>NC_092715.1:179539454-179842884 GCF_047496885.1 Scyliorhinus torazame
CCGAAGCTGCAAGGTTGCTGGGGGCCCCTTTAATGTCTCTTTGAGATCGGGGTGCCCTTGAAACATGACGCCCTGATCGCTGTGAAGCCGGGCTTGCCGGCATGGCTATGCCCCACACTCTCTGTGCCGGTGCAAATCACACACCCTCCAAAAAAATGACTGAATGCGGGATTGATCACAATAGGAATCGCTCTGGAACAACCAACGTGATTTGCACTGATTTCGTCACACAAAATTACATTCTCCAGCCTCCCAGCCACATGGGGCGAGATTCTCCGACCCCCCGCCGGGTCAGAGAATCGCTGGGGGGCTGGCGTGAATCCCGCCCCCGCCAGTTGCCAAATTCTCCTGCACCGGATATTCGCCGGGGGCGAGAAATGCGGCGCGCCGGTTGGCGGGCCCCCCCCCGCGATTCTCCGGCCCGGATGGGCCGAAGTCCCACCACTAAAATGCCTGTCCCGCCGCGTAGATTAAACCACCTACCTTACTGGTGGGACAAGGCGGCGCGGGTGGTCTCCGGGGTCCTGGGGTGGCAGGGGGCGATCTGGCCCCGGGGGTGCCCCCACGGTGGCCTGGCCCGCGATCGGGGCCCACCGATCCACGGGCGGGCCTGTGCCGTGGGGGCACTCTTCCCTTCCTCCTTCGCCACGGTCTCCACATGGCGGAGGCGGAAGAGACTCCCTCCACAGCGCATGCGCAGGAATGCCGTCAGCGGCTGCTAACGCTCCCGTGCATGCGCTGGCACGGAGATGTCATTTCCGCGCCAGCTGGCGGGGCACCGAAGGCCTTTTCCGCCAGCTGGCGGGGCGGGACATTCGTCCGGCGCGGGCCTAGCCCCTTAAGGTTGGGGCTCGGCCCCCCAGATGCGGAGCATTCCGCACCTTTGGGGCGGCGCGATGCCCGACTGATTTGCGCCGTTTTTGGGCGCAGTCGGCGGACATCGTGCTGATACCGGAGAATTTCGCCCATGTTTCCCGTCGGAGGCAGGCGGCATGTCATTCGCTGGCGGCAGAATTCTCTGTTCCCGTCGCTGTCACCGGGATTCCGATTGAAACCACCCCATTATGCCAGGAAACCCACGGGCGGGGCTGCAGTGTCGGTGGGACAAGGGAATCCTGCTGCCAATGAACAATTGGAGAATTCTGGCCTTTGTCATTTTTCGGGAGAATTCCGCCTATCGGTCTGCAGCACAAGAAACTGTTGATACTTTGTGTTGTTTTGGGCCAAAAACTACAAAGTGCATTATGAAATTCACCTGACCTATAACTTTTATGTCGAATTTGGCTAGACTGAGCACAAGAGCCTTCACTTCAGTTGTGGTTCATCAGACTTCCTAGACACTTTTATCAAAACAAGGGGCGAAATTCTCCGTTATCGGCGGAAACTCCTAGCCAGGACACCCACTACCCAGGACACCACTATCCAGGACACCCCTACCCGGGACACCACTACCCAGAGACACCCCCTACCCGGGACAGCACTACCCGGGACAGCACTACCAGGGACAGCATACCCAGGACACCCCTACCCGGGAAGACGAAATACCGGACAGTGACTCAGAGTGGATGGGTGAGAGACGAACCCCCACCCCAAAGTGCCATGGACTCAGAGTGGGACGAAGAGCACGACACAACGCCACTGCTGTCACCAACACCTTCCACCATCGCAGAAACACTCACCACGGTTGGGCACTTTAGTGATGAGGCGTCTGGTACACTCACTGGTGCGCACAACACAGCCGTCCCGGTACAGCAGGTGGAGGTAGGAGCAGCAGAGGGACCGGGCGGTCGGAGGGCAGCCCAGGCCAAGCGAACATCTGCCGCCCAGATGGATCCCGGGTTCCGCAGTTACCACACCTACACATAGATCCGATGCAACCACCGACACGGAGACGAGCGAATAGGTGACGGGTGGCTTGCGGCGGCTGCGGTCGCAGGTGGAGGAGTCCACCCGCGTCCAGGAGCTGGGAGTGGTCCCGGTCATGCGTGCCACCCAGGCTGACACCGCATGGGTGGCGTCCGCGGTGGAGGCAATGGGTGCGACGGTGTCAGACAGGGGGAACGGTTTGCGAGGCCTGGGGCCTTCCGTGCAGGCGGCGTCTGTGGCCCAGGAAATGGCTGCCCTCTCACAGGAGGCCATGAGCCAGTGCCAGCGCCAGATGGCAGAGGCGCTCAACGCCATAGCCCAGTCTCAGCAGGCCATGGCCCAGTCTCAGCAGGCCATGGCCCAGTCTCAGCAGGCCATAGCCCAGTCTCTGCAGGCCATGGCCCAGTCTCTGCAGGCCATGGCCCAGTCTCAGCAGGCCATCGCTGAGGGCATCGGCGCCAGTGGCCATGTGCGAGCTGGCGTCGCACTGTCGCAGACAGGGTTCGACAACCCCCTGGGCTCCATGGCTGCAAACCTGCAGACCCCTGTCGATACCAGCACGGGCCTCCAGGACTGGCAGCGCCAGATGTCGGGGGTGCGTCGGATGGCCAGTCCGTTCGCATCCCCCACCCATGTAGAGGCCTGGGGCCATCGGGCACCCCGAGGGAGGAGGAGGTGGTGTGGTCCGTCCGGCTCCCTCTGTAGGGGAGGTCCCGGTACACCGCGACACCTCGTACTCCCCCCCTTCCGTCCCAGGTGCATCGGGTGGGCAACGGGCAGGACAGGCTGGCAGCTCGCCATCCCAGTCGCCCGGGCCGCAGCCTGGCCCATCTAGGCCAGGACGCCTCAGGAAACGGCCGCCAAAGGGATCCGGTGTCAGAGGGCAGGAATCACAGGAGTCCACCTCCAGTTCTGCTGTACCGTCTGGGGAACCACGTAGACGTAGTCAAAGGGCCCGTAAGGCCAAACAATTAGACACTGAGTAAGTTGGCACGGGTGCAGGGCACAGATGAGTTTTAGGGGCTAGGGCACGTGCATGAACTCCTTTGGTTATTAAAGTCAATGTTACACCTACCGAAGCTGCTTTGTGCTCTGTCCAAAGTGTGCGGGCGTGTCATGTACGTTGAGCGCAAGTGTGTGTGTGACGGGTGGTCTTACCTCAGCCCCAGGTGAGTCTGCCCCCTTCCCCCCTGGGCCGCCATCAACATCCCCGGGCAGAGGACGGGACCGTGCGCTGCAGTGTCACAGCCGCATGCAGGGATGGTCCGGGTGGATGGTGGTACTGTGGCCATGGGTCAGACATAGTCCAACGATGTAGAGCCAGGAGCTCATCGGAGGCGGGTTGTCATCATCCTCCATGGCCTGCGATAGACACGCGTCACCCGCAACTGGTGAGCCCGGCCCGTTGTGCCGCCGGTGGATCCGGCAATTGGGGGTGGGGGGGTGGTGTGCATGCGGGTGGGGTGTGTGGGGTTGGGGAGGGGGGTGAGGGTGCTGGGTGGGTGGATGGGTGGGGGGTGTGGGTGGTTGGCTGTTGTCATGGTGTGCGGTCTGTGGCCATACTACCCGATTCCACGCCCATCTAGTCAGTGAAGCGGGCGTCTATCAGTCTGTCCGTGCCCGCTGGGCCAGCCGGTAACGGTGGACAGCCACCCGCCTGTGTCTACCCCGTCTGCCCTGACCATTGCCCCACCATCCCCCCTAATCTGGGGAGGGACTGGGCTCTTCCTGCTGCTCCTCCACTCCGCCCTCCTCTGCCTGCGGCACATCGCCCCTCTGCTGGGCTATGTTGTGCAGGACGCAGCACACCACAATGATGCGGCCGACCCTATCTGACCGATACTGGAGGGCGCCCCCAGAGAGGTCCAGGCACCTGAAACGCATCTTCAGCACGCCAAAGCACCTCTCTGATCACTCCCCCTTGTCGCTACATGGGCATCATTGTAGCGGTTCTCCGCCTCATTGCATGCCTCCGTATAGGCGTCATCAGCCGCGATCGCAATGGTAGCCCCTGTCGCCCAGCAACCAGCCCCTCAGCCGGGGATGGCGTCCCTCGTACATGCCGGGGATGGATGACCGCGACAATACGAATGAGTCGTGTACACTGCCTGGGTGACGGGCGCAGACGTGCAGGATCATCATGCGGTGGTCGCAGACCACCTGTACGTTCATTGAATAGGTCCCCTTCCTATTAGTGAACACGGCCCTGTTCTCTGCAGGTGGCCGCACGGCGACGTGCATCCCATCGATCGCGCCCTGGACCATGGGGAACCCGGCAACGGCAGAGAAGCCCACGGCTCGGGCATCTTGGCTGGCCCGGTCCACGGGGAAGCGGATGTAGCGGTGCGCCATGGCATAAAGGGCATCTGTCACTGCCCGGATGCACCGATGCACCGATGTCTGCGATATGCCGGACAGGTCCCCACTCGGTGCCTGGAATGACCCCGTTGCATAAAAGTTCAGGGCCACCGTAACCTTGACGGACACGGGTAGAGGGTGTCCCCCGCCAGTGCCACGCGGTGACAGGTGTGCCAGCAGGTGGCAGATGTGTGCCACGGTTTCCCGGCTCATCCGGAGTCTCCTCCTGCATTCCCGGTCCGTGAGGTCCTGGTATACTGCCGGGGCCGGTACACACGGGGCGCCCTCGGGTGCCTCCGTTGCCGTGGGGCCACGACGTCCTCCTCCCCCTCCTCGTCCTGTCGGTCAGGTGTCCCTCCAGCCTGGGCGGCTGCCGCCTGCCCCTCTGCGGCAGCCTGCGCCGCCTCTCTGGCACGCTCCTCCTCCTCATCCAGGGCAACATAGACATGAGCGGCTGCCACCACGGCGGCCAACATCGCTGGATGGTCTGAAAACATGACGGCCTGGTGGGGGGGAGGGGAACGACGACATGTCATCATTGCCATATCCCTCCCCTCCTCCCCCCCCCCTAGCCCAGGTGGCATGGACCGCAGGGGTCCAACTGTGGATGCTGGCACCTGGCCAGGTGGACCAACTCATTTGCCCTCCAATCACCCACCCCGGCACGGACCCTCTCCCCAACCCCCAACCTCCACCCCAGCACGGACCCCCTCCCCAACCTCCACCCCGGCACGGACCCCGTCCCCAACCCCCAACCTCCACCCCAGCACGGACCCCCCCCCAACCTCCACCCCGGCACGGACCCCCTCCCCAACCTCCACCCCAGCACGGACCCCCCCCCAACCTCCACCCCGGCACGACCCCCTCCCCAACCCCCAAGCTCCACCCCAGCACGGACCCCCCCCCCAACCTCCACCCCAGCACGGACCCCCCCCCCAACCTCCACCCCGGCACGGACCCCCTCCCCAACCTCCACCCCAGCACGGACCCCCCCCCAACCTCCACCCCGGCACGGACCCCCTCCCAACCCCCAAGCTCCACCCCAGCACGGACCCCCCCCCCCAACCTCCACCCCGGCACGCACCCCCCCCCCCCAACCTCCACCCCGGCACGAACCCCCTCCCCAACCCCCAACCTCCACCCCAGCACGGACCCCCCCCCCAACCTCCACCCCGGCACGGACCCCCTCCCCAACCTCCACCCAGCACGGACCCCCCCCCCAACCTCCACCCCGGCACGGACCCCCTCCCCAACCCCCAACCTCCACCCCAGCAAGGACCCCCCCAACCTCCACCCCTGCACGGACCCCCCCCCAACCTCCACCCCGGCACGGACCCCCTCCCCAACCCCCAACCTCCACCCCAGCACGGACCCCCCCCCCCAACCTCCACCCCGGCACGGACCCCCTCCCCAACCTCCACCCCGGCACGGACCCCTCCCCAACCTCCACCCAGCACGGACCCCCCCCCCAACCTCCACCCCGGCACGGACCCCCTCCCCAACCTCCACCCCAGCACGGACCACCCCCAACCTCCACCCCGGCACGGACCCCCCCCAACCCCCAACCTCCACCCCGGCACGGACCCCCTCCCCAACCCCCAAGCTCCACCCCAGCACGGACCCCCCCCCCCCCAACCTCCACCCCGGCACGGACCCCCCCCCCAACCTCCACCCCGGCACGAACCCCCTCCCCAACCCCCAACCTCCACCCCAGCACGGACCCCCCCCCCAACCTCCACCCCGGCACGGACCCCCTCCCCAACCTCCACCCCAGCACGGACCCCCCCCCCAACCTCCACCCCGGCACGGACCCCCTCCCAACCCCCAACCTCCACCCCAGCAAGGACCCCCCCCAACCTCCACCCCTGCACGGACCCCCCCCCAACCTCCACCCCGGCACGGACCCCCTCCCCAACCCCCAACCTCCACCCCAGCACGGACCCCCCCCCCAACCTCCACCCCGGCACGGACCCCCTCCCCAACCTCCACCCCGGCACGGACCCCCTCCCAACCTCCACCCCAGCACGGACCCCCCCCCAACCTCCACCCCGGCACGGACCCCCTCCCCAACCTCCACCCCAGCACGGACCCCCCCCCAACCTCCACCCCGGCACGGACCCCCCCCAACCCCCAACCTCCACCCCAGCACGGACCCCCCACCCAACCTCCACCCCAGCATGGGACCCCCCCCCAACCTCCACCCCGGCACGGACCCCCTCCCCAACCTCCGCCCCAGCACGGACCCCGCCCAACCCCCAACCTCCACCCCAGCACGACCCCCTCCCCAACCTCCACCCAGCACGGACCCCCCCCAACCCCCAACCTCCACCCCAGCACGGACCCCCTCCCCAACCTCCACCCCAGCACGGACCCCCCCCAACCCCCAACCTCCACCCCAGCACGGACCCCCCCCAACCCCCAACCTCCACCCAGCACGGACCCCCCCCAACCCCAACCTCCACCCCAGCACGGACACCCTCCCGCACTCCCCCGGAGCCCAGCCTACTCTAACCCCCCCCCCCCCCGCCGCACACACACACACACAAGCCGAGACACACCTCTCCTCACGCAATCAGTCTGCGGCCACGCCATTTCCTGCCCAGAGCCAACCCCCCAGGCCGTCACTCACCTCCTCGCTGGTCGGCGTGAGCCTGGAGCACCGGGTCACGCCGATGAGAAGGAGGTTTGATTCACGTCGACGTGAACGGTCATCACGTCGACGGGACTTCGGCCCATCCGGAAGGGAGAATATCGGCAGGCCGAAAATCGGCTGCCTTGCGCAGACCCGTGACATTCTCCGCGGCAGCGGCGCCATTAACGCCCCCACCGACTTTTCTCCCTTCGGAGACTTCGGCGGGGGCGGGTGCGGGATTCACGCCGGCCAACGGCCATTCTCCGACCCGGCGGGGGGTCGGAGAATGACGCCCAAGGTTTGTTATTAGAATGTAGTTAACATATATAAAACAAGATTTGGTATCAATTCAAACATCAACAAAGCACAACAGCTACAGTAATCTATCTGTATAACTCTTAATGAATCCCCCTTAGTAGCTGTTCCAATTCAATACAAAATCCAATAAACCAAAACCCCTTTCAAGGGCGTGGCCTCGTACACTGTAATCTCACTTGAATGGGGTTGATCCTTTCCTGAAATTCTGATCCAGTTCCCAACCAGCAGATTCCAAACTCCTTCTGGAAAGCAACTCTATCTTTAAAGTTACCAGGCAGTTTTGCCACACCCAATGTGCTTTAAGTTCCCTGGAACAGTTTTAAAATGAAACAGGGAAACACTGCTTCTCTTCTGGGGCGGAATTCTCCCTCAATGGCGCGATGTCCGCCGACTGGCGCCAAAAACGGCACCAATCAGACGGGCATCGCGGCCGGCCCAATGGTGCGGAATGCTCCGCATCTTTGGGGCCCAGTCCCAACATTGAGGGGCTAGGCCGGCACCGGAGGGATTTCCGCCCCGCCAGCTGGCGGAAGTGGCGTTTGTTGCCCCGCCAGCTGGCGGAAATGGCGCTTTTGGCCCCGCCAGCTGGCGCGGAAATGCGGCGCATGCGCGGGAGCGTCAGCGGCCGCCGACAGTTTCCCGCGCTTGCGCAGTGGGAGAGTCTCTTCCACCTCCGCCATGGTGGAGGCCGTGGCGTAGGCGGAAGGGAAAGAGTGCCCCCACGGCACAGGCCCACCCGCGGATCGGAGGGCCCCGATCGCGGGCCAGGCCACCTTGGGGCACCCCCCGGGGTCAGATCGCCCCGCGCCCCCCCCAGGGACCCCTGAGCCCGCCCCACGCCGCCTGGTCCCGCCGCTAAATACCAGCTTTGATTTACGCCGGCAGGACAGGCAATTTCTGGGCGGGACTTCGGCCCATCCCGGCCGGAGAATTGAGCGGGGAGTCCCGCCAACCGGCGTGGCCCAATTCCCGCCCCCGCCCAATCTCCGGTACTGGAGACTTTGGCGGGGGCGGGGGCGGGATTCACGGCGGCCAACGGCCAGTCTCCGACCCGGCGGGGGATCGGAGAATGACGCCCCTGAAGTCCAAAGCAACAAACCGAAACTGAAACCCAAACACTAAAAACCCCTCTCACCTGACAACCACAGCCCAGCTCCACCCACAAATGACATCACTGAAGCCATGCTACAAGTCATGTGGTAAGGGCCAATCCTTTCTTAAGGGACACTCACATGACAGTGTACAGGTTTTAAAACTTGCACCTGACTTTGAATAGATTTTGACCTGAACCCCTGTCTCTATGGCAACCAGGTCATGTTGCCTTATCACCAGCAGAGTTCAGTACAACTTGACACCATTCCAGACCATTCTGTTTTACCTGAAATTAAAAGAGACAATTTAAAGTATAACTAAGAAGCTGTTTATTGTGCAATTTGAGTTATCTTGGCAAAGCAGGCATTGATGACTTGCCTTATGCGTTACAGAAAATTGCAAATCTGTTTCCTGGTGGCTCCCTAAAATGAGCCGGGGCCCAAGATTTGAGAGCAGTGGGCAATTCAGGGATGTTAGTGGGCCTTGACTGCAATTCTTGTGGAGACTCTCCGCCTTGGGACTCACTACAGATATTTCAAAACATATTTGTCTCAGACTCAGGAGATGACCATTCTTCTGCATTCCCCCCCCTCCCCCCCCCCGCCCCCCCAACCCCTCCCCACCAACCGCAAACTTTCTAATTCAAGGTAAGCTATGATTTCAGAGGTACAGATGGTTGCAATTGGCTGTGGCAACACATGGAACAAAGCTTCCTGGCTAAAGTGCAGCCTTTTGAAACGCAGCTCCTCTGAAAAGTCGATACATCCTGCTGGATGGGTAATGTTGGGACAGTCTGGCTCTCTTCTGATACTTCCTAATTAATCTGGCTTCCTTTACAGCCTCCTGCTGCCCCTCTTTCTCCAGTGTATATATCATGTGAAGTGAAATTCCCTTTTTAGGACTTTGGATAGGTGACATAATCCCGTCCTAACTCCATCTGACTGCTGCTGTGAGGGTGGCCGTTTCTTTTTCTGTCCCCCGGCACGGAACTGAATTTCTGTCAAAAGGACTGAATTATGCCCTTCTGCAGCCCAGGAATTTGGGGGCCAAGCTTTCATTTTGATTTATCTGTCCAGTCTTCAATGTATTTTCAAATCATTATCTTACCAACTAATTTCAAAGAACTTAAGGCCACAAGTTCAGTAATTATATGAGGGGCAGTTAGCAAGTGCTAATAGTCTGTGCCCTATTCAACTTTGTTAGGTTTGGCATCACTAACCTGCAAGTTGAGCTTGATGATTGATTCACGGTTTCATGGATTGTGAAGCCGATTCCTTTGCGCATGTGTGTACATGTCTTAAAGTTTCCTCTGCTTGAAAAGATCCAGTGGAAATTATGGAGTTGCAATGTTCTTTCCACACTTATAGACCTCTGCCCCTTCACCCTAATTCCCCTAAAGCACTGCAGTGTCAGAGAGCATGTGCAACACATGGCTGGGTGCTCTGGCAGCACAGATCTCTATCAGCAGGCATTTTGCAAGCTTAAACTCACAAAATGTGCAGGCTGAAGCAGAGTGCTGGACAGGAACCAGAGCCCTTATCAGTAATTGCCTGGGACAGCCATGAGGCATAAAATGGATCACCTGGTGTCCAGAAAAAAACATGTCAGAACTCACGTTAAACAGCAACTTCTGCATGTAGGACCAAGGCTGAGACATTTTGTTTAATGCTGCATCACGCAATATTTAATTGTTTGCATTTTCAGTTTTTAAATGTTTTCATTTTAATTGCCTTCTCTTTCACTTACAAAGTCCTGACCAAGAAGAAATGCAAGTGACTTACTTCCACAGCTCTATATATACTAATTGCTAACTATTGCTACAAACTTTGTAAAAATGTTTCACAGTTGACTCCCAGGATGAATCAGTTAAGTCAGGAGTGAAGGGATGGATAAGATTTGGTAAGGAATGAAAATAGAGGTTATACTTATAAATGTAGATGTTTAAAAGATGTGTGGAAATTGAAATCTGGAAAATTTATGTCAAGGATTAATAATACAGGATGTAATAGTGGATGAATAATCTTAAATTTGGAAGACCTACTTATGAGCAGCAGAAGATCTATTGAACGTATCATTAGGGAACTAAGAACACTTCTACCTATTTGTAATAAAGTGACATGCTTCGGGTGGAGATTGAAGCAAAGCTGGTCGAAGAGGTTAGGAGTTCAGGGGCGTCATTCTCCGCCGGCGGGAGTCTCCGTTCTGCCGGCACCGGGGGGTTTGCCGACGGCGTGGGGCTGCCCCACAATGGGAAGCCCCATTGACCGGCCGGTGTTACGGAGACTCCCGCCGGCCGGTCGGGGCAGAAATGTGGCGGGGCGGGTAGGAGAATTTCGCCCCAGATGTTGCTCTGAATGGATTAGAAAAAGAGAAAATGAGATCACATCTATGAGGAAACAGGGATTTCTGTTTTAATTGCTTTCTGAGGATCTTACAGAAAAACAGATCTCAAATGGAAACAGTAAATTCATCAATAAATTACAAAACAGAAGACAGACACTCAGCCTGCAGAAAAACAGCCAGCTGATAAAACTATTTTTCATGACAGATGAGGAACGGGTTTAAAACTATTTGCAAGTTCCTTTGGATTTGCATTTATATTCAGAAGAACACATCTCATCTCCTGGGACCCTCTGTTCAGTTCTGTATTTGCCACTCCATTTTATATGCCAGGGGCGCAGAAAGGTTTCACTAATTTCACATTCCAAGGGTGAATTTAACCCTAACTGCCTGGAATAAAACAGACAGGCAGACATTAAATCAGCTGGGAGACTTAGCTCCATTCCTACTTTCTTCTATTTTAATCTGCTCACATTCTCCCCTCATTTTACCTCAGTGATGGCCCTCGCTGGTGGCCTCAACCAAGTTTATTTACCCGTCAGCTGCCACTTGTGCCAGTTTTCAGTAAGAAGAGAGTATGCAGATGAGGCCCGGGAGCTTAAATTTCCTGGATCTCAAACTACAAGAATAGTGGGCTTTGGCATTCACCTCGAGCTCCATCCCTCCCCTCAGACACCTCCTGCCTCCATCCCCTCCCCTCGCACCTCCTCTGCTACTGCCAGCACCGAAACACCACCCGATCAATGCTTTGAGTTAAAATTGGGTATGTGTCTTTTTATTTCAAATAATCAAACCAGTTTATCATTACCTATATTTGTCCTGTTGCATTCTGCTGATATCTTTCTCTCACTTTTTGCTTCAACATATTCTTTAACTGTAATTAGATCTGAGCAAGTTTTCGGCTGTAAGGAATTGACCAGCAGAGTATCATCTTTCCAGTTGCTGAGATAATGGGAGAATGCGATGGACAACTCCAATTCTCAGAGTAAGTAATATACCACGGGCGTCATTCTCCGACCCCCCGCCGGGTTGGAGAATCGCCGGGGGCTGCCGTGAATCCCGCCCCCGCCGGTTGCCGAAGTCTCCGGTACCGAGACTCCAGAAGAGACTCCCTCCACTGTGCATGCGTGGGAATATGTCATTTCCGCGCCAGCTGGCGAGGCAACAAAGGCCGTTTCCGCCAGCTGGCGGGGCGGAAATCCCTCCGGTGTCGGCCTAGCCCCTCAATGTTGGGGCTCGGCCCCCAAGGGGCGGCGCGATGCCTGTCTGATTGGCGCCGTTTTGGGCGCCAGTCGGCAGACATCGCACCGTTTGGGGAGAATTTTGCCCCACAATTCAGGGGAGAGATTCTCCGACCCCCTGCCAGGTTGGAGAATCGCCGGGGGCTGGCATGAATCCCGCCCCCGCCGGTTGCCGAATTCTCCACCACCGGATATTCAGCGGGGGCGGGAATCGCGCCGGTTGGCGGGGCCCCCCCGCGATTCTCCAGCCCGGAGGGGCTGAAGTCCCGCCGCTAAAATGCCTGTCCCGCCAGCGTAGATTAAACCACCTACCTTACCGGCGGGACAAGGCGGCGCGGGCAGGCTCCGGGGTCCTGGGGGAGGCGCGGGGCGATCTGGCCCCGGGGGGTGCCCCCATGTGGCCTGGGCCACGATCGGGGACCACCGATCCGCGGGCAGGCCTGTGCCGTGGGGGCACTCTTTCCCTTCCGCCTTCGCCACGATCTCCACCATGGTGGAGGCGGAAGAGACTCCCTCCACTGCGCATGCGCGGGAATGCCGTCAGCGGCCGCTGACGCTCCCGCGCATGCGCTGCCCGGAGATGTCATTTCCGCGCCAGCTGGCGGGGCACCAAAGGCCTTTTCCGCCAGCTGGCGGGGCGGAAATTCCTCCGGCGCGGGCCTAGCCCCTTAAGGTTGGGGCTCGGCCCCCAAAGATCCGGAGCATTCCGCACCTTTGGGGCGGCGCGATGCCCGACTGATTTGCGCCGTTTTGGGCGCCAGTGGGCGGACATCGCGCCGTTTCCGGAGAATTTTGCCCCTGAAGTCATTTCCAGACATTGACTTTGCTAATCCATCCCCTGCAGAAAACAAGGCCACAGAGTTTTGGTCATTACAGAATGAGTTCTTCTCATGGAAACTGTAGTCTATCTGGCAACATGATCAAGGTTGCCCAATTTCCCAAGAGGTTCTCCCATTTAACTGCTTAAACTTCAGCAGAACAGCTGAAAAGTCTCCAGGAAAGTGGCTTGTGGATTGAACCAGGGGCGGGATTCTCCGACCCCCCCCGCCGGGTCGGAGAATCGCCGGGGGCTGGCGTGAATCCCGCCCCCGCCGGTTGCCGAATTCTCCAGCACCGGATATTCGTCTGGGGCGGGAATCGCACCGCGCCAGTTGGCGGCCCCCCCCCCCCCCGACGATTCTCCGGCCCGGATGGGCCAAAGTCCCGCTGCTGGAATGCCTGTCCCGCCGGCGTGGATTAAACCACTCTCTTACCGGCGGGACAAGGCGCGGGCGGGCTCCGGGGTCCTGGGAGCGGCGCGGGGTGATCGGGCCCTGGGGGGTGCCCCCACGGTGGCCTGGCCCGCGACCAGGGCCCACCGATCCGCGGGCGGGCCTGTGCCGTGAGGGCACTCTTCCTTCCGCCTTCGCCACGGTGCGGGGATGCCGTGAGCGGCCGCTGACGCTCCCGTGCATGCGCCGCCCGGGAAAGTCATTTCCGCGCCAGCTGGCGAGACACCAAAGGCCTTTCCCGCCAGCTGGCGGGGCGGAAATCAATCCAGCGCGGGCCTAGCCCCTCAAGGTTAGGGCTCGGCCGCTCAAGGTGCGGAGGATTCCGCACCTTTGGGGCGGCGCAATGCCAGACTGATTTGCGCCGTTTTTGGCGCCGGTCCGCAGATATCGCGCCGATTGCGGAGAATTCCGCCCCAGATCTTCGTATTTTTCACACAAATGCTTCTTCAATTTCTTTGAAGGTGGAATAATTGAATACCTAGTGAGCCGAAGTCACAGAGAAATTGATTAACTCCTTTACTTCAAAGAACGTCTTAATGCAAAGTACTCATTGCTTATTGCAGTTGTGTCATTTCATCAATATGTTAATAAAAAACTGAACTCATCACCCAGCACCCAGCGTGGGGCAGCATGGTAGCACAGTGGTTGGCACTGTAGCTTCACAGCTCCAGGGTCTCAGGTTCGATTCCCTGCTGGGTCACTGTCGGTGCGGAGTCTGCACGTTCTCCCCGTGTCTGCGTGGGTTTCCTCCGGGTGCTCTGGTTTCCTCCCATAGTCCAAAGACCTGCAGGGTAGGTGGATTAGCCATGCTGAATGGCCCTTAGTGTCCAAAAAGGTTAGGAGGGGTTATTGGGTTAGGGGGATAGGGTGGAAGTGAGGGCTTAAGTGGGTCGGTGCACACTCGATGGGCCGAACGGCCTCCTTCTGCACTGCATGTTCTATGTTCTATCTCCACACCTTTGTACTGTCCTACTCATATTTTTGGCCGTAGCTTTTTATTACACAAACTGGCTAAAAAATGTTGAAAGTAGATTCAGGTTTTCAGCTCAGGATGAAATGTGCTCTCCCCACAGACTGCTGTGTTTTCTCCTGGCACCGTGATTCAAGTATCACTTTTCAGTCAAATTGACTAACCCCACCCAAGATTGAAATTTTACTGAGCAACCCCTGACAAGTTCAAATGAAGAGAATTGTTCCAGCAGCAAGAAGTGTAGCTGATTGTCAGGCATGATTTCCCTTCAGGAAGCCATGCTGACACTGCTTGAATATGTCAGGCAGGATTTTCTGGTCGTGTCCACCCCAAGACCGGAAATATCCACCCGAGGTCAACGGACCTTTAAACGGTCCACCAATTTCTCGGTCCTATCCTCAATGGTTCCCGCAGTTCCTAGACGGAATATTTACCCCTATGTATTTCTAAATGCTCTGCTGTTGCATTCTTTATAATGGACTCTGACATTTTCCCAATGAAAGATGTTGAGCAACTGGCCAAAAGTTGGACTTCCGGTGGAGTCATATGAGAGGGAAGTTGCACATTTGGCAGCTCCGACCAGGATCCATGTGTTTTAGGCCTTTGTGCCCATTCATTCAGGAGACCTTTGAAAGAAAACTGGATCGGTACTACAGAGTCCTCCTACCAAATTCATGCCAAAAATAAAGGGGTAAGGAACCAAGAAAACCGAAGTTGCCAGTTCGTCAGCGGACTCTGAGGCCTCACGTAACTTCTCTGTAGAAAAAATAATAAAGGCAGGGTTGCAGATATCGGCAGACTCAATTATGATGGACATGCTCTCCGATGTGCTGGCTAAGGTGCTTTCCAGGTATTTAGAAAGGCAATAGAAGTTGGTCTCGGAAAGATTGTATAAGCCGATTGAGGAAGCAGCGGATAAAACCATCGAGGCAGAGAAGAAGCATGGTGAGGTGCTGGAGGGTGTGGAGGAGGCATTGACCAGGCACGGTGAGCAGCTTGTGCTGTTGGAAGCCGAGTTGGCAGTGGTGGTCAATGAGAATAAGAGATTGAAGACCAAAGTCGACGACCGAAAAAATCGGTCAAGGAGGTAGAACTTCAGAGTCGTGGGTTGCCGGAGCGGGGCGAGGTTCCGAATCCTGCCAAGTATTGATCAAAGATGCCGGGCGGTGGGCGATGGTGGTCTCCCCTCCCAACCCCCAATCCCCCTACCCACCCCTCCGGTCTTGGACAGAGCCTATTGAACGCTTCAGAAGAAGCCACTACTGAATAAGTTTCCTCATGTGATTATTATTGGCTTTTTGAGAGCAGAAGTAGGCCACGTTGAGAGTTTTTTTCTCACCGAATGAACTTAAACATTGAAGTGGTGTTTTTGCAGGACACCCATTTGCAGGTGAAAGGTCAGACCAGACTCCGGAAGGAGTGGGTGGGGCTCTCGGACTTCGATGGAAGAGCCTGAGGTGCAACAATTTTGGTTAATAAGCAGGTGCCCCTGTCGACCACCAGGATTGTGGTGGATCCCAATGGTTGGTACGTGGTGGTTTAGCAGGTACCTTGGATTAGGAAATGGTAGGAATAAAAAAAATGTACTAATCGACGAAGAACATCAACAGAAAATATCTCAACGCTCACCGAATATGGTCACCGAAGAAAAAGATGGATAGCTTGAAACACCACAAAGTCTTCGTGGAACTGGTAATGTAGATGCAAATTGGCACGCTTTTAAGAAGCTTGTTACCTTGTTCATTATGAATCTACATTTACAGGCACAGCCTGATGAGTGAAAAATAGCGTTGCTGCTCACTGTAGCAGGTCCACATGTTTGTATTTGAACAAGAGGAAGCTAGTGAGAATTTTGATGCCGTTGTTAAAAAGTTCGATGAGCATTGTACCCTGAAGAATAACATTTTTGAAAGGTACATTTTCAGAACGCGCATGCAGCAGACAGACGAGTCATTCGACAGTTTTCTCACAGATCTAAAATTAAAGGCTCAGACTTTTAATTTTGCCACATTAAAATCATCAATGATCAGGGATCAAATCGCATTTGGCATAAAAAACGATAAAAGTGCATGAACGTCTTTTGAGGGAGAATGACCTCCAGCTTGAAGATGCAATAAAAATTTGCCATGCCAGCGAGTTAGCAACGCAGTAAATCTACATGTTATACATGAAAAGTTTAGGCCCGAAAATCGGGAATGAAGCCGATGTCTTAGATGTTGTGACGCACCCAAAAGTAAAGCGTGGTCTCAACAGTGGTGGCCATTTTAAGCGACTGCCAGGTGCCACAATTTTGTGTAAGCGATGTGGAAATAGCCACTTACAGAGGCAATGTCTCACCTTTGGGAAAATTTGGGCGAAGTGCAAAGGCAAAAATCCAATTTGCC
This sequence comes from Scyliorhinus torazame, assembly GCF_047496885.1. Lineage (NCBI taxonomy): Eukaryota > Metazoa > Chordata > Chondrichthyes > Carcharhiniformes > Scyliorhinidae > Scyliorhinus > Scyliorhinus torazame. The sequence continues at coordinate 179,555,927 of NC_092715.1, forward strand.
AAGCAGTGTTTTTCCAACAAAAAAGTCGACTCACAAAAATCTATAAACACTGTTGAAGAAATTAAGTTAGAGGATATATTCTTCATTGATGTCATTACTAAGGAAGACAGGGCCAATGTACCCAAGCAAAATAAAATGTCTTCAACAAACATAAGGGCCGGGATTCTCCGGTATCCAGTGGGGCGGGCCCTACCGGCGCCAAAGAGTGGCGTGAACCACTCCGGCGTCAGGCCGCCCAGAAGGTGCGGAATCCCTTCGGGGGCTAAGCAAGCGCTGGAGTGGTTGGCGGCGCACCAAATATAGCCGAAGGGCATCCGCCAGCCGGCGCAAGTTGGCGCATGCGCAGGAGCGCCAGCGTGTTCCAGAACCGCTGGCGTGATTCCTGCACAAGCGCAGGGGGTTTCTTCTCCGCGCCGGCCATGGCGGAGCTTTACACAGGCCAGCACGGAGGGAAAGAGTGCCCCCACGGCACAGGCCCGCCCGCAAATCGGTGAGCCCCGATCGCGCGCCAGGCCACCATGCCCCCCCCCCCCCCCCCCCGGGGCCGGATACCCCCGTGTCTCCCCGAGGACTCTGCATGCCACCCTCAGAGCCAGGTCCCGCCGGTACGGACCTGGTCTAATCCACGCCGGCGGGACTGGCCGAAAACGGGCGGCCGCTCGGCCCATCGGGAACTGGAGAATCGCCGGGGGGGGCCAACGGCCCCCAACCGGCGCGATCTCCACCCCCACCAAAAAACCGGCGCCGGTAAATCCGGCAGCTGGCGTCGGAGTGGGATTCACGCCGCCCTCTGGCGATTATCCGACCCGGCAGAAGGTCGGAGAATCCCACCCAAGAAATAGTATTAATGAAGTATATATTGTAAATAAAAATATCTGGACTGTTTCTTTACACATAAATCAAACGTTTATAAATGCCAAACTTGAAACAGGAGCTAAAGCAAATCTCATCAGTATCACGGATATTGAAGCAATGAGAATCAAGCCCAAGATTTTGAACAGACCAGTATTTATAGAAAGTTACAATGGCCAGTGGATTAATGCTTTAGGCATGAAAGAGCTTGAAGTTGAAGTCAAAGATAGAGGCCCGGATTTAGGATAATCCCAGCCAAGTGTTGACACCAGCGTAAACACCAGAGTGGTGCACGCCGGCGTCAATGGGCCTCTTGGTCCAGCGATTCAGCGGCCCTCAGGGGGCCAGCACGGTGCCGGTACGCTGGTCCGGCGCTGATACGCAGCCCTGCACTGCTGACGCGGGTCCGCGCATGCACACGATGGCCATCTCCACGCCGGCGCATGCACATTGTGGCTGTTTGCGCACCACGGCATGCAACATGGCAGAGCCCTATAGCGGGCCCGCGCAGAAGGAGGTAGGTCCCCTCCAGATCGCGGGTGCCCGCAGATTGGTAGCCCCCGGTTGCGGGCCTGGACGCATGGAGGCCCGCACCCCCCCCCCCCGGAGTCTGACCCTCCTTCCCCCCCACCAGAACGGCCACCCTGGTTGCGGGTCCAAGCTCCCGCCAGGTGGTACCAGGTTGGAACCACTCCAGCAGGACTCGGCGGGAATTCAGCTGGTCGACCGCGGAGAATCGCCGCGAGGGCCTCTTTGAGCGGCCCCCGACCAGCGCCGCGTCGACCACATGGGATCGATTGGCGCCGATTCTCCGGTCGCCGGAGAATCGCGTCCCGGCGGCGGAACGGCGTGACAGGAATTTCCCATGTCACTGGCGATTCTCCAACCCGGCACATGCTTGCAGAATCCCGGCCAGAATCTACAAAGTGAAATTTTCAATTGGAGCCACAGATCGTGATTCATTACCCAGTGTGGAAGCTTGTGAACACTTGAATTAGTCAAAAGAGTATATGGCACTGACTGTGCTTTGACTGCGCACAGTGCATCAGTGGATTCAATAGTACAAGCATTTCCAGAGATTTTTAAAGGTTTTGGTATCTTGCCATTTACTTATCAAATTCAACTGAAGGATAATGTACAACCCGCAATATAAGCTCCAAGGCGAGTATCAGCACCATTTAAGGATTGGCTGAAAGCTGAACTTGATAGAATAACGAATCTGGGGGTCATTAGGAAAATCGAACAACCAACAGATTGGGTACATTCAATGGTGTTTGTTAAGAAATGTAATGTTACTGTAATTTTATAAATCTTAACTAGTCACAAGGTAGACGTTCTTTGGTGCACTGACTCAATCATTGCAATGCACTAGAACGTAACACAGGTGATGTTAGCAGAGTAGAGAAACTTGCTCTCCATTCTCTCATAATTTATTGGTTGTGAAATTGTTACAGTGTGAGCAATATGACAAGGCAGCGTTACACCACACGGCGATTTATTTAACAAAGGAAGAACTTTATATGAAGGATCAACACAACTCCAACACAGGACTAGTTCCCTCGGCTCGCAAGCTTACTCTGGTGCTCCCCTGCTACTCGATAGGCCAAGGTTCGTGCACCATCTCCCCATAGACGCCAAGTGGGTCATGTGGCCTATGAAGGATCGCCCCTTAAAGGGGCCACACTACCTCATTTCTCTCCCCTTAGGCTCCCTTACAATTACACAAAAAAACTCTTATATACAACTATGTTCAGCTAAACAGAATTAACAGTAAGGGAACCAAACAGGTAAAGTTCAATTGACTTTCGGACTCTTGTTGAGTGCCGCGACTCAGCAACCGGTTTCCCCTTAAGTGAGGCATCAGGGTCCAAATCAGGGACTGGCAAATTTACAGATCCTGAAGACGAGGCAGTACCAACACCTCCTCAGCTCCTTCTGTTGACACCGGGAAGACCTTAGGTCTATCACCAGCGACTCTGTGGCTGGTATACTGGTGGCTACCATATGGTCCACACGCCCAGTATAATGTGTGGCAGCTTCCCGCCTTCTCATGTGATCTATATGCTTCCTCACTTTGTGGCCCTAAAGGTCAACGGCATAAGACACTGAGCCAGTCCTTGCAATAACCCTCCTGGGTATGCAATCTGGTTCTCTTCTGAAATTTCGAATATAAACTAAATCCTCCGCTTCAAATGACCTGCCTTCTTTGGCAGAGTTGTGATACTACTGTGAGGCTTGCTGAGCCTCCACAGGTTTGGTAGATTGACCATGGTAAATTGCCCCTTCATGTCTGAAGGGTGGGCACAGTTACGGGGATAGGGCGGGAGATTGGGGCCTATGTGGAGTATTCTTTCGAAAAGTCGGTGCAGATTCGATGGGACAAATGGCCTCCTTCTGCACTGTAAGGATTCCATGCATTGAATCAGAGTGCAACTAGTAAGAGCCCATTACGATCTTCAGCCCTCCATCATTATGCAGCACGATAAATTGGACTCAGCCATTAGGGGCCGTGGAGAAACAGTATCCGCTTTTGTAGCCAGGTTTCGACAGATTTTGGAACGTTATGAATTTGGTCCGTCTCTTAGTGATGTGTTTCTTGACACGCAATTTTTTTTTACCCTGACTTATCGGACCCAGAAGCATCTGTTGATCTTGAGTTTCTGAAATGAGAAATTCTTCTCTTCCCCTCAGCTAAAACCTCCCTTCTTAATGGACAGAATGTGCTGGATTTTCATATTCGAGGTGGCTAGCAGGAGTTGGGAAAATCCTGGCTCTGCACGCCCACCTTGGATGTAAGTGTCTCCGGTGTCATAATATACACCAGTATATCATGGTGCAGACACACACTGATGGACACACAGTGGGGCCAATCAACATGCTCAACACTGCAGCCAATCACCAGTTAGAGCACACGCACTATAAAGACAGGGGGCATCAGAGTTCCCGCTCATTTGAGTTGCAGCTAGCTAGGAGGACAGAGCTCACAGCCTGCAACACAGACATTCACCATGTGCTGAGTGCATCAACTGGTTAGGACAAGGCAAAGGTCTTTAGTTAAAGCTAGTATCGTGTAAACCCACTGTCTGAGTATGTTAAACAGTTAATGATTCAATAAAATAGTGTTGCACTAATTCAAGTGTTGGTGACCTGTATGTGTTCCATGGATCCAGAACACCCAACGCATCATCCGGAGGTGTGATTTTTATTCTTGGGGTGCGAGCTGAAGTCGGGCCTGTTGATCCCGGAAACAATTCTAAGGCAGAAATGGGCCTGAATGAAGAGCTGAGCTTTACCTGACAGGGGTCCTGTATAAAGGGACATGCTGGACACCAGTCACTGGAAGAGAAATGAAGGTAAAGGATTCGCAACGCTGTGTGGGAGAATGCCGTCATGTGAGCAGAATCTGGAAATGTTGGCCAGCTGGTTATTGAGGCTGAAACAGAAGGATCATCATGGAAAGTTTCGATTGTGAAGTTTGCATATTGCACATGTGAAAGGAGTGTCCACTCAGCCGTCGTTCACTGTTGGCAATGATCCATCACACCCAATCTCGTAGATGGCCACAACAGGAGACTGTTCAGCAAGTTAAATCAGCATTATACCTCAGGAACTGGTCTCAGGATCCCGCATGCAGATCCTTAATATGCTGCCGCATACCTTTTCACCTGCCACATTTCCAACCATAGGCACCCAAGTTGCCCTTGGCCATAACCTTTACAGCTGCACACTGTGATCACAGGCTTCTGTGATTCCAAGGGAGCAATCCTCTAGGCTCCAGAACACATCATGACATTTTGGGGTGCACACACCAAAGCATAGTTCACACAATCTAAACTCGCCCATTTCCCCAGCCCCTAAAAAAATCAATCCATTCACAACTTGAGGCTAAGGACCCAGCAGGTCATTACACACAGATTTTGAATAGAGTCACAGAAAGCGAGAAGCCTTTCTTATCCATATGCTACCTTTATTGTCATGAGCATATTGAATGATTCACGTGGAGACATGGGACGCAGGTTGTACAACCAGGACGTGACTTCCTGCTGTTTCAGGGATACCCTATATCCAGCAGGGAGGCGGAATCCTCCAACAATAAGGAAGATAACTTGGAAGGCGCGTGAAGCCATGGTGAATGCAGCAGGGAAATATACTGTAAGTAGTACCATGACCAGCTACATGAAAGCAAGGTGAGGTGTTAGGTGGAGCACACCATTCATTCTGGCCTCGTGTCAGCCGAATAACATATCAGATAGGACACAGTTGACAGGTACTTCCCCTTCAACAAGGATGACCTTCAAAATAGACTTGACACTCTTGTGTGTCCAAGCATTAATAGGATGGCACCTGAATTCCCACTGTGAAACATTACCAAATTGATGGCGCACTCTCCTGGATGTCGGCATGAATGGATTTTATCTGTTTTGATTGCTTACTTGCGGGGGAAGAGAAGTCCGGATGCAAAGGAGATGGCCCGGACCGGGGGTGTACCCAAGAACCTGAGGGTGATTCGTCCAGTAGAGGATTGGCCCATGTAGATTGTATGTATGCCTTCCAAGGCCATTTTAGGAGATGGAAAATCACAATGTGGCCAGGCTGATTCATGGTTACCACATGTGCACTTCACGGTCCGTCCCTTCACACAGCTGCGAAAATTGGAAAGCCCAAAAATGAGGTTGAACCTCTGGATCTGGGTCATCTTTTCACCTCCCCAAGTCTCCTCAAATTCATGAAAATCCAGCCTAATAGTTTACCCTCCCCCAGTAATTTGTGCTTACCTGTTTTACTACCTTCTACACATTGGTCCAAGTTTTGCATTGAGACTAAGGATGAGCAGCATGGTAGCATGGTGGTTAGCACAATTGCTTCACAGCTCCAGGGTCCCAGGTTCGATTCCTGCTTGGGTCACTGTCTGTGCGGAGTCTGTACGTTCTCCCCGTGTCTGCGTGGGTTTCCTCCGGGTGCTCCGGTTTCCTCACACAGTCCAAAGATGTGCAAGTTAGGTGGGTTGGCCATGCTAAATTGCACTTAGTGTCCAAAATTGCCCTTAGTGTTGGGTGGGGTTACTGGGTTATGGGGATAGGGTGGAAGTGTGCGGTTGGGTAGGGTGCTCTTTCAGAGAGCCGGTGCAGACTCGATGAGCCGAATGGCCTCCTTCTGCACTGTAAATTCTATGAATCTATGAGGCTAACAGCGCTCACTGTTATTAAGGAGCAAATCAGAAAGCTATTTTCTGAGTTCACACAAGCACAGTTTTTTAAAATTCCAATTAAGGGGAAGTTTAGAGTGGCCAATCCACTTACCCTGCACATCTTTGAGTTTTAGGGGTGAGACCCATGCAGGCACGCGGAGAATGTGCAAACTCCACACCAATAGTGACCCGGGGCCGGGATTGAACCCGAGTCCTCAGCGCTGTGAGGTCACCATGCTGCCCCACACAAACACAGTTAAATACATAAATCCAGAAGTTGCTGTCTAAGTTACCCTGACCTTCTAAGGTGGCTGTATGACTGTATCTTGTCAATAGACTTGACATTGCAATCAATGGAAGGGTGTGAGTTTATTGTCTGTATCCATTTATTACCCACTAAACATGGTAGAAAAGGTCAGGCATCCTCCTGCTTCAGACTATGCCGTCCTGCTATTTACTGAGGGGTTTCGGTCAGGAAACTGAACAGCATTCAGATCGCTTGGTGAGGCTGGGGGAAGCCCTTCTCCCTCTGACCCACCAACAGTGCTGTAACTGCCGTTAACTTTTTCCTGAATCTGTCCTCACCTCCTTGAGCTGCTGGGTATCTCAAGTGTTATGATGGTGGAGAAGAAAACCTGAATTACACACAGAAATATTGGACTTTTAAAAGGCTTGACTTTTAGATTTTTTTAAAGGACACAGACCCCAGAGATGGCTGAGAATGACAGGAATGACTGCAGGGGATTTCTCTAAGGAACAATGGAACCCCGCCCTGTGCTTCCAGACAAAGTAATTATAAAAGAATCTAAAGACTGTTTCTGGTCAAGACAAAGAAACATAATGGCTATCTCATCCAAATACGCTCAGTATAATTGGATAAACTGACTAGTGGGCTCAAGTTTGAATACACAAAGATGAGGGTTAAAAGCTAGCTGAGAGAGCTTTCCAGGGTCTGCCTATCTCTCAGTCTGTGTGTGTGTGTGTGTGCTGTGAGAAGTTTGCTGGAAGTTTGCCACACTGAAGGTGATACAGTAACTGAGGCAGAGTCCCTGAAAAATAGCCAGCTTTTGCTCTAACCTCTCTCTCTGACTGTGAAAGTATTTCAGCCGACAGAAAGGTCACATCTGGAAAAAGAACTGAAATCTCTCTACCAAACTACAGAGCACCTGAACTGAAGAATCAACTACTGGAATTAACCTCTATCAGCTATTACCGTCATCATCTACCCCATGCAAGTATTGGGCGCAATTCTCCCATTGGGAGACTACGTTCCGACGCCGGAGTGAAAACCGGAGTGTTTCACTCCGGCGTCGGAGGGCGTTCCCAGCCCCTTATTCTCCCGCCCCCGGGGGGGGCTAGGAGCGGCGGCGCGTCTTTTACGCGCGCCGGGCCTTGGCGCCGCATAAAAGCGGCGCCGTGTAAATGACGCGACCGGCGCCACGTAAATGACGTCACCCGCGCATGCCGTCCTCCGTGCGGCCGCCCCGCAAGAAGATGGCGGACAGATCTTGCGGGGCAGCGGTGGAAAGGAGGTCCTCCTTCAGAGAGGCTGGCCCGCCTATCGGTGGGCACCGATCGCGGGCCAGACCCCTTTTGATCCCCCCCTCCCTCCCTGGTGCAGGAACCCCCTTCGCCCCCCCCCACAGGCCTTCCCCCAGCGATCCCGCCGGCAGCGACCAGGGGTGAGATTCTCCGACCCCTGCCGGGTCGTAGAATCGCAGGGGCTGGCGTGAATCCTGCCCCGCCGGCTGCCGAATTCTCCGGCACCGGATATTCGGCGGGGGCGGGAATTGCGCCGCGCCGGTAGGCGGGCCCCCCCCCCGGGCGATTCTCTGGCCTGGATGGGCCGAAGTTCCGCTGCTGGAATGCCTGTTCCGTCAGCGTGGATTAAACCACCTCTCTTACCGGCGAGACAAGGAGGCACGGGCGGGCTCCTGGGGTCCTGTGGGGGGGGGGCGCGGGCGATCTGGCCCTGGGGGGTGCCCCCACGGTGGCCTGGCCCACGATCGGGGCACACCGATCCATGGGCGGGCCTGTGCCGTGGGGGCACTCTTTTCCTTCCGCCTTCACAATGGTCTCCACCATGGCAGAGGCGGAAGAGACCCCCTCCACTGCGCATGCGCGGGGATGACGTGAGCGGCCGCTGACGCTCCCGCGCATGCGCCGCCCGGCAAAGTCAGTTTCGCGCCAGCTGGCGGGGCACCAAAGGCCTTTCCCGCCAGCTGGCGGGGCGGAAATCTGTCCTGCGCGGGCCTAGCCCCTCAAGGTTAGGGCTCAGCCACTCAAGATGCGGAGGATTCCGCACCTTTGGGGCAGCGCGATGCCAGACTGATTTGCGCCGTTTTTGGCGCCGGTCGGCGGACATCGCGCTGATTGCGGAGAATTCCGCCTCAGGTGTGGATGGCGCCAGCGGGAACCTCTCGTGTTGAGCAGGCTGCTCGGCCCATCCGGGCCGGAGAAATGCCGCTCGCCCATTACCAATGGCAAGCGCCGATTCTCCCAGCGGCCAGCCATGATTTGCGCTGCGCCGGTTTGGGGGGGGGAGGTGGGAGAATCGTTTACGGGCGTCGGGACGGCGTGGCGGGACTCGCGCGGCGCCCGGGCGATTCGCCCACCCGGCGTGGGGGGGGGGGGGGGGTGGTGGGGGGGGGAATTCTGCCCATTTTCCGTAGAACTTTTTATTTATGTTTACTTACTACTGAACTCAGTTCTTACTTCCAATGAAAAAGCATGTGATTTACTATTTCTTCTTACCTTTCTAGAGTAGTTATTTACCTGATTCCATCTTAACTCAAGAAAGCCAGGATGAATTGGCTCCTTTCAAAACATAACTATTGGGCCTGGAAAGGGTATCCAAGGGAAAGGAAACCTTCTTAGATTAAACAGCAGAGGGTGGGTTGAATAATGACATGACAGTGAGCCGGCTCCGGCAGATGCAGGGGCAGGTGGTGGGGGGAGCTTTTATGAGCATGGCGACAAGGCCAGCCGCCTCGTGGCACACCAGCTGAGGAAGCAGGCTGCCACAAGAGAGAGAGTACAGGTAAGGGAGGGGAATGGAAGGGTGGCCACAGCTCCAGACCAGATCAACGGAGCCATTGCAAACTTTTATCGGGGACTGTACACCTCCGAGCCCCCGGAGAGGGACTCGAAGATGGAACAGATCCTCGACGGGCTGGACAGACCAGTCACAGGGGAGAAAAGGAGACAGGGACTTCAAGCACCGCTTGGACTGGAACAGATCATGGACAGCATTAATTCCATGCAGTTAGGGATGACACCGGGACTGGACGGGTTCCCAGTGGACTTCTATAAGACATTTGCGGCAGCACTGGCCCCGCACCTGTGGGAGATGTTCAATGACTTGCTGTCGAATGTGGTCCTGCCACCCACGCTGGCAGAGGCCTTGATCTCACTGCTCCACAAAAAAGACAAAGACCTGATGGAATGCAGATCATATAGACCCATTTCACTCCTAAGCACTGACGCCAAAGGCTTGGCGATAGCTTTGGCGACAGGAGAGGCGCTTGCTAGAAGTGATCATGGAAGATCAGACCAGGGGCGTCGTTCTCCGACCCCCCGCCGGGTCGGAGAATCGCCGGGGGCTGCCGTGAATCCCGCCCCCGCCGGTTGCCGAAGTCTCCGGCACCGGAGATTCGGCGGGGGCGGGAATCACGCCGCACCGGTTGGCGGGCCCCCCGCTCGTTTCTCCGGCCCGGATGGGCCGAAGTCCCGCCGATAAAGTGCCTGTCCCGCCGGCGTAAATTAAAGCACCTATTTACCGGCGGGGCAAGGCGGCATGGGCAGGCTCCGGGGTCCTGGGGGGGGGCGCGGAGCGATCTGACCCCGGGGGGTGCCCCACGGTGGCCTGGCCCGCAATCGGGGCCCACCGATCCGCGGGCGGGCCTGTGCCGTGGGGGCACTCTTTCCCTTCCGCCTCCGCCACGGTCTCCACCATGGCGGTGGCGGAAGAGACTCCCTCCACTGCGAATGTGCGGGGATGCCGTGAGCGTCCGCTGACACTCCCGCGCATGTGCCGCCCGGAGATGTCATTTCCGCGCCAGCTGGCGGGGCACCAAAGGCCTTTTCCGCCAGCTGGCGGGGCGGAAATTCGTCCAGAGCCGACCTAGCCCCTTAAGGTTGGGGCTCGGCCCCCAAAGATGCGGAGCATTCCGCACCATTGGGGCGGCACGATGCCCGACTGATTTGCGCCGTTTTGGGCGCCAGTCGGCGGACATCGCGCCGTTTCCGGAGAATTTCGCCCCAGATGTCTGCTAAACATGATCATGACCTCACCCGGGGAAGGGACACCAGAAGTGATCATCTCCCTGGGCACTGAGAAAGCCTTCGACAGAGTCAAATGGAGGTACGCCATGGAAGTGCTTGAATGGTTTGGGTTTGGGCCAGGGTTCACCTCATGGGTGAAAGTACTGTACAGCGCTCGTATGGCAAGCGTGCAGACGAACATCATCAGCTCTGAATATTTCTGGCTGCACAGAGGCTGTCCCCGCTGCTGTTCGCACTGGTAATTAAGCCACTGGCCATCGTTCTTAGAGCAGTGAAGGGGGTGAACGGGCATCCAGAGAGGAGGCAGGGAGCACAGAGTTTCACTTTATGCGGATGACCTGCTGCTCTACGTCTGATTGCAGACAGTCCAGCAGTACACCTGCTTGGCCTGGCTTCAGCTCCAACACTGAAAACGAAACTGAAACACACCCTGCAGCCTGCTCAAAATCGAAAGTAAAAAGCTGACAGACAGCCCAGCTCCACCCACTCTCTGACATCACTGCAGTAATAAACACCCATATCTTAAAGGTGCTCTCACTACAGATATTTATATACAGACCCATTTATAAACACCCATTTCTTAAAGGTACTCTCACATGACAGCATTTAGAAAGAGTATTGATTCTACTTCCATATTTCATATTGTATATTAATAAGCTTTGCCGTCTATTTGAGAAGTCTGGGGCGTCATTCTCCGACCCCCCAGAGGGTCGGAGAATGGCCGTTGGCCGCCGTGAATCCCGCCCCCGCCGCCCGCCGAAGTCTCCGAAGGGAGAAAAGTCGGCGGGGCGTTAATGTCGCCGTTCACCGTTCGGTTTAACGATGACCATTCACGCCGACGTGAATTAAACCTCCTTTTCATCGGCGTGACCCGGTGCTCCAGGATCACGCCGACCAGCGTGGAGGTGAGTGACGGCCTGGGGGGTTGGCTCTGGGCAGGCAATGGCGTGGCCGCAGTCTGAATGCGTGAGGAGAGGTGTGTCTCGGGTTGTGTGTGTGTGTGTGTGCGGTGCGGGGGGAGGGGGGTGGTTAGAGTAGGCAGGGCTCCGGGGGAGTGCGGGAGGGGGTCCGTGCCGGGGAGGTGGATGGGGGGTCCGTGCCGGGGTGGAGGTTGGGGGGGGGTCTGTGCCGTGCCGGGGTGGAGGTGGGGGGGGGGGGGTCCGTGCTGGGGGGGAGGTTGGGGGGGGGGTCAGTGCTGGGGTGGAGGTTGGGGGGGTCCATGCCATGCCGGGGTGGAGGTTGGGGGGGTCCGTGCCGTGCCGGGGTGGAGGTTGGGGGTTGGGGGGGTCCGTGCTGGGGTGGAGGTTGGGGGGGGGTCCGTGCTGGGGTGGAGGTTGGGGGGGGGGTCCGTGCCGGGGTGGAGGTTGGGGAGGGGTCCGTGCTGGGGTGGAGGTTGGGGGGAGGGTCCGTGCCGGGGTGGAGATTGGGGGGGGGTCCGTGCCGGGGTGGAGGTTGGGGGGGGGTCTGTGCCGTGCTGGGGTGGAGGTTGGGTGGGGGGGGGTCGGTGCCGGGGTGGAGGTTGGGAGGGGGTCCGTGCCGGGGTGGAGGTTGGGGGGGGGTCCGTGCTGGGGTGGAGGTTGGGGGGGGGTCCGTGCCGGGGTGGAGGTTGGGGAGGGGGTCCGTGCCGGGGTGGAGGTTGGGGGGGGTCTGTGCCGTGCCAGGGTGGAGGTTGGGGGGGGTGGGGTCCGTGCCGGGGTGGAGGTTGGGGGGGGGTCCGTGCTGGGGTGGAGGTTGGGGGTGGGTCCGTGCCGAGGAGGGGGATGGGAGGGCAAGTGAGTTGGTCCACCTGGCCAGTTGCCAGCCTCCAACAGTTGGACCCATGCGGTCCATGCCACCTGGCTGGGGGGAGGAGGGGATATGGGCAATGATGACATGTCGTCGTTCCCCTCCCCCCCACCAGGCCGTCATGTTTTCAGATCATCCAGCGATGTTGGCCGCCGTGGTGGCAGCCGCTCATGTCTATGTTGCCCAGGATGAGGAGGAGGAGCGTGCCAGAGAGGCGGCGCAGGCTGCCGCCGAGGGGCAGGCGGCAGCCGCCCAGGCTGGAGGGACACCTGACCGACAGGACGAGGAGGGGGAGGAGGACGTCGCGGCCCCACGGCAACGGAGGCACCCGAGGGCGCCCCGTGTGTACCGGCCCTGGCAGTCATACCAGGACCTCACGGACCGGGAATGCAGGAGGAGACTCCGGATGAGCCGGGAAACCGTGGCACACATCTGCCACCTGCTGGCACACCTGTCACCGCGTGGCACTGGCGGGGGACACCCTCTCCCCGTGTCCGTCAAGGTTACGGTGGCCCTGAACTTTTATGCAACGGGGTAATTCCAGGCACCGAGTGGGGACCTGTCCGGCATATCGCAGACATCGGTGCACCGGTGCATCCGGGCAGTGACAGATGCCCTATATGTCTTGGCGCACCGCTACATCCGCTTCCCCGTGGACCGGGCCAGCCAAGATGCCCGGGCCGTGGGCTTCTCTGCCGTGGCCGGGTTCCCCATGGTCCAGGGCGCGATCGATGGGATGCACATCGCCATGCGGCCACCTGCAGATAACAGGGCCGTGTTCACTAATAGGAAGGGGACCTATTCAATGAACGTACAGGTGGTCTGCGACCACCGCATGATGATCCTGCACATCTGCGCCCGTCACCCAGGCAGTGTACACGACTCATTCGTGTTGTCGCGGTCATCCATCCCCGGCATGTACGAGGGACACCATCCCCGGCTGAGGGGCTGGTTGCTGGGCGACAGGGGCTACCCATTGCGATCGTGGCTGATGACGCCTATACGGAGGCCACGCAATGAGGCGGAGAACCGCTACAATGATGCCCATGTAGCGACAAGGGGAGTGATCGAGAGGTGCTTTGGCGTGCTGAAGATGCGTTTCAGGTGCCTGGACCTCTCTGGGGGCGCCCTCCAGTATCGGTCAGATAGGGTCGGCCGCATCATTGTGGTGTGCTGCGTCCTGCACAACATAGCCCAGCAGAGGGGCGATGTGCCGCAGGCAGAGGAGGGCGGAGTGGAGGAGCAGCAGGAAGAGGCCCAGTCCTCCCCAGATGAGGGGGATGGGGGCAATGGTCAGGGCAGATGGGGTAGACACAGGTGGGTAGCTGTCCACCGTTACCGGCTGGCCCAGCGGGCACGGGACAGACTGATAGACGCCCGCTTCACTGACTAGATGGGCGTGGGAATCGGGTAGTATGGCCACAGACCGCACACCATGGCAACAGCCGACAACCCACACCCCCTACCCATCCACCCACTCAGCACCCTCACCCCCCTCCCCAACCCCACCCACCCCACCCGCATGCACACCACCCCCCCCCCCCCATTGCCGATCCACCTGCGGCACAACGAGCCGGGCTCACACAGTTGCGGGTGGACGCGTGTCTATCGCAGGCCATGGAGGATGATGACAACCTGCCCTGCGATGAGCTCCTGGCTCTACATCGTTGGACTATGTCTGACCCATGGCCACAGTACCACCATCCACCCGGACCATCCGTGCATGCGGCTGTGACACTGCAGTGCACGGTCCCGTCCTCTGCCCGGGGGATGTTGATGGCGGCCCAGGGGGAAGGGGGCAGACTCATCTGGGGCTGAGGCAAGACCACCCCTCACACACACACTTGCGCTCAACGTACATGACACCCCCGCACACTTTGGACAGAGCACAAAGGCAGCTTCGGTAGGTGTAACATTGACTTTAATAACGAAAGGAGTTCATGCACGTGCCCTAGCCCCTAAAACTCATCTGTGCCCTGCACCCGTGCCAACTTACTCAGTGTCTAATTGTTTGGCCTTACGGGCCCTTTGACTACGTCTACGTGGTTCCCCAGACGGTACAGCAGAACTGGAGGTGGACTCCTGTGATTCCTGTCCTCTGACACTGGATCCCTTTGGCGGCCGTTTCCTGGGGCGTCCTGGCCTAGATGGGCCAGGCTGCGGCCCGGGCGACTGGGATGGCGAGCTGCCAGCCTGTCCTGCCCGTTGCCCACCCGATGCACCTGGGACGGAGGGGGGGGGAGTCCGAGGTGTCGCGGTGTACCGGGACCTCCCCTACAGAGGGAGCCGGGACGGACCACACCACCTCCTCCTCCCTCGGGGTGCCCGATGGCCCCCAGGCCTCTACATGGGTGGGGGATGCGAACGGACTGGCCATCCGACGCCCCCCCGACATCTGGCGCTGCCAGTCCAGTGACAGTGCGACGTCGGCTCGCACATGGCCACTGGCGCCGATGCCCTCAGCGATGGCCTGCAGAGACTGGGCCATGGCCTGCTGAGACTGGACCATGGCCTGTAGAGACTGGGCCATGGCCTGCTGAGACTGGGCTATGGCGTTGAGCGCCTCTGCCATCTGGCGCTGGCACTGGCTCATGGCCTCCTGTGAGAGGGCAGCCATTTCCTGGGCCACAGACGCCGCCTGCACGGAAGGCCCCAGGCCTCGCAAACCTTTCCCCATGTCTGACACCGTCACACCCATTGCCTCCACCGCGGACGCCACCCGTGCGGTGTCGGCCTGGGTGGCACGCATGACCGGCACCACTCCCAGCTCCTGGACGCGGGTGGACTCCTCCACCTGCGACCGCAGCCGCCGCAAGCCGCCCGTCACCCTCTTCGCTCGTCTCCGGGTCGGTGGTTGCATCGGATCGATGTGTGGGGGTGATAACTGCAGGAACCCGGGATCCATCTGGGCGGCAGTTGTTCGCTTGGGCTGGGCTGCCCTCCCACCGCCCGATCCCTCTGCTGCTCCTACCTCCACCTGCTGTACCGGGACGGCTGTGTTGTGCGCACCAGTGAATGTACCAGACGCCTCATCACTAAAGTGCCCAACCGTGGTGAGTGTTTCTGCGATGGTGGAGGGTGTTGGTGACAGCAGTGGCGTTGTGTCGTGCTCTTCATCCCACTCTGAGTCCATGGCACTTTGGGGTGGGGGTTCGTCTCCACCCATCCACTCTGAGTCACTGTCCGGTATTTCGTCTTCCCGGGTAGTGGTGTCCTGGGTAGTGGTGTCCTGGGTAGTGGTGTCCTAGGTAGTGGTGTCCTGGGTAG
Organism: Scyliorhinus torazame; assembly: GCF_047496885.1. Taxonomy (NCBI): domain Eukaryota; kingdom Metazoa; phylum Chordata; class Chondrichthyes; order Carcharhiniformes; family Scyliorhinidae; genus Scyliorhinus; species Scyliorhinus torazame. The sequence goes on from NC_092715.1 coordinate 179,571,303, forward strand.
TGGTGTCCTGGCTCGGATGTGACGGGGGCCTGTGGCTGCCCCCCTCGTCGATGGGTGGTTGCTCCCGCACGTGACGGGGGTGTCGTCTCCCTGTTGCTCCAGGTCTCTCCGTCTCCCGTGGTGTGCGAGGGGCATCCTGCGGGCGTCGCATGCTGGAGGGTCCGGGTCTGTCCGTCTCCCGTGGTCTCCGAGGGGCATCCTGTGGGCGTCGCATGCTGGAGGGTCCGGGTCTCTCCATCTCCCATGGTCTCCGAGGGGCATCCTGCGGGCGTCGCATGCTGGAGGGTGCCGGTCTCTCCGTCTCCTGTGGTCTCCGAGGGGCATCCTGCGGGCGTCGCATGCTGGAGGGTGCGGGTCTCTCCATCTCCTGTGGTGTCCAAGGGGCATCCTGCGGGCATCGCATGCTGGAGGGTGTGGGTCTCTCCGTCTCCTGTGGTCTCCGAGGGGCATCCTGCGGGCGTCGCATGCTGGAGGGTGCGGGTCTCTCCGTCTCCTGTGGTCTCCGAGGGGCATCCTGCGGGCGGTCTGCATCTGCGGGGATGGGTGCCTGGACGTTTGGTCCTGCGATACACAATGAAGCATGCATGGTTAGACATCAGGCAGTGATCAGGTGATACGGGGGAGGGGGATATAGGGGAGGGGGGATATGGGGACGGGCTGTCGGTGGCTCACTCGCTAGTACGTCCCCGACCTCTGCATCAGCAACCTCCCGGTCCTCAGGTCCGCTAGCCAGTTCCAGGGCCCTTTCCTCGTGTACGGTCAGTGGCCTCTCATCAGCGGGCCCTCCTCCAGTCCTCACATGCTCCCTATTGTTGTGTGCGCGCTTCTCCTGTGGGGGGGGGGGGCAGGGGTAAAAGGCAACAGTGTTAGGCAGGTATATGAATGCACGCCATCGGTTCCGCGTGCATTGCAGAGGTTAAGGTTAGGGCTGGATTCACTTGGGGATATGGGGGAGGGGGGATATGGGGAGGGGGGATATGGGGGAGGGGGGATATGGGGGATATGGGGGAGGGGGATATGGGGGAGGGGGTATATGGGGGAGGGGGATATGGGGGAGGGGGGATATGGGGGAGGGGGGATGTGGGGGAGGGGTGATATGGGGAGGGGGATATGGGGGAGGGGGATATGGGGGAGGGGGGATATGGGGAGGGGGGATATGGGGGAGGGGGGATATGGAGAGGGGGGATATGGGGAGGGGGGATATGGGGGATATGGGGGAGGGGGGATATGGGGGATGGGGATATGGGGGAGGGGGGATATGGGGGAGGGGGGGATATGCGGGAGGGGGGATATGGGGGAGGGGGGATATGGGGGAGGGGGGATATGGGGGAGGGGGGGATATGGGGGAGGGGGGATATGGGGGAGGAGGGATATGGGGGAGGGGGGGATATGGGGGAGGGGGGGATATGGGGAGGGGGGGATATGGGGGAGGCTCACCCTGCCTGCTCTGACGAGGTCGTTCACCTTCTTGTGGCACTGGGTGCCTGTCCGTGGTGTCAGGGCCACAGCGGTGACGGCCTCTGCCACTTCCCTCCACAGACGCCGGCTGTGGCGTGGGGCAACTCTGCGGCCCTGCCCGGGATACAGGGCGTCCCTCCTCTGCTCCACCGCGTCCAGGAGCGCCTCCACATCGCGTGACTCGAACCTCGGGGCTGAGCAACGGCCAGCCATCCAGTCGGGTGTTGCGGTCGGGTGTTCCGGTCGGGTGGAGGGGAGCAGCTCGGCCTTATGAGCCGTCACGCCGTGCGGCGCGTATGACGCGGCACGGCGTGAACCACTGCGCAAGCGCGGATCCCGTTACGTCGTTGCTAGCCCATTTCGGGCCGGAGACTATCGACCCATTTTTCCGACGTGACGCAAGTCGGATTTGCGCCGTTTTTTGCGCCGATCGGCGGACTTTCCGCCGATAACGGAGAATTTCGCCCCTGGTTTTAGAATAAATTTAATACTTTTTTTTTTATTGAAGAAGTGGACATTGACGGGTGATTGTGAGAGTCAGAGGAAAAGTATAAACAGATAGTTGGAGAAACTATTATTTAAATATATACTGTGACCCATGGAATAATGGAAATGGAGACAGGCAGAGCACTCCTCTCACCTCAGTCATAACAGTATGAATTTACCATGTACTGTCCTACTTTAATTATCTTGAGTGGTGGGCGTGAAATTGTTTTTTTTCCGCTGGAGTACAAGGCAAGAAATAACATAAACTTTGACACTGCTCAAAGCAAAAGGAAATTGCTTAGGACAAAAATGGGCTGGCGATAATTATAATCTTTATTAGTGTGACAAGTCGGCTTACACTGCAATGAAGTTACAGTGAAAATCCCCTGGTCGCCACACTCCGGTGCCTGTTCAAGTACACAGAGGGATAATTCAGAATGTCCAATTCATCAAACAAACACGTCTTTCGGGACTTGTACCCGGAGGAAACCCACGCAGATATGGGGAGAACGTGCAGACTCCGCACGGACAGTGACCCAAGCCGGGAATCGAACCCGGGTCCCTGGCGCTGTGAATCAACAATGCTAACCACTGTGCTACCGTGCATTGACTATTCATTTTATGTCACGATTGACCTTGCTGGTCTGAAATTCTGACCTGAGCCAAAGAATGAGCCGGACACATCTCTGGCTGGAGGATTAGAAAGTGAAATGGAGCTCAATTCTGTTGGGATTCTACCACTTTGCACACAAACCAAAATTTCCAGTGGGAATGGTATGGGCGAATCTTTTACCCTTCCCAAGGGTAAAAGTTCTCGAACTTTCCTGGATACTCTGTTTATTTTGTTTTCCATAGGTCGATGTGAAATTCTCACTGAGAACTGGGTTTTGATATGTCCAGGATGGCAAGGAGAGTGTGGTGGAGATCAGTAGTTCATGGAAACTCCTGCCAGGCCAATGCATCAAGACCTTCCAAATACAGTGACAGGAACTAAATGATTATTTTCTTCTTTTTCCCTCCTGACAGCTGACCATTTGTCAGCCTGGAAAACCAGCCGGTGAAGGCTGCAGCTTGGGACTCTTGGAAATGGCCCCCATAATCTAGAGGTGGAGAGGGAGTGAGAGATCTGGGCTTGGGTGGGGTGAGGTCATGATGGAAGGGAAGGAGTGAGAAGTTAATAATAAATAATTATTATCTTTATTAGTGTCACAAGTAGGCTTACATTAACACTGCAATGAAGTTACTGTGAAAATCTCCTAGTCGCCACACTCCGGCGCCTGTTCGGGTACACTGAGGAAAAATTCAGAACGTCCAATTCACTTAACAAGCACTTCTTTAGGGATTGTGGGAGGATACCCACGCAGACACGGGGAGAACGTGCAGACTCCACACAGACAGTGACCCAAACCAGGAATCAAAGCCAAACCCCTGGCGCTGTCCTTGGAGGAGGAGGGTGGGGGCCCTTGTTGGCAGTCATGGCTAGGGGAGAGAGAGACCACAGTCAGCAGAGGGGAGGCCAAACGTGTTTTGCAGGGCATCCCTGGCACACAAGGAGTGCTGTAAAGACACTTACATACTTGACCAGCAATTCCCACTGCCTTTTATCTGGGATTTCTGAAGACTGGAAAACGTGCACAATCAGGCTCATAAAGGCACTGTTTGAGCCAGACTTGAATCTGGTAGTGAAGTGGCCTGCCTTTTCATGTCAGAATACTCACATGCTATTAAATCCAACGTTGTGAAAGTGGTAACAACACTTCTGTGCCCACTGTGGTCAGGTTAATCAAAGCCCTGGGGCGAAATTCTCCGGATACGGCGCGATGTCCGCCGACTGGCGCCCAAAACGGCGCAAATCAGTCGTGCATCCAATGGTGTGGAATGCTCCGCAACTTTGGTGGCCGAGCCCCAACCTTAAGGGGCTAGGTCGGCGCCGGACGAATTTCCGCCCCGCCAGCTGGCGGAAAAGGCCTTTGGTGCCCTGCCAGCTGGCGCGGAAATGACATCTCCGGGCGGCGCATGCGCGGGAGCGTCAGCGGCTGCTCACGGCATCCCCGCGCAAGCACTGTGGAGGGAGTCTCTTCCGCCTCCGCCATGGTGGAGACCGTGGCGGAGGCGGAAGGGAAAGAGTGCCCCCACGGCACAGGCCCGCCCGAGGATCGGTGGGCCCCGATCGCGGGCCAGGCCACCGTGCGGGCACCCCCCGGGGCCAGATCGCCACGCGCCCCCCCCAGGACCCCGGAGCCCGCCCACGCGCGCCGCCTTGTCCCGCCGGTAAGAGAGGTGGTTTAATCTACGCCGGCGGGACAGGCATTTTAGCGGTGGGACTTCGGCCCATCCGGGCCGGAGAATCGCGGGGGGGGGGCCCGCCAACCGGCGCGGCGCGATTCCCGCCCCCGCCGAATATCCGGTGCCGGAGAATTCGGCAACTGGCGGGGGCGGGATTCTCGCCAACCCCCAGCGATTCTCCGACCCGGCGGGGGGTCGGTGAATCTCGCCCCTGATGTGAATTCTACTGAGGCCCAAAAGTTTTATAAGGCATTAATGTCTCCTGTACGAAAATAAACTTATCCCAATAAAATCCATGAAGTTTAATCTGAGCATATTGCAGGTTTGCAGCATATTGCACACATTCGTTTTCTCTGCACAGGAAGCATATTATCTTTGCTCCATGGCGGCAGCAACAATACAGAGTGTGTCGTAATCACCTGTACCGTGTACAGATGGCCGAAAGCAATGCTCTTGGGGAAGCAATGCTGAGGATGCAATAGGTGATGCTGATCAACAATTTTAGCATTGAAATTTGTGAAAATAATTTATCAACTTTTAATAGTTACATGACGTTTCTAAAATAGTTTCATGGATTAGTCCTTGGGTTTTCCTCCAACACATACTGTGTGGTTGAATTTCTGATCACTCACCACAACCTCAGTGTCAAGACCTGTGGAAATCCTAGAGACACACCATAAACAGGTCTCATGCTGTTTTCCTGACATTTCATGTTGATCTTCTTCCATTGTTTCTGCCGTTTATCAAAGGAACCCTTCTGAACAGCAATTTTATTTTTGAATACAAAGCACGTATTTGTTAATGGCTGATTTTATCCCATTCTTTCTTCCACACTCAGGGAAAACGTAATACCTAAAATTTAGAATTGTACCCCAATCCTAATATATCTTATCAGTTTTAAGTTTAGAAATGATGTGGAGATGCGGGCGTTGGACTGGGGTGAGCACAGTACGAAGTCTTACAACACCAGTTTAAAGTCCAACAGGTTTGTTTCGATGTCACTAGCTTTCGGAGCGCTGAGGGTCACCACACCTCAGGTGAGGGGAAAGGTTGAAAAGGCGGAGGCTTCATGGATAAACCTCGTACGGTAATTGAACCCACGCTGTTGGCATTGCTGCACATCATGAAACAGGCATCCAGCCAACTGAACGAACAGCAATGTATCTTGTATGAATAGGTCCTACTATCTCCTGTGTGTTGGTGCTGAAAAACAACAGCCCTATCTCTAGCTTCTTTCTCATTCAAGACTGCAATTTTCTCACTAAAACTACTGACTTTCTCTCAAAAAATGAAGATCGATTAGCATACACACTTAGGAAGAGATTAGTAATGATGGTGACAATGAAGTCCTGAATAGTCGTCGGATAGATAGGTGTTGTAAACACTCTTGCTCCTTCAGGACAATCTCCGAACTTTAGAATGGCTGTACATGAGTTGCATCTGCCCAGACTGCCTTTTACGAGAGGATCTTTGAAGGGATTATAAAACTTTACTACAGTTATCAGGAATGTCTAGTGAAGCAGCATGAATGGAAAGATGCACATTCCAGTTTGAGGCTGAGTGTCTCCTTAATAGTTCTGTTCAGTTAGCTAACCTTCTGCAAGATAGATAAATACTGGCATAAAATTGCCTGTCAAAGCTCACAGTGTGAAGCATAAATCAAAGCCTTGATATTCCATTTGTGGATACTTATTAACCGAGCATGGGACCTTGTGGCTTTCCTGCAGACAAAGTGTGCTTTTTCAGGTGGTCAGAGGCTCATAAATGTTTGACACTGACAATTGCTATTCAGTCTTCATTCTCAAATATCATGAAACCTCATTATCACAAGCTCTTGGACATTCTTATTATTCAAACAAATTCAGTATGAATGGTAAAGCAGTCTATGCTTGTACCAGTCAAAATGCAAACACAATAAACTGCAGGTTAACATTGATTTACAGTCTTGAAGGGCTCTGGTTGCCTGTTTATTCAGATCCATGGTCAAATGATTACACTGGTCAGGTGTTGTCAAAACCACTGCAATAATATTTGCTGCATGATAAAGACCCCGTCCTATTTCCAAATTCTAGAAGTTCTCATATTATGCAGACTTTATTCTTTACCCAAGCCATAATGCGAGTGTGCAAGCAAGTATTTCCTGAATGGATTGTCCATCTATCAAGAACTGTCAGAAACGGTGCAGGCACAATCCTTCTAATGCATCTTCACTCGGCTTTCTGTGCATCATTTGCTAATTCTCAGCTTCCTTGTGTCAAACCAACTCTGGTCTTGCCTTGGTGAGCAGATGTGTAGAATTAAGCTCTTTCCACTCCCCTTTGTAACAGTTGGCTTGTGTGGGGATGGGGGGCAAATTTCCAAACTCTGAGTTCCCATTCCAACTAGACAATTTATAGGAGCAGGATAAGGGGCAGGGCAGCCAACACACTCCCATGGGCTGGCTTGGCAATTTCAATATTTTAATGAGTCTGGCAGCCTGATTTGGAGGTTTTACAGTGGGCAATCCAGTTTTGCAGGCCTCAACTGGCAGATTAAGCAAAGTAAGGATAGCTTTGGGGAGAAAGTAAATACCTTTACAGCACTGCTTCTGGGCAGCTAACAACCCCCCACCCACCATCGCCCAACCTTCCAACCCCAACTCCCACAATCAGACCCACTCCCTTGATTCAAAGTTCTTGGGGTAAGGGATCAGGCACCAACCCCACATTGGGATAAAAAAATCAGATCCCAACTTGGTTTGGACACTAAATCATTGTTGGGTAGGGATTTCCCCTGGGATTGGACAAATGAGGTTGGGAATTAGAACTACCTGGTCCTGCAACCTGATCCAAAAGCCAAATCTGCTCTCATCAGATTGCTTTCTGGACAGGAAATCTGTCAGGGTCAGGCACTGCACACAGTGGAGTTCAAGTTCCACAACATGTGGGGAAATCCAAACTTCTGGATTTCTGTTCAAAGCTCCACCTTCATCATCCCCCACATCACCAGAAACCTCTGTCTATGTAACCCACTCCTGTTAATATCCAGGCTTCAGGGGTGAAATTCTCCCACAACGGCGCGATGTCTGCCGACTGGCGCCAAAAACGGCACCAATCAGACGGGCATCGCGCCGGCCCAAAGGTGCGGAATGCTCCGCATCTTTGGGGGCCGAGCCCCAACATTGAGGGGCTAGGCCGACGCCGGAGGGATTTCCGCCCCGCCAGCTGGCGGAAATGGCGTTTGTTGCCCCGCCAGCTGGCGTGGAAATGCGGCGCATGCGCGGGAGCGTCAGCGGCCGCCGACAGTTTCCCGCGCATGCGCAGTGGAGGGAGTCTCTTCCGCCTCCGCCATGGTGGAGGCCGCGGCGGAGGCGGAAGGGAAAGAGTGCCCCCACGGCACAGGCCCGCCCGCGGATCGGTGGGCCCCGATCGCGGGCCAGGCCACCGTGGGGGCACCCCCTGGGGTCAGATCGCCCCGCGCCCCCCCCCCAGGACCCCGGAGCCCGCCCACGCCGCCTGGTCCCGCCGGTAAATACCAGCTTTGATTTACGCCGGCGGGACAGGCAATTTCTGGGCGGGACTTCGGCCCATCCCGGCCGGAGAATTGAGCGGGGGGGCCCGCCAACCGGCGCGGCCCGATTCCCGCCCCCGCCCAATCTCCGGTACTGGAGACTTGGGCGGGGGCGGAGGCGGGATTCACGGCGGCCAACGGCCATTCTCCGACCCGGCGGGGGGTCGGAGAATGACGCCCATGATCTTAAAGATCTTCTGCCTTTTGCTAGGGAAGGTGTCAGATTTTCAATATTTGGCTCGACCTCAACTTTCCCTTCAGATTGCCTAAGCCATCCATTATAAATGGAGTCCAAGATTTCAGGGATGGGTATTGGCCCTTCTCTCTTTATTTTGCCTGCCAGGATTCCCAATTTGAGAATTAAATATCTTCACTTTCCACCCAACCAATTGTGAGAGTTAAAACTCTCCCCTTGATACCTCACTTGCAGTGGAGGGATAAGGGTCAAGGATATGAAAGAGACACTGAGGTGGAATCATTATGCACTGTACAGTGGGAACGGGAAGAGTAAAGCGAAGCAAAGAAGGCCCCTAACAACATCAGAGGGAGCCTCCTCCAACAGCTGCAGAGGTGGTGAATGCAGATGGTTGTGACCACTGGATTCTAAAGGAGAATGCTCTTTGAACATGTTACATCATTGCAGTCATTAAAAGACCCAGCAGCTTCTGCACAATGGTGGCAAACTAGTAGGAGTCCAAATCACCGATGTCTGAGGAAGTCAAAGTGTGATTTACAAACACCCTGCCCCTCCGCGGTGGGAGATTTTCAGGAGCATGACTCCCCAGACTGAGCATTGCTGTCTTCAACCTGTAATATGCAGTATTCAAATGAGACCAGGTGAACTGGTCATTACAAAAGTGGAAGTAAGAACAAATTGAAATCGACCTGGATCATGGTCTAGAACTCTGAAGTGGAGAATCCTTCCTTGGCCTCTTCAGAAAGGGCGTTATCAACTTCTTTCAATGGGAATCTGGAATTTTAGCACAGTGAGCTAAGACAGCTGGCTTGTAATGCAGAACAAGACCAGCAACGCGGGTTCAATTCCCGTTCCCGCCTCCCCGAACAGGTGCCAGAATGTGGCGACTAGGGCCTTTTCACAGTAACTTCATTGAAGACTACTTGTGCCAATAAGCGATTATTAGTATTATAATCCCATCTCTAGGCCCAGTTGACTCCACCAGAGTTATCAGCCTGATTTAGTCGATAAGTGCCTAAAAAAGCACCTTCAAAGCACCAGCATCCAGTGAATTCTCAAATCACACCAACATCTGAGGGCAATCAATGCAGGAATGCTCCCACAAGTTGGCCCTGTAGGTTTTGGAGCACCAGTACAATTTTAAAACCCTTTCTCCAATTGGTTACAATTTACAAGTTTATGAAAATTCTAAACATTTTAACAAGACTTTCAAACTGCTATGGACAAACATATAAATGAAGAATCTGGGGCGAGATTCTCCGACCCCCCGCTGGGTCAGAGAATCGCCGGGGGCTGACGTGAATCCAGCCCCCGCCGGTTGCCGAAGTCTCCGGCACCGGAGATTCGGCGGGGGCGGGAATCGCGCCGCGCCGGTTGGCGGGCCCCCCCCGCGCGATTCTCCGGCCCGAATGGGCCGAAGTCCCACTGCTAAAATGCCTGTCCCGCCAGCGTAAATTAAACCACCTACCTTACCGGCGGGACAAGGCGGCGCGGCCGGGGTCCTGGGGGGGGCGCAGGGCGATCTGGCCCCAGGGGGAGTCCCCACAGTGGCCTGGCCCGCGATTGGGGCCCACCAACTCTTTCCCTTCCGCCTCCGCCACGGTCTCCACCATGGCGGAGGCAGTAGAGACTCCCTCCACTGCGCATGCGCGGGAATGCCGTCAACGGCCGCTGACGCTCCCGCTCATGCGCCACCCGGAAATGTCATTTCCGCGCCAGCTGGCGGGGCACCAAAGGCCTTTTCCGCCAGCTGGCGGGGCGGGAATTCGTCCTGCGCCGACCTAGCCCCTTAAGGTTGGGGCTCGGCCCCCAAAGATGCGGAGCATTCCGTTTGGGGCGGCGCGATGCCCGTCTGATTTGCGCCGTTTTGGGCGCCAGTCGGCGGACATCGCGCCGTTTCCGGAGAATTTCGCCCCTGATTTTCAATGCAACGTTCTGTGATATGTGTCACTAATGGAGGTTTTTTTTAAAATTTTCCAATTAAGGGACAATTTAGCTTGCCCAATCCACCTACCCAACACATCTTTGTGTTGTGGGGCGAAGATCCATGCAGTCACGGGGAAAATGTGCAAACTCCACACGGACAGTGACCGGGGTTGGGATCAAACACCGCCGTCCTCGCCACCATGAGGCAGCAGTGCTAACCCCTGCACCACCATGCCACCCTGTCCCGAATGGAGATTGATATGGACAAGAACATTCGGGGAGCATAACAGAATGCAGGTGGCAGAGTTTTGAACTGGTTTAAGTTTTTTTAAAAATATGTTTATTAAGATTTTATATAAACCAATAACCAAGAAAAACACAAAAATGCCCAAACCCCCAGCGCTGGAGAATTCGGCAGTCGGTGGGAGTGGGATTCACATCGCCCCCCAGCGATTCTCCGACCCGGCGGTGGGTCAGAGAATCCCGCTCTATACCTAAAACCCTTAACAGTTGATGTGTCTGGATCTTTGAAAATGGAAATAAGCGGCTGCCATCTCAGGTAGAATCTCTCCACTGAGCCCCTGAAGGTGAATTAAATTTTTTCTAAGTGCAAAAAGGACATTAAGTCCCCTAACCAACCAGAGGTACTGGGTGGAACGGGAGACCTCCAAATCAATAGTATCCACCTCCAGGCTAACCAGAGAGGAGAAGGTGATAACATCTGCCTCTACCCCAGAGTGAACTGTCGGTGAATCTGAAACCCCAAATATGGCCTACAGAGGACATGGGAATAATTCCAAATGGAGAATCTCCGACATGGTGTTAAAAAAGGAGTACAGAAGATGGTGAGTTGGGGGCAGCGCCAGAACATGTGTTTATGATCAGTGGGGACAAGTAAATAGTGATCACATACATTTTCAACATTCGGAAAAAACCCGCTCATCGTAGCCTTGGTCAAGTGCATCCTATGTAACACCTTGAACTAAATTAGGCTCAACCGGGCACATGAGGGCGTGGAGTTAACCCTGTAAGAGGCCTCTCTCCAAGCCTCGCTAGTGAATCAAGAGTCCAATTCAATCTCCCATTTCGCCCTCACCCTGTTTAGTGGGGAGGGATAAGACAAGAAGATGTGGCCATATAGGTCTGAGATAGACCCTCTGTGCAATTGCACCGAGGATAGGATTCTTTTCAGCAAGGAGGATGGAGGAGCCTGAGGAAAGGAAGGGAAAGCTAAATGAGAGAAATCGCAAACTTGAAAATAGCAAAATACGACTAGAGTTGGGTAGCTTGAAATTTGTCCGCTAATTCTCTAAAGCTGGCAAAACTCCCCCGTCACCAAAGTCTTCGAGTCTCTTCAATCTACGCAAGTTAAATGTTGAATACAGCCCATAACGTAAGAAAAGGTTATTGTTACAGCTGGGGCCAGTGAAGATAGGGAAAGGAATTTCAAATATTGTCTGAACTGTTTCCAGATTCTGAGAGAGGAGATCACTAGTGGATTTGAGGAGAATCTTGTGGGAGAAAAGGGCAATGGTGCAGTAATTATGGCCATGAGAGTGGATGTAGTCCAAGGGCGAGCCTTCATTTGGCCCCAGATTAAACTGGTACTGCTGATCCACATTAAGATTTTTTGGATGTTAGCAGCCCAGTGATAAAACAATAAATTTGCAGGGCGAGCCCCTCTCTTGTCTATCCCTCTGGAGTAGATTGCTGCAGATTCTGGAATTTTTGCCTGCCCAAATAAAGGCAGATATCAATTTATTAATCTTAATAAAGAAGGATTTGGGCATGAAAATGGTGAGGCATTGAAAAAGAAATAAAAATCTAGGGAGCATGTTCATTTTTATTTTTTGACACCTGTGGTAGTACGTATTGGGGGTCATGTGGGACTGGAAGCCCTAATGTCATTGGCTGACAGATCCCGGGTCCTGGTTGGCCGTTGACCTCTAGCTCCGCCCTGAAGGTGGAGTATAAGAAGCCGGAGTCCTCCCCCGCAGGCCAGTCTACTATTGAGCTGCGGGGGAACAGACACGCTTAATAAAGCCTCATCGACTTCACTCTATTCGTCTCACGGAGTCTTTGTGCGCTACAATTTATTAAGCGTGCCTAAAAAGGACTATGGAGCTCAGGATCATTCCGGAATGCCTGAGGATCAGCCCCCACGCAGTGAACGCGGCAGCAGCCTTCTAACACTGGCAGACTTGCTTCGAGGCCTACCTCAGAACGACCACCGGTCGGGTCACAGAAGACCAAAAACTACAGGTCCTGCACTCGAGGGTGAGCACGGAAATCTTCTGCCTCATCGAAGACTCGGACGATTTCCAGACGGCGTTCGCAGCACTGAAAAGTCTCTATGTCCATCCAGTTAACCAAATCTACGCTCGCTACCAGCTCGCGACGAGACGGCAAGGTCCCGGAGAATCGATGGACGAATTCTACGCCGCGCTGCTGATTTTGGGACGAGCCTGCAGCTGCCCTTCGGTGAACGCAAATGAACACACGGACATGTTAATGCTTGATGCTTTTGTGGCAGGTATGAATTCCTCCCAAATCCGCCAAAGACTTCTAGAAAGAGAGTCGCTAGGACTCTCAGAGGCCCGGGCCCTAGCAGCCTCCCTAGACGTGGCCGCGCGGAATACCCGCACCGACGGCCCCGACCGCGTGGCAGCCCATTGGGCCCCGTACGTACCCGTCGCAACAAACCCACCCCCCCCGGACACCCCACAGGCTTGCGCGGTCCAAACGCCGAGTCACACCGGAGGCGCCCGCTGTTATTTCTGCGGCCAGGCGAAACATCCCCGGCAGCGCTGCCCGGCCCGCGCAGCTATCTGCAAGAGCTGCGGGAAAAAGGGCCATTACGCGGTTGTGTGCCGGTCCCGCGAGGTCGCCGCTGTCCCGGGAGAACAGGGAGCCCTGCAAGCCGTTTACGCGCCCCAACCCCCCCAGCACGCCATGTACGACCCGCAGGCGCAGCAGCTCTGGGTCCCGACCACCGCGGTCCCGGGAGAGCAGGGAGCCCTGCACGCCGCTTACGCTCCCCAACCCCCCTCCCCGTACCCATGTATGACCCGCCGGCGCTACCGCTTTGGGTCCCGGCCACCACTCTCCACGGAGAAGAGGGAGTTTTGCGCGTCCCTAACGCCCCCCTAACCCCCACCCCGCGCCCCACGTCTGACCCGCCGGCGCCACCAACTTGGGTCCCGACCACCGCTGTCCCCGGTGAGGGAGCTCTGCGCGGTCCTAGCGCTCCCCAGCCCCCCCAGCGCCCCATGTGCGACCCGCAGACGCCGCCATTTTGGGTCCCGGCCACCACAAGGGGAGGAAGGGTGCCGCCATCTTGGACTGCCCCATACCTGTACGACGCGTGGGGGCGGCCATTTTGTCCACCCCCGGCGCCATCTTGTGACCCCCCAGCCACATGCGATGTATGGGGGCGGCCATTTTGTCCATCCCCGACGCCATCTTGGACGGCAACAACGGTCCCCACTCCACTACTACAACCACGTCTCGCTTCAATTACGCTCGATCAAGCTCGGCCCCGGACACTCCAGACGACGACGACAACGGTGCTAATAAACGGCCACGAGACGCCATGCCTAGTCGACTCCGGGAGCACGGAGAGCTTTATCCACCCCGACACGGTAAGACGCTGTTCCTTGACCACCTATCCCAGTGCACAAAAGATTTCCCTAGCTGCAGGATCCCACTCCGTACAGATCCAAGGATTCTGCATAGTTACCCTAACGGTGCAGAGGAGGGAGTTAAAAAACTACAAACTAAACGTCCTTCCCCAACTCTGTGCCCCCACCTTGCTGGGATTAGATTTCCAATGCAATCTACAGAGCCTTACGTTCAAATTCGGCGGCCCAATACCCCCACTCACTATCTGCGGCCTCGCAACCCTCAAGGTGCAACCCCCGTCCTTGTTTGCGAACCTCACCCCGGATTGCAAACCCGTCGCCACTAGGAGCAGACGGTACAGCGCCCAGGACCGGACCTTCATTCGGTCCGAAGTCCAGCGGCTACTAAAGGAAGGCATAATCCAGGCCAGCAATAGTCCCTGGAGAGCACAGGTGGTAGTTGTGAAGACAGGGGAGAAACAAAGGATGGTCATAGACTATAGCCAGACCATCAACAGGTACACACAACTAGACGCGTACCCTCTCCCCCGCATATCCGACATGGTCAATCGGATTGCCCAATATAAAGTCTTCTCCACCGTGGACCTGAAATCCGCCTACCATCAGCTCCCCATCCGCCCAAGTGACCGCATGTACACAGCCTTCGAGGCAGACGGGCGATTATACCATTTCCTAAGGGTCCCATTTGGCGTCACAAACGGGGTCTCGGTCTTCCAACGGGAGATGGACCGAATGGTTGATCAACATGGGTTGCGGGCCACGTTCCCGTATCTCGACAATGTAACCATCTGCGGCCACGACCAGCAGGACCACGACGCCAACCTCCAAAAATTCCTCCAGACCGCCAAAGCCTTGAACCTCACGTACAACGAGGACAAGTGTGTTTTTAGCACCAACCGGCTAGCCAGTCTGGGCTACGTAGTGCGCAATGGGATAATAGGCCCCGACCCCGAACGTATGCGCGCCCTCATGGAATTTCCCCTCCCGCACTGCCCAAAAGCCCTGAAACGCTGCCTGGGGTTCTTTTCATACTACGCCCAGTGGGTCCCCCAGTACGCAGACACGGCCCGCCCCCTAATACAGACCACAACCTTCCCTCTGTCGACAGAGGCTTGCCAGGCCTTCAGCCGCATCAAAGCGGATATCGCAAAGGCCACGATGCGCGCCATCGACGAGTCCCTCCCCTTCCAGGTCTAGAGCGACGCCTCCGACGTAGCTCTAGCGGCCACCCTTAACCAAGCGGGCAGACCCGTGGCCTTTTTCTCCCGGACCCTCCACGCCTCAGAAATCCGCCACTCCTCAGTGGAAAAGGAAGCCCAAGCCATAGTGGAAGCTGTGCGACATTGGAGGCATTACCTGGCCGGCAGGAGATTCACTCTCCTCACGGACCAACGTAGCCTTCATGTTCGATAATGCACAGCGGGGCAAAATCAAAAACGACAAGATCTTAAGGTGGAGGATCGAGCTCTCCACCTTCAACTATGAGATTTTGTATCGTCCCGGAAAGCTGAACGAGCCGTCCGATGCCCTATCCCACGGCACATGTGCCAATGCACAAATTAACCACCTCCAAACCCTCCACGAGGACCTCTGCCACCCGGGGGTCACTCGGTTTTTCCACTTCATCAAGTCCCGCAATCTCCCATACTCTTTAGAGGAGGTCCGTACAGTCACAAGGGACTGCCACATCTGCGCGGAATGCAAACCGCATTTTTTCAGGCCGGATGGAGCGCACCTGATTAAGGCTTCCCGCCCCTTTGAACGCCTCAGTCTCGATTTCAAAGGGCCCCTCCCCTCCAGCGACCGCAACGCATATTTTCTTAATGTGGTGGACGAATACTCCCGCTTCCCTTTTGCCATTCCCTGCTCTGACATGACCGCGGCCACAGTCATTAAAGCCCTGAACAGCATCTTCACACTGTTCGGTTACCCCACATACGTCCACAGCGACAGGGGGTCCTCTTTCATGAGTGACGAGCTGCGCCAGTTCCTGCTCAGTAAGGGCATAGCCTCAAGCAGGACGACCAGCTACAACCCCCGGGGGAACGGGCAAGTAGAGAGGGAGAACGGCACGGTCTGGAAGGCCGTCCTACTGGCCCTACGGTCCAGGGACCTCCCAGTTTCACGGTGGCAGGAGGTCCTCCCGGACGCTCTCCACTCTATCCGGTCGTTATTATGTACGAGCACTTATCAAACGCCTCATGAGCGCCTCCTTGTCTTCCCTAGGAGGTCCTCCTCTGGAACGTCGCTGCCGACCTGGCTGGCGGCCCCAGGACCCATCTTGCTCCGAAAGAATGTGCGGGCACATAAGGCGGACCCGTTGGTCGAAAGGGTTCACCTCCTCCACGCGAACCCGCAGTACGCTTACGTGGAGTACCCCGACGGCCGACAGGACACGGTCTCCCTGCGGGATCTGGCGCCCGCCGGCAACACACACACCCCCCCGACACCATTCACCCAACCCCCCCCCCCCCTTCCTGCCACCGCCGCACCCCGCGACCACCCCCTTCCCAGGAGGATCGGTTCCCCTCCCCTCAGGCCCGACCAAGAATAAAGCCCAAGCTGAAACCGCAAGGCTCCCGGAGACGACAACACCGGTACAAGCACCACCACCACCACCGGGGCCGAGGCGATCGACACGGACGACCAGACCGCCCGACCGACTCGTGGCGTCGATCTAAATCAAAATATGGACTTTTTCACAAGAACATTTTGCTTTTCTCCCTATACCCTCTGTAAATAGTTGAAACAGGACAAAATTGTACAATACTGTATTGCCATGTGAATGTTTTTTTTTCCTCCCAGGACCAGCCCTGTAAACCCTTACCACCATACGAAGCATCACCCCGCCGGGTTCATTTTTGACAAGGGGTGAATGTGGTAGTATGTATTGGGGGTCATGTGGGACTGGAAGCCCTAATGTCATTGGCTGACAGATCCCGGGTCCTGGTTGGCCGTTGACCTCTAGCTCCGCCCTGAAGGCGGAGTATAAGAAGCCGGAGTCCTCCCCCGCAGGCCAGTCTACTATTGAGCTGCGGGGGAACAGACACGCTTAACAAAGCCTCATCGACTTCACTCTATTCGTCTCACGGAGTCTTTGTGCGCTACAACACCTGCCCACCAAAGATAGAGAAAGGTTGTTCCAGCTCTGTAGATCCAGTTCAACATTGTTATCAGGCTTGAATAATGCAATTTGTGAAGTGAGGCCCAACTGTGGGCCATCCTGACCCCAAGTAACAAAATCTTGTACTGGAGATGCAGCAGGGTAAAGTGCTTCAATGGGCTCGCCTTCCAGTGAAGTTGATAAGAAAACATTCACTCTTGCCTAGATTTAATTTATAGCCAGAGAAGGAGCTAAAGGTATTAAGTGTCTTAATTATGCCATTGATTGAGGGAGTTGGGTCTGTAACATATAAAGGTAGGTCATTTGCATTCTGAAATACCCGATGTACCACCACATCTCGATTAATACCCCTCCATTGATTGGAAACCTTCATGGGTATCGAGCGAGGCTCTATTGCCAGGGCTAATAAAAATGGAAAGAGTGGACAGCCCTGCCCAGTGCTCTTATTCAAGCGGAAGCAATCTGAATATAAAGCCCCCATGTCAACGCTGGCCTTAGGGACATTGTATAACAAGCAGATCCAAGAAAGAAATTCATGGTAGAATCCAAATCATCCGAGAATCTCAAACAAATAGTCCCACTCTTACCCTGTCAAATGCTTTCTCTGCATCAACAGACACTATCACTTCTGGCTTGGGTGCAGGGGAGGAGGGGAAAGTTTAACATTTAAGAGGCTATGTATATTAGCTGATAATTGATGGCCCTTTACAAAGCCTGTTTGGTCCTCAGAAATTATACTAGGAAGGCAAGGCTCCAACCGGAGTGCCAGAACCTTAGCGAGCAACTGCTCGGTCCAAGATTGCAAGAAACTGCAGAGTGTGGTGATCTCAGCCCAGCACATCACACAAGCTTGCCACCCGCACATTGATTCTGTATACACCTTCCGCTGCCTCAGGAAAGCAGACAACATTATCAGAGACCCCTCCCACCCAGGCATTGCCTTCTTCCAGATCCTTCCATTAGGCAGAAGGTACAGAAGTCCGAAGACCTGCACATCCAGACATAGGAACAGCTTCTTCCCCACAGCTACAAGACACCTCAACGACTCCCCCTCGAACTGATCTGTTCCCTGTAAGAACACTATTCACGATGCCCTATGCTGCCCCTGCTCATGTATTTGCTTTGTTTGGCACCTTGTTCCGCACTGTAACCAATCACTGTTTGTCAATGTACCATTTGTCAATGTTCTCTGTTGATTATTCTTTTGTCTACTATGTACGTACTCTGTACGTTCCCTTGGGCGCAGAAAAATACTTTTCACTGTACTTCGGTACATGTAACAATAAATAAAATAAAACAAAATCAAGCTTAACATTCGTGTTTAAAAGCGAAATGGGTCAGAATGAACCACACTCAGTCGGGTCCTTGTCCTTCTTAAGGAGCAAGAAAATAGAAGCTTGAGTAAGGGTCGGAGGCAATTAAATGTGGGATAGTCATTAAGCGTATCTAGCAACAAAGGATCTGTTCCAAAACCTTGTTATAAAATTCGATTCGGAAACCATCCGGGCCAGGGTCTTTGCCAACCTGCATCAAACCAATGAATTTTAAAATCTCATCAGGGTGTAACAGGGAGTCCAACTCACAACCCATGACTGCTTCGCCAGCTGGGATAGGCAAGTTATCCATAAAATCAAACATGATTGACTTGTCCACAGGGGGCTCAGATTTTTACAGGTCACAGTAATAGGATTTAAAAGCTGCATTGACCTGGAGAGGGGCGGAAACAAATTGCCACCCGAGTTGAGTATCAGAGATCCCAAGGGAGGCCGATTGGCTTTTAAGTTGGTGATAGATGACTGGCCTTCTCCCAATATTGGTAAAAAGTACCCCTGGAGCACTGAACTTGATGTACACCAGCTCAAAGTGGGTCTGCAACTTTTTCCTGCCGGCATATAGCTCTGGAGTAGGATCAAGCGAATATTGGTGATCTACCTCTAAAATTGAGTCCAACAGCCTCTGCTGCTTCAACTTCTTCATCTTTAGCACACGTGCGCTTTAAGAAATAATTTCCTCCCTGAGGACATCCTTAACTGCCTCCCACAACGTGTGCAAAAAAAATGCCAGGGGTCTACCTCCCCCCCTCCCCAACTGAAAGTAGACAAGGCCCTGGTCACCCCAGATTTGGGTTTAGAGTGATTCAATTTAGGGTCCAGAACACAGTTCAGATCGGCCCCTATAATAGGGTGGTGTGAGTCGAGGTTGGGAAGGGAAGCCAACAGAGAGATGATGAAATTTGTATCATCCCAGCTAGGGGCGTAGACAATGACCAGAACTACTGGGGTGTTCGACAGGGAGCCACAAATGAATATATATCGACCATTGAGGTCAGCCAGAATCTGTGATGAGGCAAACTGGACTCTTTTATTAATTAAAATCACTGTGCCCCTGGCCCTACTATTGAAATTAAAGTGAAAAACTTGCCCAACCCATCCTTTGCATAGCCTGCTCTGATCCTTAATACATAAATGGGTTTCCTACAAAAAAACAATGCCAGAGTTTAGGCTCTTAAGATGAGTGAATGCTCGCAACCGTTTTACAAAGCCATTCAAACCCCTAATGGTCCAGTAATCAGTCAAATTGGAGGTCTCCAAACAGCCTTCAAACCGGAGTCAGCCATTCCCAAGGAGAGATATTAAACAAGGGTCACAGATAAGACAAAGCAAGATGGCCACCGAACTACGTCAGATGACTCAACAAAGAGAAACCAGCAGACACCATCAGCAAACTCAAACTAACATAAAACCCGCCCCGCTTCCCCTCCTCCACTCAAAGGCACCATCGCAGTCGGGCATAGCCACACCCAAAAGTAAATGGAATGGTGGCAAACAATAACTTAACCTAAAACCTACAAATAACAAATCAAAATTAAACACCAACTCTAAGCTCATTTGAAAAATGGTTGTTCTGAGCTGCAGAAAACTCTCTAATACCACTCCTGTTAACACCCCTTGTTAGCAGGGAGACTCCCAACTGTAGGGTAAAAGCTTATTTAACTTACACCGCCACGGTGGTGATCAAGAGTCGTACCAAATGATAAGAACGAAAAGAGAAAGGAAAAAATAGGTTAATGTAAGGAATGAACAACCGAAATCTCTCATATATAATAAAGGAAATTGAGAGTACACCCAAACAGCAGATGTGAAAAGAAACAAAATGCAAAGTGCCTGTACACCAAGCCATATAACAGATTAGACAGAGCACAAATTGTGTTTCTGAACAAAAGGATCAGCATCGCCCGCTGCGTCAAAATAATAGTCTTTTTCTCGGAATGCTATTTGAAGGCAAGTCTGATAATTCATCCTGAATATGACTCTGCTCTTGTACAGGGTGGGTTTCACTCTATTAAAAGCAGCTCCTTTCTTCACTCAGCCTGTACTCATGTCTTGCTACAGCCGAATAGTGTGGCCTTCCCACGTACAATCATGGTGCTCTCTTGGCCATCAAAGTACCAACTCCTCTTTAAAGCTGTGAAACCTCGCGATCACTGCACAAGGTAGATGTCCAGAGCGAGGCTTAGGTCGAAGCGAGCAAAGGGCCCAATCTAATTCTGGGGTGAATGGAAGTACACTCTGACCCACCATTTTGTGGAACAGTTCCGAGAAATACTCAGTAGGAGTCTGGCCTTCGATCCCCTCTGGTAACTCCACAATGAAAACATTCTATTTTCTGGATCTGTTCTCCAGGTCGTTCAGTTTAGCTGTTAATGTTCTGTTGTCTTTGATCACAGAAGCAAGGTCGGACTCCAGGGAGATGATCCTATCACTGTGGGCAGACAAAACAATCTCCATGCCCTTGATTGTGGTTCCATGAGCTTCGGCGGCTTTGATGTTGGTTTCAAGAGCTAAACGAATGGGGGCCAAGGCCTCCTCAATTGATCTTTTAAGATCCGCAAACAAGCTTTGTCGATATTTATTGCAGCTCTCTGGAAACACACAGACACACACAAGCTGCTTTTTCAAACTGAAACCAAAAGCAGAAGTGAGCTCAGCTCCCACCCTGTGACATCACTTCAGTAATATGATCATCTCCATTCCTGAAAGGTACATTGCTTAAACATCCATTTCTTAAAGGTACTCTCACATGACACCTCCCCCCAAGAAAAAAAATAAACCATCAACTTCAAGCTGGTTTCATTTTTCACTTTTGCACCATCCTCTAAGAAATGTACACAGTAAATATACCTTTTCATTTTTAAAGAAAACAACACACGCGAACAGGCATAATAATAAAGTCAATTTTTCCCATTCTTCCTCTATCCAAAATCCTTCTCGGTTGACAGTCTCTTTGAACAAGAAAGTCTCTGCATGATCCATCCATTCCTCTGTGCCTTGGCATTTCTCTTTAGTTCAATCTGACCACAGTGACCCTTGCAATTCTCCACTACAGGCATTGGTTACCACAGCTTTCGAGCAGTTCAATGCCTGTTGAAAGTCCGCTGTACATTGAAATTTGTGACATTTCTTTAGCAAGTCCATCAGTGGAGTAATCACCCCACAAAACTTTTGCACAAAGGTTCGATCAAATTCATTCATTTTAAGAGATCGCATTGTCTCCCTTCGTCTTGAGGGTATCGGAAACTCCTCAAGGAAAGTGATTTGGGCTTCTCCAAATTCACTTTCGGCTAGGTTCATCACCAAACCAGCCTCCTGAAGTCGATCGAAGAACTCCATGATTTAAATGTTCTTTCCATGTCTGGATGTTGGAAATAAAAGCAGATTGTCCCACTTTCTCAATGCAATCCTTCAAACGTGGGATAGGGTAAGAGTCCATTCTAGTAACTGCATTCACCTTTTGATAGTGCACACACAACCGTTGGGTACCGTCCGGTTTAGGTACCATCACTATGGGTGAGCTCCATTGGCTGCAACCCACTTTAATTATGTCATTGTTAAGCATACTCTCAATCTCTTTGTTAAGCTGTGCCAATTTTAAAGGATTAAGTCTATATGGATGTTGTTTGATAGGAACAGCATTTTCCACAGCTACATCATGTATCGCCATTTTAGTACTTCCCAATTTATCTCTACAAACTTGCCCATGTGATATCAATAACTCTTTCAGGTCAGTTTGTTTTTCCTCTGGAAGGTAACTTAACAATTTATCCCAATTTTTAAGAACATCCTCATTTTCCAATTTAATTTGAAGTATGTCAAATTGACAGTCATCTGGATTTGGCTCGTCACTTTGAGCTAGAATCATTAAAACCTCCTTTTTCTCTCCTTCCCTTTCAAAGTACCTTTTAAACACATTCACGTGACACACTCGATGAGTCTTCCTTCTATCTGGTGTTTTTACCACATAAATCACCTCACTTAATTTCCTTTCGATCTGATACGGTCCACAAAACTTAGCTTTTAAAGGCTCACCTACCACTGCTAACAACACTAAAACTTTATCCCCACTGGCAAAACTACGAACTTTGGATTTCTTGTCTATAAGACCATAAGACATAGGAGCGGAAATAAGGCCATTCGGCCCATCGAGTCCACTCCACCATTCAATCATGGCTGATTTCAACTCCATTTACCCGCTCTCTCTCCATAGCCCTTAATTCCTCGAGAAATCAAGAATTTATCAACTTCTGTCTTAAAGACACTCAGCGTCCCGGCCTCCACCGCCCTCTTTGGCAATGAATTCCACAGACCCACCACTTTCTGGCTGAAGAAATTTCTCCTCATCTCTGTTCTAAAGTGACTCCCTTTGATTCTAAGGCTGTGTCCCCGGGTCCTAGTCTCCCCTGCTAATGGAAAACAACTTCTCCACGTCCACCCTATCTAAGCCATTCATTATCTTGTAAGTTTCTATTAGATCTCCCCTCAACCTCCTAAACTCCCATGAATATAATCCCAGGATCCTCAGACGTTCATCGTATGTTAGGCCTACCATTCCTGGGATCATACGTGTGAATCTCCGCTGGACCCGTTCCAGTGCCAGTATGTCCTTCCTGAGGTGTGGGGCCAAAGATTGCTCACAATATTCTAAATGGGGCCTAACTAGTGCTTTATAAAGCTTCAGAAGTACATCCCTGCTTTTATATTCCAAGCCTCTTGAGATAAATGACAACATTGCATTTGCTTTCCTAATTACGGACTCAACCTGCAAGTTTACCTTTAGAGAATCCTGGACTAGGACTCCCAAGTCCCTTTGCACTTCAGCATTATGAATTTTGTCACCGTTTAGAAAATAGTCCATGCCTCTATTCTTTTTTCCAAAGTGCAAGACCTCGCACTTGCCCACGTTGAATTTCATCAGCCATTTCTTGGACCACTCTCCTAAACTGTCTAAATCTTTCTGCAGCCTCCCCACCTCCTCAATACTACCTGCCCCTCCACCTATCTTTGTATCATCGGCAAACTTAGCCAGAATGCCCCCAGTCCCGTCATCTAGATCGTTAATATATAAAGAGAACAGCTGTGGCCCCAACACTGAACCCTGCGGGACACCACTCGTCACCGGTTGCCATTCCGAAAAATAACCTTTTATCCCAACTCTCTGCCTTCTGCCTGACAGCCAATCGTCAATCCATGTTAGTACCCGCAACCCATCCGCAACCCGTTTCATCAAATTTTGTGCAACTTTCAAATGTTGTCTAACCAATTCACCTGCTCTATTTAATCATTCCCTAAAATTTGACACGTAATCCAATAATGTAATTTCCGATTTCTCACCCACCAATTTTTCCTTAATCAATTTAAGTTGTCCTCTTACCTCATGACCAAAAATTAGTTCAAAAGGACTAAATTTGGTAGACTCATTAGATGCATCTCTAATTGCAAACAATACGAATGGGATTCCTTTCTCCCAATCCTCTGGATAATCTTGACAGTACGCCCTCAACATTGTCTTTCATGTCTGATGCCACCTTTCTAACGCTTCCTGCGATTCTGGATGGTATGCAATTGATTTAAATTGTTTTATTCATAAGCTATCCATAACTTCTTTGAATAACATTGAAGTAAAATTTGATCCTTGATCCGATTGAATTTCTGTGGGTAATCCATATCTAGTAAAGAATTTAAGTAACTCCTCCACAATCCTTTTAACTCTAATATTACGTACTGGAATGGCCTCTGGAAACCTAGTAGACACATCTATTATAGTCAAAAGATATTGATTCCCACTTTTTGTTTTAGGAAGCGGTCCTACACAATCAATTAGGACCCTCGTAAAAGGTTCCTCAAATGCTGGAATGGGTATTAAGGGCACTGGTTTTATCACTGTTTGAGGTTTCCCTATCACTTGACATGTGTGACATGATAGACAAAATTTAACTACATCTTTATGTAGTCCAGGCGAATAAAAGTGTTTCTGGATTTTAGCTCGAGTTTTCCTCATTCCAAAATGACCTCCCACTGGTACCTCATGTGCAACTCGCAACACCTCCTTTCTATACCCTACCGGCAATACTACTTGATCAACTTCTGCCCACTTTTCATCCGCTTGCTTATGTACAGGTCTCCATTTTCTCATCAAGACATCACTTTTATGGTAATAACACTCTGGTATACTCCCAGATTCCTCTTCCGTATATGCTTTCTGATTTATCCGTTTTATTTCTACATCTTTCTGTTGTAACTCCGCCAATTTTCCTGAACTAAAAATATCCGCCTCATCCTCCACCTATTCTTGTTCTTTTTCAACCATCTGATCAAAAATCGTTTGTGATAATTGCACTTCAACTTCATCTTCACTCTTTGATTTCTCCTCTTGTCTTAACTTGTGACTTTGCGACCTTGTTACTACACAATCCGGAAAAACCTCAGGATATTCGTCCTTCAACCCTTCAGTTGTCTGATTTTCCTCTGGCTTATCAACCACAGTAGGCATCACTTCCACCTGCGATCCAGCAATATTATTCCCCAAGATAAACTGTATTCCTGGACAAGATAGTTTATCTATTACTCCTACTACCACTTCACCACTCTTCACTGGACTTTCCAACCTTACCTTATATAATGGAACACAACTCCTCTCACCCTGAATTCCACATATCGCCATCTTTTCTGGCAACATTCTTCCCAAACTACATAATTCCTCATCTCTTACCATTAACGATTGACTAGCCAATGTATCTCTTAAAATTGTGACTTCTTTACCTGCTCCTCCTGATACACATGAATAAACTTTACCCACACAAGTAAATTCTTTAAAGACATCTGGCATCTTCTTCACAACTACTTCTTGAACAGGCTGTACAATCATTTGCAGCTCCTTCACTTCTCTTGGGCTTTCCTTTAACTCTCTAACAAACCCCACTGTCTTATCCTGTTTTACCACATCAGCCATCCCAGTGCTTTTCTTCAACCACCAATACTGTGACTTTACATGGCCTTGTTTATTACAGTGAAAACATTTGAAACTTTTCATCTGTTTTCCACCCTCCTGGATTTCTGTTTTAATCTGAGGTACATTCTCTTTATTGTCTCCCATCAGATCATCTTTACCTTTACCACTTGAGTATTTCTCATGTCCCCAGTTTCGATCCCTCACCGGCTGAAACTGATGTCGGAAACCAATCTTTGATTTATGAACTAATTCATAATCATCTGCCATTTCTGCTGCTAATCTCGCACTTTTAACCCTCTGTTCTTCCACATGAGTTCTCACTACATCAGGAATTGAATTTTTAAACTCCTCCTAAAGTATAATTTCTCTGAGAGCTTCATACGTTTGGTCTATTTTCAAAGCCCTTATCTGCCTTTCAAACTCCATGTATGTTTGACCAAATTCTTTCCTTAAATTTCTAAACCTTTGTCTGTAAGCTTCAGGCACTAGCTCATATGCACTTAAGATGGATTTGTTCACCTCCTCATACGTTCCAGATACCTCCTCCGGTAGTGATGCAAATATTTCACTAGCCCTATCTACCAGTTTTGTTTGAATCAGTAATACCCACATGTCCTGTGGCCATTGCATTTGTTTAGCTACCTTCTCAAATGAAATGAAAAAGGCTTCTACCTCCTTCTCGTCAAACCTTGGCAATGCTTGGACATATTTAAATAGATCCCCATCATGTCTTCGACTATGACGCTCTGTCTCATTATCCTCATCCATCTCCTCCAACTGTACGTGTCCCTTTGCGTCTGCCAATTTTAACTGATTTTCATGTTTCAGAGCCATTTTCCGAAGTTCAAACTCTCTCTCCTTTTCCCTTTCCTCTCTATCTCTATCTCTTTCTCTTTCTTTCATTGCATATTCAAGCCGCTTTAATTCTTTTTCATGTTCAAGTTGCTTTAATTATTTTTCATGTTCAAATTGCTTAATCTGCAACTGGAGCTTTGCCATATCTAATGAGTCAGAATGTATCACAGGCAAACGTAAATGCGCAGCGTTAAGTACCTCATCTTTTCGTATTTTGCTAGGCAGTGTTAACTGCAATGCTTTTGCCAAACCTAACAGTCTGTTTTTACTCTGTCCATAAGGTATCACGTGTCACTGTGTCCATCGCCAAAAACTTCTGAGCCTCCGAAAGAGCCATTGTTCACAACACTCTCCCCACTTAAATAAAATACCACACCGGAAAAGCAACAATCCTTCACTGTCTTTCAGTTCACAAAAGCCAATCCAATAGATAGACTTTTATCCCCCTCGAGCCCCCAATTGATATGGGCGAGGTGTTTTCAGAACCCCAAAATGTATCATGGAGTTCAACCAACCTCTCTCTTTAATGCACTGTTGCTTTTGAAGCACACGGCTTGTTCCCCAGGTATGATATTACAATTATGGACACGTGGTCTTAAAGACAAAACAATGTTTATTCCATGAACTCAAATTAACCTTGTAAATAAACATTGGATCTCTTAACTTCAAGTAAGGATCCCCTTACTTCAAAGATAACCCCAAAAATAATACAACACTAAATAATCCCTCAAAATGTTCCTTCAAGCATTCAAAAGGCTTCAAACCTTCAAAACAGTAACACACCAGGTCACAGAATATATATATTTTCGGTTAGATGGCAGAGATATATCAACTTGGTTGACTTCAGTTCCAGCACCTTGCTTTTCTTCCTGCAGCTCTCTGGAAACACACAGACACACACAAGCTGCTTTTTCAAACTGAAACCAAAAGCAGAAGTGAGCTCAGCTCCCACCCTGTGACATCACTTCAGTAATATGATCATCTCCATTCCTTAAAGGTACATTGCTTAAACATCCATTTCTTAAAGGTACTCTCACATGACAGTATTCAGGCCAGTTCTTTTCTGGCTTTGCATCCCTTGGGCATTGCAAAGGTGAGAGAACTCTACCCAGCCAAATTCCATTATTTTTCCGAGAAGTTAAAGACCTGTGGCGCTGGAAAAATGGATAAAAATATCACGGGCTGGATTCTCCCGCAATTGTGCCAAGAGCGGCGTGAACCACTCCGGCGTCGGGCCGCCTGGAAGTTGGGTAATCCTCCGCACGTCCGGGCACTAGGCCACCGCTGGAGTGGTTGGCGCAGCGCAGCGAAGGGCCGCTGCCAACCAGCGCGAGTTGGTGCTTGCGCAGGACTGCCAGCGTGTTCTGGCGCATGCAGAGGGGGTTTCTTCTCCGTGCCGGCCATGGCGGAGTCTTACAGAGGCCGGCGCGGAGGAAAGGAATGCCCCCCCGGCACAGGCCCGCCTGCAGTCCGATGCCGGAGTGGTTCATGCCACTCCTCGGCGCTGGTACGGCCCGCCCCGCCGGATAATGGAGAATCCCGGCCCTCATCTTCCCCTCACATTGCACCACACTTGGACATATTTCAGTTAATGAAAAATGGAATTTGGGTGTCCTGTAAAGAATTCAATGGCAGCAAGAACACAGTAGGTGGTTAGATTCACTGTGGGTATCAGGTAGCCTCAAAAGAGATGTGGTCATTTTAAAATCATACTACCGTCAAACCTCAGGAAATCCGTTGTTCGTAGCCCAGATCGAGCCAGACTTTCCGTCACCGAGTGTATCTACTGTTGCCTTATATGGGAACAGGTCATGTGCAGCCCACACCACCAGAGATGGGACACCTTGGGCGGGCTCAGGTGGCCTGTCAAACAGTCATCAACTGGACCATTGGCTGCTGGGACTCCCTCCTGAGGCCTCATTGGCTGGAAGCCAGAAAAGTTTCTGGAAAAAGCGAATGGAGGGGGATAAAAGTAGGCACCTCATAGCAGAAGAAGCAGAGCAAGCAGAAGAAGCGGACTCGAAGCAAAGACTCGAAGCAAAGACTCGGTGTGTGAGGTGACCCTGACCAGACCAAAAGGAAACAAGAAACAGCCAGTGACAATCACCTTTGCAGAGAGAAACCAGAGGGACTCAGGGAATGGATTTACAACTTACCAAACCACCTTTGTGGGTAGTATAGTTGAATCCTGGGTGTTTCTTGTCAGTATAGTGGGTAATTTACGGGTTAACTATATTTAATAAAGTGTGTTGTATTATATCTGTGTCCGCACTTTGTTCTACTCATGAATAAAGACATCTGGGTAAACTTTAATTAAGGAGCTGGTTGAAGTATCTGAATTGGACAGATACAACAGAAGTAATATTGCCCAATGAGGTGACAGCAACTCTTTAAAAGGAATCTGCCATCATCAAATACAGGGAACTATCCATCGGTCTATCTCGAAAGACCAGACATCCTGATTGTTGCTATACCAGACATCTCTGTAATTTAAACCTGATCTCGGGAGTTTTTTTTATTATGAGGATGATTAAGAATGACTTGCTTTGTAAATAAAAGTTTTAAAATTCTAGAATGAACACAGTGGGGATGAAAATTCAGCAGATTCTGTAACAGAAGGACAATCTTCAGCAAATTTGATTCACTCTACGCGGCATCAAGAAATGGCTAAAGGCACTGGGTAATGGAAAGGATATGTACCCTGACAACATCCTGGCAATAGTACTGAAAACACAAGCTCCAGGGTAAGCCATATCCCGAGCCAAGATGTTCCAGTTCAATTACAATACTGCCAGCTACCCGATAATGTAGAAAATTGCCCAGTCCACAAAATATAGGAGAAATCCAACCTGGCTAATTATCACCACATCAGTCTCCTCTCAATCATTAGCATGGTGGTGAAGGTGTTGTTGACCGTGCTATCAACCGGCACTTACACAGCAATAACCTGTTCGCTGATGTTGTTTGGGTTCCAGCAGGATCACTCAGCTCTTGACCTGATTACACACTTGGTCCAAACATGGACAGAAGAGCTGAACTCAAAAGGGAGGTGAGAGTGACTGCCCTTGATATCAAGGCAGCATTGGACCAAGTTTGGCATCAAGGAGCCCTGGCAAAATTGAAGTCAATGGGAATCAACTGGTTGGAGTCATATCTAGCACAAAGGAAGATGGTGAGTATGTTGGAGGTCAGTCACCACAAGCAGTTCCCAACAATCTTCAGCTGCTTCATCGATGGTCTTCTTTCCATAATAAGGTTTAAATTAGGGATGTTCCTGATGATTTTTCAATGTTCTATACTATTCACAACTCCTCAGACACTGAAGCAGTCCATGTCCATATACAGCAAGACCTGGACAATATTCAGACTGGGCTGATAAGTTACATGTAATATTCAGACCGTACAAAGGCCGCACAAATGCCAGACAATGACCAGCTCCAACAAAAGTGAAGCTCACCATCTCCCTTGGCATTCAATGGCATGACCATTGCTGAATGCCCCACCATCGACATCCTGTGTTACCATTAAGCAGAAACTGAACTGAATCACCATATAAATACTGTGACTACAAGAGCAGGTTAGATTCTGGGAATTCTGAGATGAGTAACTCATTTCCTGACTCCCCAGAACCTATCCACCATTTGCAAAGCACAAGTCATGAGTGTGATGGAATACTCTCCACTTGCCTGGCTGAGTGCAGCTTGAACAACACTCAAGAATCTCAACATCATCCAGGACAAAGCAGCTCACTTGACTGGCACCCAATCCATCACTTTCAACATTCACACCCTCCACTACAATGGCAACAGTCTGTATCATCTACAAGATGCATTGAAACAACTCACTAAGGCCCTTTTGACAGCACTTTCCTAAGCCCGGGTCCTCCATAGCAGCTAGAAGGACAAAGGCAGCAGGCACAGGTGAACACCACTACCTGCAAGTTTCTCTCCAAGTCACACATCATCCTGACATGGAACAATATCACTATTCCTTCACCGTCACAGGATCAAAACCTGGACCTCCTGTCCGTGCAGCACTGTAAGCGTACCTGCACCAGTTGGACTGCAATGGTTAACCAGCATCTTATGAAGGGGAATTACAGATGGGTGACAAGTGCTGGCCTTGCCAGCAACACCCACATCCTATGGAAGTATAAACTAAAATCTGCCCTACTGGGTTATCACCCAAGCAGTGAAGAGTAACATTACAGCCAGAAAATCTAAACATCAGTGACAAGTTTCACAAAGGATTTAGGCACTAAAATTCCTTGGTTTGTGATCCCGGAACTTATGCTGGGATGATCCAATGGTGGCCACCAATATGAACCTTCCTGGAATACTCAATAGCATGGGCAATTGGACACCAGTAATCCTTTGGGTGTATCTATCTGGCTCATTTGCATCTTTCCAACAGAATCTCTGCCCTTCTTTCAGCTTTGAGGAGGGCTTTCTCAGGCACCTGCCCCTTTCCACTCCCAACCATCTAATCATTCTACTAACAAGGGCTCTAAAACTAGCCACTTGCCTCGGCGGAATTTTCCCAAAAAATGACAAGGTGTCAATTTTGGCATGAAAACCAGTGCGAATACCCGGCAACCCCGGTGGCACGATCTGCACCACAATCTTTAGGCACTTTCGAATAGATTTTCCCCAACATGAAAAGCTTTGTCCCTGGGGCAGCAAACATCTGATTTGCCTGCCCTGGGGTCATCTGAGCACTTCAATGAAGGGGGCACTGCATTTAAATGGCTCCACAGAATACTGCTTCTGATGCGCTTCAGGTAGGGGCAGGAACGTTCCAGGATTAGACAGTCGGAGCTCTGCTGGATTCCAGGACTCAGCTGTCCCCCAGCCAGAAGCCGTGCCTCTGGACACTTTCATCCCTCAGCTGCTTGAGATGCAAAGGCAGAGCCAGGAACATCCAGAGGGGGTGTAAGCGACACTCCTGTTACTGCAAGGCTGAATGGAGGGGTCCCACAGCCTTGCAGCGCAGAAGATGATGCCGGCTGTTCCATATTCATAGTATTTCTACACAAGCAACCTTGTGGCTGCACAGGGGCATTTTAAGAGAACAATTACATAACATCATTGGAGATGACGTCATTGGTCGTTTGCGCATGTAATCGGGCAGTCTAACATCGCAGCCTGTAGTGTTAACATCATCTAAATAAAGCTCTACATTCTGGTTAAACTTCAAAGGTCTTCAGACTCAATTGGATTTCACCACATAAAAAGTGGCGATGCCGTAGGCGAACAGTATTTGTAGGTACCCAAAGAAACAATGAATAATCAAAACGTACTACATGAAAGATTCTCAGGAATCTTTGGGGAGCCAAATGACGGTTGCAGCCACCAGTGGAAACAAAGAATCACTGAAAAATCCAGAAGAAACAACCTTGGAGAGAAACACGCCACATGCTCCGCTCAAAACTTAGTCGCCGTGAGTAGCAAATACCCTGCAACAACAAATGTAGAGCTGGGACTGTTGAAAAACACAAAGGGAAACCGGCTAATCTCAGGTTGTGCCTTGTTTTGGGTGGACAGGAAGCAAGGTCATGTTATAAATTCGTGGCATATTGTGGACACACAGGTCCTTCAATAGAGAAAAATGTGGTTGTTTTTGATGCAGTGGGACAATTTGATAAGCATATAGAGTCATGGAGCTTGTATACAGAATGATTCGGCTATTTTGTTCAAACTAACAAGATAGTAGCAGATATAGAATTCCCAACATTCCTGAGCATAAAGAGGGGTGGTGGAAACATTTAACCTCCTTAGGAGTCTGGTACAGCCGGAAAAGCCAGGCACAAAAACATACAAAAAAATAGTGGAAATTCTACAGGGTCACTAGTCACCAAAACCTTTAGTTATCGCAGAAAGGTTTAGGTTTCATCAGTGCAACAAAGAAGAAGGTCAATCAATTGCATAGTTTGCAGCTACCCTGAAAAGACTGGCTGAACACTGCAAATTCGGGGGGGTGTTAAACGTTACCATCAGAGATAGATTAGTCTGTGGTTTAAGGAGCAAAGCTATTCAAAAGTGGTTGTTAACTAAAAGCTGCCTGACCTTAAAGAAATTTTTGAAAGTTCCTTTAGCGATGGAATTAGCAGCCAAAGAAGCTCAACAGAATAGTTGAAGCATAAGAATTCACATAAGCATAAGACTTGCCGGTCATAAGTGTGCAAAAACCAGGCACTCGGCAGCAGACTATTGGTGCAAAGTTTGGCTGGCTCTGATGTTCAGAAGGGAGGGTCAAAGCGTAGAAGAGCAATAGTCATAGGGGACTCAATAGTCAGGGGCACAGATAGGTGCTTCTATGGACGTGAAAGAGACTCCTGGATGGTATGTTGCCTCCCTGGTGTCAGGGTCCAGGATGTCTCCGAACGGGTAGAGGGCATCCTGAAGGGGGAGGGCGAACAGGCAGAGGTCGTTGTACATATTGGTACTAACGACATAGGCAGGAAGGGGCATGAGGTCCTGCAGCAGGAGTTCAGGGAGCTAGGCAGAAAGTTAAAAGACAGGACCTCTAGGGTTGTAATCTCGGGATTACTCCCTGTGCCACGTGGCAGTGAGGCTAGAAATAGAAAGATAGAGCAGCTAAACACGTGGCTAAACAGCTGGTGTAGGAGGGAGGGTTTCCGTTATCTGGAACACTGGGAGCTCTTCCGGGGCAGGTGTGACCTATATAAGAAGGACGGGTTGCATCTAAACTGGAGAGGCATAAATATCCTGGCCGCGAGGTTTGCTAGTTTCACACGGGAGGGTTTAAACTAGTATGGCAGGGGGGTGGGCACGGGAGCAATAGGTCAGAAGGTGAGGGCATTGAGGGAGAACTAGGGAATAGGGATAGTATTGCTCTGAGGCAGAGCAGACAGGGTGAAGTTGCTGAACACAGCGGGCCTGGTGGCCTGAAGTGCATATGTTTTAATGCAAGAAGTATTACGGGTAAGGCAGATGAACTTAGAGCTTGGATTAGTACTTGGAACTATGATGTTGTTGCCATTACAGAGACCTGGTTGAGGGAAGGGCAGGATTGGCAGTTAAACCTTCCAGGATTTAGATGCTTCAGGCGGGATAGAGGGGGATGTAAAAGGGGTGGCGGAGTTGCGCTACTGGTTAGGGAGGATATCACAGCTGTACTACAGGAGGACACCTCAGAGGGCAGTGAGGCTATATGAGTAGAGATTAGGAATAAGAAGGGTGCAGTCACAATGTTGGGGGTTTACTACAGGCCTCCCAACAGCCAGTGGGAGATAGAGGAGCAGATAGGTAGACAGATTTTGGAAAAGAGTTAAAACAACAGGGTTGTAGTGATGGGAGACTTCAACTTCCCCAATATTGACTGGGACTCACTTAGTGCCAGGGGCTTAGACGGGGCAGAGTTTGTAAGGAGCATCCAGGAGGGCTTCTTAAAACAATA
Source organism: Scyliorhinus torazame (assembly GCF_047496885.1). Taxonomy (NCBI): domain Eukaryota; kingdom Metazoa; phylum Chordata; class Chondrichthyes; order Carcharhiniformes; family Scyliorhinidae; genus Scyliorhinus; species Scyliorhinus torazame. The sequence goes on from NC_092715.1 coordinate 179,604,529, forward strand.
TGTAGACAGTCCAACTAGGGAAGGGGCTGTACTGGACCTGGCATTGGGGAATGAGCCCAGCCAGGTGGTAGAAGTTTCAGTAGGGGAGCATTTTGGGAAGAGTGACCACAATTCAGTAAGTTTCAAAGTGCTGGTGGGCAAGGATAAGAGTGGTCCTAGGGTGAATGTGCTAAATTGGGAGAAGGCTAATTATAACAATATTAGGCGGGAACTGAAGAACCTAGATTGGGGGCAGATGTTTGAGGGTAAATCAACATCTGACATGTGGGAGGCTTTCAAGTGTCAGTTGAAAGGAATTCAGGACCGGCATGTTCCTGTGAGGAAGAAGGATAAATACGGCAATTTTCGGGAACCTTGGATAACGAGAGATATTGTAGGCCTCGTCAAAAAGAAAAAGGAGGCATTTGTCAGGGCTAAAAGGCTGGGAACAGACAAAGCCTGTGTGCAATATAAGGAAAGTAAGAAGGAACTTATGCAAGGAGTCAGAGGAGCTAGAAGGGGTCACGAAAATCCCAAGGCTTTTTACACGTACATAAAAAGCAAGAAGGTGGCCAGGGAAAGGGTTGGCCCACTGAAGGATAGGCAAGGGAATCTATATGTGGAGCCAGAGGAAATGGGCGAGGTACTAAATGAATACTTTGCATCAGTATTCACCAAAGAGAAGGAATTGGTAGATGTTGAGTCTGGAGAAGGGTGTGTAGATAGCCTGGGTCACATTGAGATCCAAAAAGACGAGGTGTTGGGCGTCTTGAAAAATATTAAGGTAGATAAGTCCCCAGGGCCTGATGCGATCCACCCCAGAATACTGAAGGAGGCTAGAGAGGAAATTGCTGAGGCCTTGACAGAATCTTTGGATCCTCACTGTCTTCAGGTGATGTCCCGGAGGACTGGAGAATAGCCAATGTTTTTTCTCTGTTTAAGAAGGGTAGCAAGGATAATCCAGGGAACTACAGGCCGGTGAGCCTTACGTCAGTGGTAGGGAAATTACTGGAGAGAATTCTTCGAGGCAGGATCTGCTCCCATTTGGAAGCAAATGGACATATTAGTGAGAGGCAGCATGGTTTTGTGAAGGGGTGGTCGTGTCTCACTAACTTGATGGAGTTTTTCGAGGAGGTCACAAAGATGGTTGATGCAGGTAGGGCAGTGGATGTTGTCTATATGGACTTCAGTAAGGCCTTTGACATGGTCCCTCATGGTAGACTAGTACAAAAGGTGAAGTCACATGGGATCAGGGGTGAGCTGGCAAGGTGGATACAGAACTGGCTATGTCATAGAAGGCAGAAAGTAGCAATGGAAGGATGCTTTTCTAATTGGAGGTGACTAGTGACTAGTGGTGTTCCGCAGGGATCAGTGCTGGGACCTTTGCTGTTTGTAGTATATATAAATGATTTGGAGGAAAATGTAACTGGTCTGATTAGTAAGTTTGCAGATGACACAAAGGTTGGTGGAATTGCGGATAGCGATGAGGACTGTCAGAGGATACAGCAGGATTTAGATTGTTTGGAGACTTGGGCGGAGAGATGGCAGATGGAGTTTAATCCGGACAAATGTGAGGTAATGCATTTTGGAAGGTCTAATGCAGGTAGGGAATATACAGTGAATGGTAGAACCCTCAAGAGTATTGAAAGTCAGAAAGATCTAGGTGCACAGGTCCACAGGTCACTGAAAGGGGCAACACAGGTGGAGAATGTAGTCAAGAAGGCATACGGCATGTTTGCCTTCATTGGCCGGGGCATTGAGTATAAGAATTGGCAAGTCATGTTGCAGCTGGATAGAACCTTAGTTGGGCCACACTTGGAGTATAATGTTCAATTCTGGTTGCCACACTACTAGAAGGATGTGGAGGCTTTAAAGCGGGTGCAGAAGAGATTTACCAGAATGTTGCCTGGTATGGAGGGCATTAGCTATGAGGAGCGGTTGAATAAACTCGGTTTGTTCTCACTGGAACGACGGAGGTTGAGGGGCGACCTGATAAAGGTCTACAAAATTATGAGGGGCATAGACAGAGTGGACAGTCAGAGGCATTTCCGCAGGGTAGAGGGGTCAATTACTAGGGGGCATAGTTTTAAGATGCGAGGGGCAAGGTTTAGAGTAGATGTACGAGGCAAGTTTTTTACACAGAGGGTAATGGGTGCCTGGAACTCACTACCGGAGGAGGTGGTGGAAGCAGGGACGATAGTGACATTTAAGAGGCATCTTGACAAATACATGAATAGAATGGGAATAGAGGGATACGGACGCAGGAAGTGTAGAAGATTGTAGTTTAGTCAGGCAGCATGGTCGGCATGGGCTTGGATGGCCGAAGGGCCTGTTCCTGTGCTGTACTTTACTTTGTTCTTTGTTCTTGTTCTTTGTATATCATGTGCAGAAACTGTGGCAGAAATGACCGCATTGTATGGGCTTCCGAAAAAAAAAGCTTCGGCAAAAGTTGTAGGAAGCCGAATAAAACAAATGACAAGCTGAATCAAGGAAAAAGTGTCCATGTGGTATAAAATAATAATAATAATAATAACCATTTATTGTCACAAGTAGGCTTCAATGAAGTTTCTGTGACAAGCCCCTAGGATGGATGTGAGAAGGATCTTAATTCACAATCCGAAGACGAACTGTCATTAAATCTACTAACTATTGCTGGTACAGCAAACCGATATTGGGTCACTCCATTACCAGAGGGCCATCTCGTTATGGTGGAGGTGGACACTGGGACAACCGTCTCGCTGGTGCAAGAAACTGTGCATCAATAAAAGCTCAGACATTTTGCTCTGCAACCCTCAAAGATAGTGTTAAAAATCTAAACTGGAGAAATGATTCCATTGAGGCACCGTATTGATGTAACAGTGCAATTAAATGGTCAGATGTCAGATTATCCTTTGTTATGACTCCTGAATGAGTATCCCCAACAATTTGCAATGTGTAAGACTGTGAGGGAAGACTACTAATCCACAGAAGTGATAACACTGACCAACAGGTATCTTTTATGGGAAAACAAACTTTAATTTAAACACAGAATTAACCATATTAACAGCAAAGAAATAGCGTTACAAATAACAGATAAAACAGTTCTTAAATAAAAGGACAAAAAAACTTTGTCATGTGAGAGTGCCTTCAGAAATGGGTGTTTAAGAAAGGTACCTTTAAGAAATGTTTGGCTGATCATGTTACTGCAGTGATGTCAGAGTGTGGGTGGAGCTGAGCTCTGTTTCTGCTTTTTAGTTTCACTTTGAGAAAAGCTTGGGTGTGTCTGTGTCTTTTGGTTTTGTGTTTCAGTGTTGCAGCTGAAGTCAGACAAAGCAGCTGTATTGTTGAGCTCTCTGTCATGAAGGACTATCTCTTAATCATTTGGTGAATTCAGAATATTAAATGTTTTCAGTAATGAATGTAAACTCTGATGTGCTTCTGTTTAAAGGTTTGTTCAGTCTTTTGGGTGTAAAAGGACAGCATACAGGTTACTTAGTGTTGCATCCTTTGGGGGGGTGTATTTGATTTGTTGGTTGCTAAGATGTTCACTGTTTGTTTTAAAAAGGTTAACTTGAGTTCATAGAATAAACATTGTTTTGCTTTAAAAAAGAACTTTTCCATTTCTGAAGTACCACTCTTCTAGAGTGGGCCGTCTGCTCCCCATACCATAATCTATTAAAGGTTGTGGGTCAGGTGAACTCCATGATACACTTTGGGGTTCTCAAAACCCTAACCCATAACAACTTTAACTCGCTATCCAGACCTGCCACTGTATATTCTAATTAAGCAATCTAATACATTTCAAATGCCACTTATACATAAAGTTAACAATCAGGGTTACTTGCGTCTCTGTGCCGGTCTTTGGGGAGAGACTCTTTCAGGAACAATCTGAAAACCTCCCTGTCTTGGCAGTCTAAAATCCTATGGTAAACTGCAAATTGCAGACAGACCGGGCTCCTCCTATTAATTGCATCATCTGTATCTCAAGCACAAGGCATTCTCCAGTCTCCTCCAACTAAGATGTCCCATGACCAGCTTAACTAGGACTAAACCCACCAAGGACACCTCAGCAACAGGGTGTGGAAGATAGCAAGTCACCCCCACCTCTACTGTGTATCCTGAGAACATATCAAAACACAGTGGGAGGGTACACAAGTCAAAGGATTTGCAGTCACAGGGTGGGCACAGGTCAAGTTAAGCACTAGTAGTGGGCAGTGGTATTTGTAAAATTTGGATATTTCACTGAATTAAATATTATTGTTTAATATATAATATATTACCTGAACACCTCAGAATTTTTAATCCTCCTCCCACAGTGGAATGGCACTTCTCGCCTTTGGGACCCAGTTGTTCTCATTGACTCTCCACGCCTACAGTTGGGCCCTCTCAGTGTGAATGTTTCATTCACAGTGAAAGGACTATTGCATGATTCAGTGAACCCTAGACCCTCACCCCTAATCCCCCTCGAGAGCAAAGAGACAAAGGAATGTAGGACAGAACTTCACTCGGACATGAGCTGGGGAGCCAGCGTGCTGGCAGCAGACAGTTAGACATAAGAAGTAGCTGAGGAGCATCACAGACAATTCCTCACTGAGAGTTGTCATCACCCTCTTGCCCAGAGTGTGCAGCAGGCACACAAGGTCTCCCCTGCCCCAGCACCCTGATGTTCTGTATCTCGGCCACTTCATCCCCTGGTTGCAGAGGGGTCATAAAGTCCTGGGGGGGGGGGGGGAGCGTGGTCACTCTGGCGTCACCCTGCCGCACAGTGAACCAGTCCTCCTCCATGAAAAGGGAGGCAATGAGGGTGTCTCTAGCCATCCTGCCCATGTGCCCCTTGACTTTTTCTTTGCACTGAGTGCTGAATTTGGGTGCATTTGAGTGCTATAGTGAGAGTTTGGTGACTGAGGGAGTGCTGAATTTGGGTGCATTTGAGTGCTATAGTGAGAATTTGGTGACTGAGGGAGTACTGAATTTGGGTGCATTTGAGTGCTATAGTGAGAGTTTGGTGACTGAGGGAGTTAGGTGAGGAGGGAGCAAGGCGAACCTTTCATTTAATTTCCTCAAAGAGCGAGAAGGGACCCGGGAGTTTACAGAGAGTGCAGCTGACTGGGAGCAGAGTCGGAGGGCGGAGTCCCAGTTGGTTCACAGGGCAGCTACATTCTGGAAGATAAGAGTTATTTGTTTTGGGGATTTTAAATTTTTAATCTTTTTAAATTTTATTTTTTGTGTTTGTTTTGTTTTCTGGGGGCACAATCACCAATTTCAGAGGGTTCACTTGGGAGAGTAGCAAAAGTGTATATATATATTTTTAAAGGGCCTAACTGGTGATTAATCATTTCTTTTTGTGAAATTCTCTTTGTGAATTCAGATTAGAGGTGATGGAGGCTAGGGCAGTTGTATGCTCCTCCTGTAGGTTGTGGGTGGTGAGGGATACCACCGGTGTCCCCGCTGACTATACCTGCGGGAAGTGCACCCAACTCCAGCTCCTCAGAGACCGTGTAAGTGAACTGGAGCTGGAGCTGGATGAACTTCGGATCATCCGGGAGGCAGAGCGGGTGATAGAGAAGACTTACAGGGAGGTAGCCACACCCAAGGTTGAGGAAAACGAACGGGCAGACAGTGCAGGGATCCCTCGTGGCCGTTCCCCTTCAAAACAAGTATACCGTTTTGGATGCTGTTAAAGGGGATGTCCCACCGGGAAAAGGCCCTAGCGGCCAAGTCTCTGGCATTGAGCCTGGCTCTGTGGCTCAGAAGGGAAGGGGGGGAGAATAGAAAAGCAATAGTGAGAGGAGACTCAATGGTTAGGGGATTGGATAGGAGATTCTGTGGTCGCGAACGAGACTCCCGGAAGGTATGTTGCCTCCCGGGTGCCAGGGCCAGGGATGTCTCGGATCGAGTCGACAGGATTCTTAATGGGGAGGGGGAGCAGCCAGAAGTTGTGGTGCACATAGGCACCAACGACATAGCTAAGAAAAGGGATGAGGATCTAAAAAGTGATTTCAGGGAGTTAGGTTGGAAGCTAAAGAGCAGGACAAGCAGAGTAGTGATTTCAGGATTGCTACCGGTGCCACGTACAAATGAGGCAAGGAACAGAGAGCGAGTGCAGCTGATCTCGTGGCTACAGGGCTGGTGCAGGAGGGAAGGCTTCATATATGTGGATCATTGGAATATCTTCTGGGGAAGGTGGGACCTGTACATGAAGGATGGATTACACCTAAACTGGAGGGGCACCAATATTCTGGGTGGGAGGTTTGCTAGAGCTCTTTGGGAGGGTTTAAACTAGTTTGGAAGAGGGATGGGAACCAGAGCTATAGATCAGAGGATAGGGTAGCTGTTAAACAGGCAGAAATAGTATGCAGCAAGGCTGTGAAGAAGGATAGACAGTTATAGGGCAAAGTTGCACTCAGTGGAATGGGTTAAAGTATGTCTGTTCCAATGCAAGGAGTGTCAGGAATAAGGGAGATGAACTTAGAGCATGGATCAGTACTTGGAACTATGATGTTGTGGCCATTACGGAGACATGGATTTCACAGGGGCAGGAATGGTTGTTAGATGTTCCGGGGTTTATATGTTTTCAGAAGAATAGGTAGGGGGGTAAAAGTGGAGGGGGAGTGGCACTGTTAATTAGGGAGTGCACCACCAGAAAAGGAGGTAGTTCAGGAGGGTTTGTCGACTGATTCAGTATGGGTGGAAGTCAGAAACAAGAAAGGAGCAGTCACTTTATTGGGAGTTTTCTACAGACCCCCCAATAGCAGCAGAGAGATAGAGGAACAGATTGGGCGGCAGGTCTTGGAAAAGTGCAGAAGTAACAGAGTTGTTGTCATGGGTGACTTCAACTTCCCTAATATTGACTGGAACCTCCTTTGTGCAAATGGTTTGGATGGAGCACATTTTGTCAAGTGTATACAGGAAGGATTCCTGACTCAATATTGTTGCTGATTTTCTCCTTGGTTCAATTGCTTTGTTTTATTACCTTTGCTCTCGAGTCGCCAGGTATCTTTATGATACCGCCACGAGGTTCAAGTCCGAGTAATGATCAAAAATCCAATACACCGATTAGTAAGATTTAAATCAAAGCACATTTATTATACACAGTAATCGCTACTCATGCACAAATTCTACGTCTAAGCTATTTCTACAACTAACAGGCCTATACTTAACTTCGGACTGGCCCACCAGGTCAGGGGAACAAATGGCCTTTCGTTCGGGTTCTGAGTCTGCGGGATTCGAAGTTGGTACGGATTGGTAGCTAGGAGCACCTATCTCGTAGCGAGCGTTGAATTAAGACTTACGGGCTTCGGTGATCACTGGAGTCACTGCACCGGTCACGGTCAATGTTGGCTCGTGTTGCTGGGTGACCCGGGCAGGACGCAGAGGTGAAGAAGAGAAGAGAGCGATTTGAACTTGGGGCTCAACTCTTATAGTCCCCAGGGGCTTCCCGCCTTTCGGGGCGGATCCTGTACCTGGTCCCAAGTGACTTTGTCCCAATCGTGTGGTTCGATTTTCTCCAATACTGGAGCGGTTCCCTGATCGATGGGCGGTCTTGAGGTGCTCGTTCTCCTCCTTTGTGTTGGCTCCTGCTGGCGCCGAGGAGTCTGGCTTTGCTTTGTGTGTCAAAAATGTTACTTATTGTTCCCAGGGATTGCTCATCAGTATGCAGGTGGCTGCTACTTTGTTATGCTGATGGCCGCTGGCATCGATGTTTGTCTGTTTTTTGCAGAGGTAAATACACAGCAAACCTGCAACCGCTGGTTTCTGTCTTGTTGGATGACTTTCCCATCAGCCTTTGCCATCGCCATTTTAAATCGGGAGTTGGCCAATTTAGGTGGCTACAATATGTAGATAGGTCGACTAGGGGGGAGGCCATATTGGACTTGGTGCTCGGTAACGAACCAGGCCAGGTGTCAGTTGTCTCGGTGTGAGAGTATTTCGGTGACAGTGACCACAATTCCTTGAGCTTCACCATAGTCATGGAGAGGGATAGGAACAGACAGTATGGGAAGGTTTTTAATTGGGGGAGGGGAAATTATACTGCGATTAGACAGGAGCTGAGGAGCATAAAGTGGGAGCAATTGTTCTTGGGGAAATGCACAACAGTAATGTAGGGGTTGTTGAAGGAGCACTTACTGTGAGTGCTGAATAGTTTTGTCCCACTGAGACGAGGAAAGAATGGTAAGGTGAAGGAGCCTTGGATGACAAGAGAAGTGGAGCTTCTAGTCAAGAGAAAGAAGGAAGTTTATCTAAGGTTGAGGAAGCAAGGATCTGACTCAGCTCTAGAGGGTTACAAGGTAGCCAGGAAGGAACTCAAAAATGGACAGAGGAGAGTTAGAAGGGGGCATGAAAAAGCCCTGGCAGGAAGGATTAGGGAAAACCCCAAGGCGTTCTACACTTATGTGAGGAATAAGAGGATGATCAGAGTGAGAGTAGGGCCGATCAGGGATAGTGGGGGGAACTTGTGCCTAGAGTCTGATGAGATGGGGGAGGCCCTAAATGAATATTTTGCTTCAGTATTCACTAGAGAGAGGGATCTTGTTGCTCATGAGAACAGCGTGAACCAGGTTAATAGACTCAAACAGGTTGATATTAAAAAGGAGGATGTGCTGGAAATTTTGAAAACCATCAGGATAGATAAGTCCCCTGGGCCTGATGGGATATACCCTAGGTTAGTACGGGAAGCGAGGGAGGAGATTGCTGCACCGTTGGCGATGATCTTTGGATCCTCATCCTCCACTGGACGAGTACCGGATGATTGGAGGGAGGCAAATGTTGTTCCCCTATTCAAGAAAGGGAATAGGGAAATCCCTGGGAATTACAGGCCCATCAGTCTTACGTCTTTGGTGAGCAAAATATTTGAAAGGATTCTGAGAGATAGGGGGCAAAATTCTCCCCCAACGGCGCGATGTCCGCCGACTGGCGCCAAAAACGGCGCCAATCAGACGGGCATCGTGCCGGCCCAAAGGTGCGGAATGCTCCGCATCTTTGGGGGCCGAGCCCCAACATTGAGGGGCTAGGCCGGCGCCGGAGGGATTTCCGCCCCGCCAGCTGGCGGAAATGGCGTTTGTTGCCCCGCTGGCTGGTGGAAATGGCGTTTGGTGCCCCACCAGCTGGCGCGGAAGTGCGGCGCATGCGCGGGAGCGTCAGCGGCCGCCGACAGTTTCCCGCGCATGCGCAGTGGGGAGAGTCTCTTCCGCCTCCGCCATGGTGGAGGCCGTGGCGGAGGCGGAAGGGAAAGAGTGCCCCCACGGCACAGGCCCGTCCGCGGATCGGTGGGCCCCGATCGCGGGCCAGGCCACCGTGGGGGCACCCCCCGGGGTCAGATCGCCCCGCGCCCCCCCAGGACCCCGGAGCCCGCCCATGCTGCCTTGTCCCGCCGGTAAATACCAGCTTTGATTTACGCCGGCGGAACAGGCAATTTCTGGGCAGGACTTCGGCCCATCCCGGCCGGAGAATTGAGCGGGGGCGCCCGCCAACCGGCGCGTCCCGATTCCCGCCCCCGCCCAATCTCCGGTACAGGAGACTTCGGCGGGGGCGGGGGCGGGATTCACGGCGGCCAACGGCCATTCTCCGACCCGGCGGGGAGTCGGAGAATGACGCCCAGGATTTATGATTATTTAGAAAAACATAGTTTGATTAAAGATAGTCAGCATGGCTTTGTGAGGGGCAGGTCATGCCTCACAAGCCTCATTGAATTCTTTGATGAAGGTCGGGCAGTGGATGTGGTGTATATGGATTTCAGTAAGGCGTTTGATAAGGTTCTCCATGGTAGGCTCATTCAGAAAGTTAGGGGGCATGGGATACAGGGAAATTTGACTGTCTGGATACAGAATTGGCTGGCCAAAAGAAGACAGCGAGTAGTAGTGGATGGAAAGTATTCCGCCTCGAGGTCGGTGACCAGTGGTGTCCTGCAAGGATCTGTTCTGGTTCCTCTGCTCTTTGTGGTTTTTATAAATGACTTGGATGAGGAAGTGGAAGGGTGGGTTAGTAAGTTTGCCGATGACACGAAGGTTGGGGGAGTTGTAGTGTAGCCATCTGGGATGGCCACTTCCAGAATACAAAATGGACATTTGCAAAGATTGCAGGGAAAAATGGACAATGTTAAGAAAGCAAGCAGGCACACAGCCTGTCTGCATATTGGAGCTATAGCTCCCAGACAAGACTGAAACTGTAGGCCCATTAGCATATGGATGGCCCATCTCCGGGAACAAAGGAAGATACTTAAGTAACCAATCTGGCCTCAGACCTCGCGGCAACAGTTCCCCAAACCAAAGCAGAAAACAAAACAGGCCAACGGCCACCTAGGACACGCCCAGCCATCAGGGCACCCACCCCTTTATTGGTCAGGATCAATGCGAATGATCAAGAAATGTCCCAATTGATTGGGGCGAAGTTCAAGGCCCACCCAAAAGTGCGCGAAGCCCCCTTAGGGTACAAGAAAAAGGCCCCAAGAGAGAATCGCTCTCTTGGACTTGACTCTCACAGCGGAGAGACCCGTCCACCAGCTGCACCAAAAGCAAGTAAGTCCAAGGTCAACGCTCGCTACCAGATGGACGACCTTGGCTGTTTCCCCTCTACCACTTCGACCCCAGCAGCCTCAGATCCGAACAACGGCCATTGTTCCTCTGATTGAGTGGGCGCCTGAAGCTAAGTATAGGCTTTAGCAGCAGTGATAGTTTAGTCTGTAGTATTTCGTGCATGAGTAGATATTACTGTGTGTAAATAAATAGTATTGACTGAACTAACTAACTGCTGTATTGGCTTTTTTGATCAGTATTCGGGTTTGAACCTTGTGGCGGTATCGAAAGATACCTGGCGACTCTAGAGCAAACATAATTAGGATTAAGGAAGGCGACCATATTGACCGCCATATTCAGAGCCAACCAAAGAGAGCAACAGTAGATGGTGTTGAGGGTTGTTGCAGGTTACAACAGGACATTGACAGGATGCAGAGCTGGGCTGAGAAGTGGCAAATGGAGTTCAACCTTGATAAATGTGATATGGTTCATTTTGGAAGGTCGTATTTGAATGCTGAATACGGGGTAAAAGGCAGGATTCTTGGAAGTGTGGAGGAACAGAGGGATCTTGGGGTCCACGTACATAGATCCCTCAAAGTTGCCACCCAGGTTGATAGGATTGTTAAGAAGGCGTATGGTGTGTTGGCTTTCATTAACAGGGGGATTGCGTTTAAGAGCCATAAGGTTTTGCTGCAGCTTTATAAAACCCTAGTTAGACCACACTTGGAATATTGTGTCCAGTTCTGGTCGCCCCATTATAGGAAGGATGTGGATGCTTTAGACAGGGTACAGAGGAGACTTACCAGGATGCTGCCTGGACTGGAGGGCATGGCTTATGAAGAAAGGTTGAGGGAGCTAGGGCTTTTCTCGCTGGAGCGAACAAGGCAGAGAGGTGACTTGATAGAGGTGTACAAGGTGATGAGAGGCATGGATAGAGTGGATAGCCAGAGACCTTTCCCCAGGGTGGGAATGGCTGTCACAAGGGGACATAATTTTAAGATGATTGGAGGAAGGCATAGGGGAGATGTCAAAGGTAGGTTCTTTACACAGAGAGTGGTGGGTGTGTGGAATGCACTGCCAGCAGAGGTGGAGTTAGCGTCATTAGGGACATTTAAGTGACTCTTAGACAGGCACATGGACAGCAATATATTGAAGGGGTGTAGGCTAGGTTGATCTTAGATTAGGATAAATGGTCGGTACAACATTGTGGGCTGAAGGGCCTGTACTGTGCTATACTGTTCTATGTTCTATGTACCCAGCCTTTAGGAGAACAGCGACCACGACACCACACAACCCTGCCATGGCAACCTCTGCAAGATGTGCCAGATCATCAACATGGGTACCACCATTATACATGAAAATACCACCCACCAGGTACGTGATTCACACTCGTGCCATGCAGACGCTGCAACAACAGATGAACGGACATCGCACAACAATCGCCAGGCAGGAATGTTCCCTTCCAGTCAGGGAACACTTCAGCAGTCAAGGGCATTCAGCCTCTTATCTCCAGGTAAGTGTTCTCCAAGGCGGCCTTCAGGACTCGCGGCAACGCAGAATCGCCGAGCAGAAACTTATAGCCATCTTCCGCACACGTGAGTACAGCCTCAACCGGGACCTGGGATTCATGTTGCATTACATTCACCCCGCACCATCTGGCCTGGGCTGGCAAAATCGTACCACCTGTCCTGGCTTGAGACAATTAACACCTCTTTAACCTGTGATTATCCCTCTCTCCAGTCGCTTCGTCTGGACCTGTAAAGATTTAATTACCTGCAAAGACTCACATTCAAAGTATCGTCTTGCATCATTGCCTTTGTCTATGTCGGTGTTTCTGGAACCCACCTCGTCATTCACCTGAGAAAGGAGGTGCGCTCCGAAAGCTACTGACTCGAAACAAACCTGTTGGACTTGTACCTAATGTTGACAGCACCGACAGCAGATTCTAACACAGCCAGCAGATTTACACAGCACAGACAGCAGATTTGCACAGCAGACTTACACAACACAGACAACAGACTCTAACACAGACAGCAGATTCTAACACAGAGAGCAGATTTACACAGCACGGACCGCAGGCTCTCACAGTACAGATTGCAGATTTACACAGCACAGACAGAAGATTCTAGCACAGACATCAGACTCTAACAGCGCAGACAGCAAATTTACACAGCACAGACAGCAGACTTACACAGCACAGGCAGTAGACTCTTACATCACAGACAGCAAAATCTAACAGTGCAGACAGCAGACTTACGGAGCATAGACAGCAGACTGTAGCAGCACAGACAGCAGACTCAACAACACAGATAGCTAACATGCCTGCTGAACCGCACCCTTAGTCACTCAAGGTACATTGCAGAGGACAGTACCACTCTCTCCTGGCACAACCATAATGCATAAGGTCCTGAATCAAGGAGAAGCAAATACATCTGACCCAGAGAGTCCCCATCTCCTTTATCCAACCCTCAATTCTCTGCTGAGAGGCAAACCAAGGGGTGGCCTTTATGAAGCTAGAATTGGCAGACACCACCTGGTGAAACCAGCAGATCTCTGAAGTCTCCCTAACACTGCTTTTGGACCCCAGACTGGTAAAACTACAGAATTTCAGCCCATTAAATTTTACAAAGCTCCGAAAGTCATTTATATTGGGAGATCTTGGTGAATTTCCGTTCAACATTCTGTGGCAAATTGAGTGGAAAGACAGTAGTAAATGGAGCAAAGTCAAGCAATGAGGCATCAAAATGCATTAAGTTCCTTCCCTCACCTTGCTGGACACCAGTAGCTTTTGCTCCAACAATCATATGGGAGTTATGGTGGGGAGGAATGGCTTGGGAAACTGACCCATTTATCCATCCTCTGTTATTACTACTGCTGACTGAGGGTGTGGTAACCCCAACGACAGTGGGAGCAGATCCATTGATGAACACTTTTAAAGGAGAGGATTCTCTAGTGATTGCCTATCACATGCATGCAGCCTCAAACCATTCCCCTTTTATTTTAAACCAGATCTGAAAACCCGAACATCTTCAGTGTCCCTCTGCCCCCTTTGAAAGAGACCTGCCTCCTCACTGTCAGTTCTTGCAGTAAGAGCAGAATGTTCCTGTTAGGAAATTCAAGTGTTCCTTTTTAATGGTAGTGATCCTCATGGAAGTGTATGCCCTACATGTCAGATAAAGCCCTAACAGGAAAATGTGGCAGAATCATGGCAGGGTAAAATCCTCCCTTTTTGAAAAGGAGAATCCAGTCCCACACATCTTGAAATCTCTTTATTTACAATTACTGATCTTATTCTAATTATAGAATTGACAACTGACATCACACAGCATGCTTTGGTTCAAACCAAGTTAGCATTGATTGATGAATTCTCGATTTTCGTTCTGACGCTTAAACAGTGTTGTAACTTTGAAGGAATCACTTGTTTATAACTTGTAGAATGTTTTAGTTAGAGGAACAAGACCCTTTTATATTCGGGCAAAGAACATTAAAATGATCATGTTATAGGTGGGGAAATAGGACTAAGGGAGTTCTTTCAGTCCAACAGTTCTAAATGTGGACCTGACTCTCTCAATAAACAGACCTAATTGAAAACAATCATAATGTAATGAACCATGGAACTACAGATATGGGTAGAATCGGTCAGCAGTGAACAAAAGTCAATTCCAAATTATATACTTTAGGCTATGAAGGGAAGATACAGCCCTGGCCTCCACTCCTGACTGGATTTCAGTGAGCCCTGATGGAAGGTGTGTGTCTGTCTGTGCGTGTGTGTGTGTGTGGGGTGGGGGGGAGGGGGGGCTTTGAGTAGGGTCACGATCTCAGCCAGTCTTTCAGCGTTGTCTGTCTGGTCTCACACAGAAATCTCTCTATATTCTTTTCAAAGATAAAAACAGAGTCACTTAAAAATTGGATTGCCAGATAATTGCCTCGGTGTAATGAGTGCTGACGTAATCTGCTGCCTGCAGTTAACACTGTGGAATCAGAAATACCCATTAGCGTTCATTATCTTCAGAGCAATCCTCGTAACATTTTACCATTGAATCCTGAAATGTACATAACTGGACTGCCAAGAAATATTTTGCTTGGATTGGGTTCATATTTGCACTTGGCTGCCTATTAACTACATATTGAACGATTGCTGAGGAATTTTGGGCCCAGCTGCAAAGAATGTCTCAGTCGGGCCTCGTTCAGACATTGGAAAAAGAAAGTGACTCTCCAACTTTTATGTAAACATTTTTATTTTAATTCTAAACAGGTCATTATAAACAGAATTTAGGATGGCCCAGTAGCTCCAGCAATAAAACACAGATTCCGTTCAGAGGAACTAGACTTGAATCACAGCTGAACTGACAGTTGAACTTTATTGTCACCCTCTTGATTTTGGAGTTCCAAGACCAAAATGTTTGAGATGATGGGATTATGGATTAGGGCAGGAATGATATAAAGAAAGATTATGAATACTGGAAATCTGAAAAGGAATTGCTGGAAATGTGTAATATCATTTGAAAGACAAGGCAGGTGCAATACTTTGCCAGCACTGGGAGGAAACATCAGCAGGAAGCTAAAATGTTAACAGTCTTGATTAAAATGTCTTGTTCAACATGAGAAATAGTGGACTGAACTTTACCAACCTTATCGGGACAAGCTGGGAAGTGGTCAGGATGGCACAATGGCAAGAAAAGACAACGGTTAGTGTACCTGTCATCTTCCAGCTGCCATGCGCTTTGCCATCAGCAAAGAAGGTAGCAGATTGGCTGCTTGGAGCCCAACTGAGCCACTTAACGGGCCAATTAAGGGAAATTCTCACCTCTCCCATGTTGCGAGGCCCATCGCCACATGGGGAGGCTGTCCAGTGAAGCCTGGTGGCTTTCCAGCTGACTCCAGGGAGTGTTGCTCCTTTTAGAACATTCCATGGCTCTCAGAGGAGCACCCTGGCAGAAATGACTGCACCAACACTAACGGTGCCGCCAAAACTTCATAAACCCCCACCCCAATCACTGGAGCCTGTCTGTCTGTTCCTAGCATTCACTAACTCTACTTACTCCTCTTTGATGGTACCCAGTTATTCATGCACCCGCTCCATATCGCTGCCGTCATGGCGTTAGTTGTTTTCGGGGTTGCAGATCTGCCAGCCCTCTGCTTAGGCTGGAAGCTCCAGGGATGAGCTGCCACCCTTAATTCAACAGCAGCCCTGGCAGCGGCCACTTAATTAGCCACCAGCAGGAATAAGCCTCCCTAGGTCCCGCTGCCAGCTGAACTGGGGTCACCTCCTGCTTTTACCCGGGGCAGTGGACTTTACTGTCACAGTAAAATCCAGCCAAGTGTTTCTCCTGTCTCCACAAAGGTTTTGCACCCTCCATCAGGCCTGCATTCCTCCTTTGCCAGTATTGAATGTTAATGAGTTCAAATTAAAAATGTTCTCTTTACAATTAAACAGTTTTTTCATGGGAATTCTCTGATCTTCCACCATAACATTTACTGAAAATCCTTGGAGACTCTGGGAAAATAATTGGGAGAAGCACTGTGGAAATCCTAGATTCTGTGGTGTCCACTGTTTATGAAAGATACCAGGCAAATAGTTCCACTCCACGAAAAGGCGGCATGGTGCCACAATGGTTAGCACTGCTGCCTCACAGCGCCAAGGACTCGGGTAGGATTCCAACCTCGGTTAACTGTCTGTTTGGAGTTTCCATGTTCTCCTCGTGTGTGCATGGATATCCTCCGGGTGCTCTGGTTTCCACCCAAAAACCAAAGATGTGCGGGTTAGGTGGGATTGGCCACGCAAAATTGTGCCTGGTTGCAGGGGAGTAGGCCCAGGAAGGGTGCTCT
Source organism: Scyliorhinus torazame (assembly GCF_047496885.1). NCBI lineage: Eukaryota > Metazoa > Chordata > Chondrichthyes > Carcharhiniformes > Scyliorhinidae > Scyliorhinus > Scyliorhinus torazame. The sequence goes on from NC_092715.1 coordinate 179,620,827, forward strand.
ATCAGAGGGTTGGTGCAAACCCGATGGGCCAAATGGCCTCTTTCTGCACGAGACGTTTCTGTGATACTAAGATCAGAAGATGTATAAGCAGCAATCTTTTGCTTTCTGGCTTTACATAGAGGGGTTTTCACCAGGCCCATGTGCAAACCCACCAGATAGTCTTCTGGCATGTTCACTAAAACTGACCAAACCTGGAGGGTGTAGGAGAGAAGTTACATCAAAAATCGAGGTTGCAGTCCCTTCATGTAGTGAACAAAGTACTCTAATCCTGGGCGGGATTCTCCCCTACCCGGCGGGGCGGGGGGTCCCGGCACGATGGAGTGGCGGGAACCACTACGGCGTCGCGCCGCCCCAAAGGTGCGGACGTCTCCGCACCTTTAGGGGCCAAACCCTCACCTTGAGGGGCTAGGCCCGCTCCGGAGCAGTTTCCGCTCCACCGGCTGGCGGGAAAGGCCTTTGGCGCCACGCCAGCTGGGGCCGAAAGGTCTTCGCCGGGCGACGCGGGTCCGCGCATGCGTGGAAGCGTCAGCGGCTGCTGACGTCATCCCCGCGCATGCGCAAGGGGGGGGTCTCTCCCGCCTCCGCCATAGTGAAGACCAGGGAGAAGGCGGAAGAAAAAGAGTGCACCCACGGCACAGGCCCGCCCACAGATCGGTGGGCCCCGATCGCGAGCCAGGCCACCGTGGGGGCACCCCCCAGGGCCCACCCGCGCCGCCTTGTCCCATCATTCAAAAGGTGGTTTAATCTACGCCGGCGGGACAGGCATTCCAGCAGCAGGACTTCGGCCCATCGCGGGCCGGAGTATCGGCGGGGTTGGGCCCGCCGACCGGTGCAATTCCCGCCCCCGCCGACCAGCGCGGCGCGATTCCCGCCCCCGCCGAATCTCTGGTGGCGGAGACTTCGGGACACGGCAGGGGCGGGATTCACGCCAGCCCCTGGCGATTCTCCGACCCGGCGGGTGGTCGGAGAATGCCGCCCCCTGTGTCTGTGATGCACTATCAATTATGACGAGATGAGAGTAGAATGTAATCGAGATGTGTGGCCTCCGACAGCAGCTTACGAAATGGCTGCTGGTCGGAGAGCACACGCATTATACTCCGCCTCCTGGGCGGAGCCTTACCTGTAGTACAGGGGCCTAACCGTAATACTCATATATACAATATAATACCACAGTGGTGACTACCACAGTCTGCATGTGTTTCCTCCGGGTGGTCCGGTTTCCTCCCACAAGTCCCGAAAGATGAGCTGTTAGGTGAATTGGGCATTCTGAATTCTCCCTCAGTGTTCCCGGACAGGCGCCAGAGTGTGGCAACTAAGGGCTTTTCACAGTAACTTCATTGCAGTGTTAATGTATTCCTACTTGTGACAATAAAGATAATAATAATAATTATAATAATTATTATTATTATTAATAATCTCCAATATCATGTGTAAATGTGGAACACAATTTTTTTCTGACTGTAGAATGTATATACAGCCAGAACATCTGTTAAATGGGTTAAATATTAATTTGGGGTACCGTGAAGCATTTTCCACCCTAGCGTCCCGATGGTGTCAGGAAAGAGCATTAAATAGAGATGAAATGATGTCCAATATCACTTTGTGAGTTCGAGATCATTTCTTGAATATCTGTCAATGTAATTAGCCGACTAGTTTTAAGCTGTCTTCTCCAGACAGAAACTACAGCTGAGGATCCTGGAGCAGAAGCAGAAGCAGAAAACTGATGTGAATTCCTACGCATTACGTTTTAAAGCTGAAGTGAAATTACCCTCTTTTTATCATCCTTGGTTTAGAAAGGAGCCTGAAACAAATGAAAAAAAACCCAATATAAACATCTGATCGTGCCATGGAAAACCAGTACTTTCTGTGATGGCTGCATTGTTTCTGTTATCCACCACACCTCCCCACCCCAGCCTCCCCCAAATGTCAAACACACCCTGTGCCATCCTTTTCTTACTCCTTGTCAGTAACTTGTTAGTAGATTTGGATTTGTCACGTGTACCGAGGTACAGTGAAAAGTATTGCTCTGCGTACAATCCAGGCAGATCGTTCCACACATGAAAAACATAGGACATATGATAAATACACAATGTAAATATATAGACATAGACATCGGGTGAAGCATACGGACTGCTACACAGTAGAGAAGATGTGTGGAGAAATAAGTTCAGTCCATAAGAGGATCATTCAGGAGTCTGGTAACAGCGGGAAAGAAACACAATTGGGCGGAGAATAGAGTCCAATGCCAAATTTGCAGCGTGTGCCAATTTGACGCCAAATCGTGATTCTCCGTCACCTTGACAGCAGCATCAATGCGTTCCAGAACGCACATACAGTAAACACCGTGTGCATATCATTGGCGGGACGGCACCCGGTATTCTCCGGGGCCTCCGCGATTCTTCTCCTCCGATGGGCCAAGTTCCCGATGGCGTGGTTCACTTGTGCTTTTAAAAATTGTGAAACCGGCGTTGTGGCTGATGAAGGAGAGAGAGAAGGTAGGACACGGAAAGGAGCGCCTGTGGGCTGCCGTGCCGGACACTGGCCGGGCTGACTGGGGTGTGGGGGGGGCCCTGCCAGGGGCAGGGGAGGGGGGTGGTGACAGGGACACAGGTCGAGTGATCAGGGTGGCCCCCCCACGGGACTGGGGCGGTGCCAAGGCACGGACCGCCATTACTGCGGCCATCTTGCTGCGCACCCCACTGACCATCCACCTTGGCCCCTGGTTCTGCAGAGTGACACCGGCCATATGGGTGCCCCCACACCCCCATTGCCACGCCCCACCCTCCACCACGCACCCCCCCCCCATCATCACACCTCTGTCACACTCCCCCCACCCGGCCGCTGCCCAACGGCGGCCCACCCAGGGCAACACCTGTAGTTGTCCCTACAGGGCCACGGTGCAACCCTCACAAAGGCAGTGCAAATCGATGGGACCCCTGGCATTAGGGATGGGCGCCAGGACCAGAGGCCCCCACGGTACCAGGGGATGGGGATGGGGGGGGGGGCACATTCGGGGGCAGAGCCCACAGTGCCAACAGGGGCTACTGTGTAGCACAGTGAACCCTGTTTGGGCACGGGGACACCATGCTAACATGTCGGCCTTTCACCCCCTGCATACAATAGACATTGGAATACAACCAGCAATGGTGGCCTTCCTCTGAGTCGCCGTAGCCCTGGTGGATCCCCTGCTGGAGCTTCTCAAGGAGCAGGAAGCAGCAACAGCGGAGCGTGCCCCAGAAGAACAGGACGCAGCCGGTGAGGATGGAGAACTGGTCAAGGAGGCGGTGTAAAGGAGGTGTCACATGAGGCCTCCTGTGTACCGGCAGTGCCTGTCATTCGAGGACCTGTCGGACCGGGCATGTCATCGAAGGCTCCGGCTGAGTGTGCAAATTTGCAACATATCTCCCAGATTATGGTGCACCTGGCACGGTGGGGGATTGGGGGAAGATGCCCACTTATGTTGGCCATCAAGGTGATAGTCACCCTGACCTTTTATGCCACAGGGTTCTTCTTTCTTTCTTTTTCTTTTTTTATCTAGAGGGGATGGCAGGGAAGGTAGTGCAATGCTCCTCCTGCAGAATGATTGAGGTGAGGGATGCCGCCAGTGTCCCTGCTGATTTCATCTGTGGGAAGTGCACCCATCTCCAGCTTCTCAGAAACCGCGTTAGGGAACTGGAGCTGGATCTGGATGAACTTCGGATCATTCGGGAGGCAGAGGTGGTCTTAGATAGAAGCTTCAGGGATGTAGTTACTCTGAAGAATAAAGATAGATGGGTGACGGTGAGAGAGGCTGGGAGGAAGCAGTCAGTACAGGGATCCCCTGTGGTCGTTCCCCTTAGTAACAAGTATACCGCTTTGGATACTGGTGGGGGGGGGGACTTACCAGGGGTAAGCCATTGGGTACAGGTCTCTGGCACAGAGTCTGTCCCTGTTGCTCAGAAGGGAAGGGGGGAGAGGAGTAGAGCATTAGTCATTGGAGACTCCATAGTTAGGAGGATAGATAGGAGATTCTGTGGGAACGAGAGAGACTTGCGGTTGGTGTGTTGCCTCCCAGGTGCCAGGGTGCGCGATGTCTTGGATCGTGTGTTTTCGGGATCCTTAAGGAGGAGGTGGAGCAGCCCCAAGTCGTGGTCCACATAGGTACCAACGACATAGGTAGGAAAAGGGATAGGGATGTAAGGCAGGAATTCAGGGAGCTAGGGTGGAAACTTAGATCTAGGACACACAGAGTTATTATCTCTGGGTTGTTACCCGTGCCACGTGCTAGCGAGACGAGGAATAGGGAGAGAGAGGAGTTGAACACGTGGCTACAGGGATGGTGCAGGAGGGAGGGTTTCAGATTTCTGGATAATTGGGGCTCATTCTGGGGTCGGTGGGACCTCTACAAACGGGATGGTCTACACCTGGACCAGAGGGGTACCAATATCCTGGGGGGGGTGGGGGGTGAATTTGCTAATGCTCTTCGGGAGGGTTTAAACTAGTTCAGCAGGGGCTTGGGAACCTGAATTGTAGCTCCAGTATACAGGAGGTTGAGAGTAGTGAGGTCATGAGTAAGGTTTCAAAGTTGCAGGAGTGTACCGGCAGGCAGGAAGGTGGTTTAAAGTGTGTCTCCTTCAATGCCAGGAGCATCCGGAATAAGGTGGGTGAACGTGCGGCATGGGTTGGTACCTGGGACTTCGATGTTGTGGCCATTTCGGAGACATGGATAGAGCAGGGACATGAATGGTTATTGCAGGTGCCGGGGTTTAGATATTTCAGTAAGCTCAGGGAAGGTGGTAAAAGAGGGGGAGGGGTGGCATTGTTAGTCAAGGACAGTATTACGGTGGCAGAAAGGACGTTTGATGAGGACTCATCTGCTGAGGTAGTATGGGCTGAGGTTAGAAACAGGAAAGGAGAGGTCACCCTGTTAGGGGTTTTCTATAGGCCTCTGAAAAGTTCCATAGGTGTAGAGGAAAGGATTGCAAAGATGATTCTGGATAGGAGCGAAAGCAGCAGGGTAGTTGTTATGGGGGACTTTAACTTTCCAAATATTGACTGGAAACGCTATAGTTCGAGTACTTTAGATGGGTCCGTTTTTGTCCAATGTGTGCAGGAGGGTTTCCTGACACAGTATGTAGATAGACCAACGAGAGGCGAGGCCATATTGGATTTGGTACTGGGTAATGAACCAGGACAGGTGTTAGATTTGGAGGTAGGTGAGCACTTTGGTGATAGTGACCACAATTCGATTCCGTTTAATTTAGTGATGGAAAGGGATAGGTATATACCGCAGGGCAAGAGTTATATCTGGGGGAAAGGCAATTATGATGCGATGAGGCATGACTTAGGATGCATCGGATGGAGAGGAAAACTGCAGGGGATGGGCACAATGGAAATGTGGAGCTTGTTCAAGGAACAGCTACTGCGTGTCCTTGATAAGTGTGTACCTGTCAGGCAGGGAGGAAGTGGTCGAGCAAGGGAAACGTGGTTTACTAAAGCAGTCGAAACACTTGTCAAGAGGAAGAAGGAGGCTCATGTAAAGATGAGACATGAAGGTTCAGTTAGGGCGCTTGAGAGTTACAAGTTAGCTTGGAAGGACCTAAAGAGCGAGTTAAGAAGAGCCAGGAGGGGACATGAGAAGTCTTTGGCAGGTAGGATCAAGGATAACCCTAAAGCTTTCGATAGATATGTCAGGAATAAAAGAATGACTCGGGTAAGAGTAGGGCCAGTCAAGGACAGTAGTGGGAAGTTGTGCTTGGAGTCCTAGGAGAGGAGCTAAATGAATATTTTTCATCAGTATTCACACAGGAAAAAGACAATGTTGTCGAGGAGAATACTGAGTTGCAGGCTACTAGAGTAGAAGGGCTTGAGGTTCATAAGGAGGAGGTGTTAGCAATTCTGGAAAGTGTGAAAATAGATAAGTCCCCTGGGCCGGATGGGATTTATCCTAGGATTCTCTGGGAAGCTAGGGAGGAGATTGCTGAGCCTTTGGCTTTGATCTTTAAGTCTTCAATGTCTACAGGAATAGTGCCAGAAGACTGGAGGATAGCAAATGTTGTCACCTTGTTCAAGAAGGGGAGTAGAGACAACCACGGTAACTATAGACCAGTGAGCCTTACTTCTGTTGTAGGCAAAATCTTGGAAAGTTTTCTAAGAGATAGGATGTATAATCATCTGGAAAGGAATAATTTGATTAGAGATAGTCAACACGGTTTCGTGAAGGGTAGGTCGTGCCTCACAAACCTTATTGAGTTCTTTAAGAAGGTGACCAAACAGGTGGATGAGGGTAAAGCAGTTGATGTGGTGTATATTGATTTCAGTAAAGCGTTTGATAAGGTTCCCCATGGTAGGCTACTGCAGAAAATACGGAGGCATGGGATTCAGGGTGATTTCGCAGTTTGGATCAGAAATTAGCTAGCTAGAAGAAGACAAAGGGTGGTGGTTGATGGGAAATGTTCAGACTGGAGTCCAGTTACTAGTGGTGTACCACAAGGATCTGTTTTGGGGCCACTGCTGTTTGTCATTTTTATAAATGACCTGGAGGAGGGCGTAGAAGGATGGGTGAGTAAATTTGCAGATGACACTAAAGTCGGTGGCGTTGTGGACAGTGCGGAAGGATGTTACAAGTTACAGAGGAACATAGATAAGCTGCAGTGCTGGGCTGAGAGGTGGCAAATGGAGTTTAATGCAGAAAAGTGTGAGGTGATTCATTTTGGAAGGAATAACAGGAAGACAGAGTACTGGGCTAATGGTAAGATTCTTGGCAGTGTGGATGAGCAGTGAGATCTCGGTGTCCATGTACATAGATCCCTGAAAGTTGCCACCCAGGTTGAGAGGTTTGTTAAGAAGGTGTACGGCGTGTTAGCTTTTATTGGTAGAGGGATTGAGTTTCGGAGCCATGATGTCATGTTGCAGCTGTACAAAACTCTGGTGCGGCCGCATTTGGAGTATTGCGTGCAATTCTGGTCGCCGCATTATAGGAAGGACGTGGAAGCATTGGAAAGGGTGCAGAGGAGATTTACCAGAATGTTGCCTGGTATGGAGGGAAGATCATATGAGGAAAGGCTGAGGGACTTGAGGCTGTTTTTGTTAGAGAGAAGAAGGTTAAGAGGTGACTTAATTGAGGCATACAAGATGATCAGAGGATTGGATAGGGTGGACAGTGAGAGCCTTTTTCCTCAGATAGTGATGTCTAGCACGAGGGGACATAGCTTTAAGTTGAGGGGAGATAGATATAAGACAGATGTCAGAGGTAGGTTCTTTACTCAGAGTGTAGTAAGGGTGTGGAATGCCCTGCCTGCAACAGTAGTGGAGTCGCCAACACTAAGGGCATTCAAATGGTCATTGGATAGACATACGGACGATAAGGGAATAGTGTAGATGGACTTTAGAGTGGTTTCACCGGTCGGCGCAACATCGACGGCTGAAGGGCCTGTACTGCGCTGTAATGTTCTATGTTCTATGTTCTATGTTCCAGACGCCGAGTGGGGACCTGTCCAGGATCTCGCAGAGCTCGCTGCACAGGTGTATTCATGCCATCATGGAGGCCCTATTTGCCCAGTCAGCACAATTCATCCACTTCAATGTGGAGCGAGCCCACCAGGATGCCCGGGCAGCGGGATTCACCGCCATCGGCAAGATTCCCCGGGTCCAGGGGGTGATCAACAGGATGCATGTCACCCTACGAGTACCTGCAGATGATAGGCCACTCTAGACAAACCAAAAGGGTTCCCACTCGATGAAAGTGCAGCTGGTGTGTGACCAACAGGTGCGCAACATGCACTTCTGCGCCCGATTCCTGGGCAGTGTGCACGATGTCCTCATCCTGGCACACTCAACAATTCCATACCTCGTCAAGGTGCACCCGCAGCTGGGGGGTTGTCTCCTGGGTGACTGGTGTTAACCTCTTCAGTCGTGGCTGATGACGCCTATTCAGAGGCCACAGACTGTCGTGGAGACCCGCTACAACGATACCCATACCGCGACCAAGGGCGTGATCGAGCAGTGCTTCGGCATCCTGAAGATGTGGTTCAGATGCCTGGAGGAGCCCTTCAGTATGGTTCTGGGAGGGTCACCCACATCATGGCGGTCTGTTGCGTCCTCCACACCGTGCAGCAGAAGGGTAATGTGCTGGAGAAGGAGGATGAACGCCAGGCCTTGTCTAATGAGGAGGATGCAGGGGAGGGCGAGGATGGACGGGACATGGGGCTCAGCCAGGCATGGGAGGCTGCACAACTTGTGCCCCAAGGCCAAAGGACACGCGGCGCCCTGATTGCCTTCAAGTTCACCGATTAAGGGGGGTGGCTAACTGGCCAGGGGCACAGGCACAGAAACTCATCACGCCACCCCACCCCACCCCCCCCAACCCCCACTCCAGCCCTCCCACTGGCATGTGTGTGGTGTGTGCCAGATAGTGCCCAAGGCGAGTGTCTCTGGGATAGTGGAGGGTGTTGGAGGCAGCTGTGATGAGAAGTCAATGTCATCATCGGACTCGAACGCCGGGATGGCCTGGGTCTTGTGTTGATGTCTCTCGCCCGTGTCAGTGTCATCCTTGTCGCTTCTTGGCACACAGGACTCTGGTTCTGACTGTGGCTGGGAACGGGAGATACCAGAAGGACCTGCCCCAATACCAGCAGATCCTGCAAGACACAAGACAGGATGCATGAATAGAAGTGAGGGTGGTGGAGGTGTGTGTAGCGGGTTTGAGAGGGTGATGTGAGTTTTCGGGTGGTGTGGGGGTGAGGGTGGTGTTGGCGGGTGGTGTTGACACACGTGTCATGGAGAACCACAGCACGGCAGGATCTCCATTCCTCACCCAACGCAATCCTCACCCCAGCGACTGCCCTTTCCTCGGGCCCACTGACCACCTCTAGGGCCCACTGCTCTGCCACAGTGAGGGGTCTCAGGTCTGGGGGTTCCCTCTTGTCTTCTCCTGCACCCGGCGGTTATGGGCAGTTTTATCCTGATGGTCAGGGAGGAAACAGAAAATGCACAACTTGTGCCCCAAGGCCAACGGACACGCGACGCCCTGATTGCCTTCAAGTTCATCGATTAAGGGGGGTGACTAACTGGCCAGGGGCACAGGCACAGAAACTCATCACCCTTCCCCCCCACCCCCTACAGCCCTCCCACCGGCATGTGTGTAGCCCAGGGCGTGAGTAGCTGGTGGCCTGAGTGGCCAGGGCACCCGCCATGGCAGCCGGTATGGGTGCCGGCGTATGGTGCAGGGTGGGGGTTCGGCTGCCCTCCGGGGGGGGGGGGGGAGGTTCCGGGTGTGTGGGTCAGGGGTTGGTGCCAGGGGCACAGTGCTGCCAACTCAACCTGGCTGCCCTGAGGAGGTTGTGCAGTTTTTTCCTGCATTGCTGGTCGGTCCGGATGATGTTGCTTATGGCGCTGCCCACCTCTGTCACTTGCGCCCTGGCATGGTGAACGATGGCCGTTGGCACCTCCTTCCCAGGCCAGTGTGCAGGGTCACCCTCCTCTCCTCTGCAGAATCCAGCAGCGTCTCAAGATTGGCGTCCATGAACCTTGGTGCCGCTCTTCTTGTTGCCATATTGTTGGCTGGGATGGTGTGTGTCGGGAGTGAAGTGTGTTTATGCAGCTGCATCTTGTCAGCCTCCTGAGTGTCAATTGCGAATCCGGCGAGTCCAGCACCGTTTCTCATTGGAATCGATTGTTGTCCATGTGCTAGCCAGTGCTAGCCCTTAATGGTCGTTGAATCAGTCCAGGTGTGGGTTCAGTTTTGCTGTCGTAGAAGTCCAGGGCGGGCCGTTCCGGCGCCAAAGAGTGGCGTGAACCACTCCGGTGTTGCGCCACCCGGAAGAGGCGGAATTCTCCGCCCCTTCGGGGGCTAGGCCAGCGGTGGAGTGGTTGGCCTATGCCAACCGACGTCGAAGATCCTCCGCCGGCTGGCGCGTGTTGGCACATGTGCAGGAGCGCCAGCGTGTTCCCAGAACAGCTGAGATTCCTGCGCATGCACAGGGGGTTTCTTCTCCTTGGCCATGGCGGAGCTTTACAGCGGCCGGCGCAGAGGGAAAGAGTGCCCCCACGGCACAGGCCTGCCTGCAGATCGGTGGGCACTGATCAGGCCACAGTGCCTCCCCCCCCTTCCGCCTCCCCCCCGGGGCCAGATCCCCTCACGCCCCCCCGAGGACTCCGCAGGCTGCCCGCAGAGCCAGGTCCTGCCGGTAAGAACCTTGTGTAATTTACGCCGGTGGGACTGGCCGAAAACGGGCTGCCACTCGGCCCATCGCGGAGCGGAGAATCGTCGGGGGGGGGGGGCGCTGCCAATGGCCCCGACCGGCGCGGCACGATTCCCGCCCCCGCCAAAAACTAGCGCCGGATAATTCGGCAGCCGGCGCCGGAGTGGCGGGGCAGGATTCAAGCCGCCCTCCCCGGTGATTGTCCGGCCCGGCAGGGGGGCGGAGAATCCCACCCTTAGTCTCAGGAAAGGAGAATCCTGCTGCATAGCTTTCATAAAAAATTTGTGTGGGTCCCCTAGTGCACCTTGATGCGAAATTGAATGTCAGCAGGGATAAAATAACTAGGCAGGAAATATACTCCGAATATATAAGTGGGGGATCGGGTTTGGGTTTGGATCAAGTGTTGCTGATGTTACTATTTCATATATTTCCCATGATGAGAAATTGACAGGAAATGTCCTTGCATTAACCCTATGCCATTGATATCCTGATAAGCAGGATCGACGGGATGCTATCCATATGGAATCCTGCCATTGACCAACACAAAGATGGGCGGGAGTCTCTGGTCTCCGAGGCCAAAATCGTGTTCGACGAATGGCCAGGGAATCCATGTTGGTGCCGAAATTGGGGGCGCCGCTGCTTTTGCGATGCTCCGCCCCCGACAAAACGGCGTACTGTAGGAGTACGCCACACGCCTCAGGATGTTACCTGCGGCCCTCCCCGATGCTCCGCCTCTGACGGGCCGAGTTCTCGAAGGCGTGGGTCACTCATGCTATTTTTTGACGGGAACATGCGCATGCACGGCCATGGACCCGGCAATTCTCCAGCCGTATCGGCAGCTACAGCCAGGTGCTCTACGCTGCGTGCCTGCTAGACCGCTACCAGATTGGGGGATCGGTGGTCGTTTTGTGCCGTTTTCTCGGTCGTAAAAGGCCACCGTTCCCATGCCGGCGTCAGCACTTAGTCTCAGAATCAGAGAATCCAACCCCTTGTGTATAATGTAGAAGCACTTATGCAAAAATACAACGGGCGGCATTCTCTGATCCTGAGGCTAAGTGTTGACGCCGTCGTAAACACCGTCGTAAACATGGCCTCAGGATCAGCAATTCTGGCCCCTACAGGTGGCCAGCATGGCGCTGGAGCGACCCACGCTGCTCCAGCTGCTGATCCCGGCATCAACTGGGCGCTGTGGGGTCCGTGTATGCGCAATGGCACTGGCGCCAACGCGCGCATGCGCAGTGGCTGCCTTCTCCGCGCTGGCCACGACGCAACATGGCTTAGGGCTAAATAAAGGGGCCGGTGAGGACGAAAGGAGGCCCCCAGCCCGAGAGGCTCCGATTGCGAGCCAGGCCACAACGGACCCCCCCCCCCCACCCCCCCTGGAGGTCGGAGCCCCCCTCTCCCCCCACAGGCCGCCCCCAGACCCTTCCACGCTGCTCCCGCCAGCTAAGAGCAGGTTAGAACGGCGCCGGCGGGACTCGGGTTTTTTTGTTACGGCCGCTCGGCCCATCCCATCCCGGTAGAGTGGCCCCCGACCGGGGCCGCGCCGACTGCACCGGCGCCAATGGCGCCGATTCTCCACTCTGCGGTGAATCGCGTCCCAGAGACGGGGCCCGTGGCGCGATTCGAGCCGATCGTGGCGATTCTCTGGCCCGGCCCAGGGCTGAGAGAATCCCCCCCCAACATTCTGGAATAAATAGGATCCAAGATGCCAGTTTCTTAATAATAACCCAATTGTAGAGTGACAAATTGGCATTAAGAATTTGGCTACCGGGAAATGGATCTCATTTTTAAAGTAAAATTTCAACCGACAACCGAAATAACTTGTTCTGCTTGTAGAGCAGTCAAGTTCCACTTTGAAATTCCTACCCTCCCACTGGGAGCATAAGTTTAGTGACCTTGGTAAGTTCCTGGATGTGCACCTATTTTATGCAAATAAACCTGTCCCCAGAATTTGGGGAAATGTCAGGGCTGGGGCAGAGTGGCAGTCACAATTCTCCGGCCCACCACTCACCTCCTGGGGCTTTCTGGAATTTCAGGTCCTCAGTGCTGTTACCTGGGTTACATACAGATGAAATTATCTGGGAGTTGCATGGTGAGCTCAGAAATTGGCAGGGATCCCTTTCACTAATTGGTTGCCAGTTTCCTGGCTTTAGCCCTTAAGGTGCTCTCAAAAATGTTGTTCAAGAACTTACTTTCCATGTTCTAATCTATTTGCATTTTGCACCAAAGCCCATGGATGAAATATGAACACTTGATTACTTTCTGCTCTGGCAACACATCTGTGATTCAAACCTTTATAAAATTTCAGCACAACTGAAGAACATACAAAAGAAGGTTCATGAAAAAAGGAATTGAATTGTAACTGGATTGTGATAACAACATTTTTTTTTCAAGTTTTTGTCGTCCTTGTATCTCACTTTAGCACAAACTTTGTATCCTCTCAAAAGTATAAATATCGATCCTATGGTGTGGAGCCCAACAATTCACTGCTGTATTCAAAAGAGAATCTTGTGGGCCAGAATTGTATGATCTCCCCATCCCCCAGCAGGTTCTGAGGTGGAGAGAGGTTGGGGCATGAAATTGCATGGATGGAATTCCCTCTGTCATCCCACCCGCCCACCCCGACATGGTTGTGATTTTATGCCTGGGCAGACAGGGTCTCAGGTCGGAGATCTATGCTTGCTCCAATTAAGGTCCTTAAGTGGCCACATAGGGCTTTCACCCGCCCAACATCAATTTTTAGGTGGGTGGGAGAAAACGTGACATTGAACAAAGTTTGATCTTTGGGGGGAAGGGAGTGGGGTACTGTAGCGCACAAAGACTCCGTGAGACGAATAGAGTGAAGTCGATGAGGCTTTATTAAGCGTGTCTGTTCCCCCGCAGCTCGATAGTAGAATGGCCTGCGGGGGAGGACTCCGGCTTCTTATACTTCGCCTTCAGGGCGGAGCTAGAGGTCAACGGCCAACCAGGACCCGGGATCTGTCAGCCAATGACATTAGGGCTTCCAGTCCCACATGACCCCTAATACATACTACCACATTCACCCCTTGTCAAAAATGAACCCGGCGGGGTGATGCTTCGCATGGTGGTAAGGGTTTACAGGGCTGGTCCTGGGAGGAAAACATTCATATGGCAATACAGTATGTACAACTTTGTCCTGTTTCAACTATTTACAGAAGGTATCGGGAGAAAAGCAAAATGTTCTTGTGAAAAGTCCATATATTGATTTAGATCGACGCCACGAGTCGGTCGGGCGGTCTGGTCGTCCGTGTCGATCGCCTCGGCCCCGGTGGTGGTGGTGGTGCTTGTACCGGTGTTGTCGTCTCCGGGAGCCTTACGGTTTCAGCTTGGGCTTTATTCTTGGTCGGGCCTGAGGGGAGGGGAACCGATCCTCCTGGGAAGGGGGCGGTCGCGGGGTGCGGCGGTGGCAGGAAGGGATGGGGGGTTTGAGTGAATGGTGTCGGGGGGGTGTGTGTGTTGCCGGCGGGCGCCAGATCCCGCAGGGAGACCGTGTCCTGTCGGCCGTCGGGGTACTCCACGTAAGCGTACTGTGGGTTCGCGTGGAGGAGGTGAACCCTTTCGACCAACGGGTCCGCCTTGTGTGCCCGCACATGCTTTCGGAGCAAGATGGGTCCTGGGGCCGCCAGCCAGGTCGGCAGCGACGTTCCAGAGGAGGACCTCCTAGGGAAAACAAGGAGACGCTCATGAGGCGTTTGATTAGTGCTCGTACATAATAGCGACCGGATGGAGTGGAGAGCGTCCGGGAGGACCTCCTGCCACCGTGAAACTGGGAGGTCCCTGGACCGTAGGGCCAGTAGGACGGTCTTCCAGACCGTGCCGTTCTCCCTCTCTACTTGCCCGTTCCCCCGGGGGTTGTAGCAGGGTCGTCCTGCTTGAGGCTATGCCCTTGCTGAGCAGGAACTGGCGCAGCTCGTCACTCATGAAAGAGGACCCCCTGTCGCTGTGGACGTATGCGGGGCAACCGAACAGTGTGAAGATGGTGTTCAGGGCTTTAATGACTGTGGCCGCGGTCATGTCAGAGCTTGGAATGGCGAATGGGAAGCGGGAGTATTCGTCCACCACATTAAGGAAGTATGTGTTGCGGTCGGTGGAGGGGAGGGGCCCTTTGAAATCCAGACTAAGGCGTTCAAAGGGGCGGGAAGCCTTAATCAGGTGCGCACCATCCGGCCTGAAAAAATGCGGTTTGCATTCCGCGCAGATGTGGCAGTCCCTTGTGACTGTACGGACCTCCTCTAAAGAGTATGGGAGGTTGCGGGACTTGATAACGCGGAAAAACCGAGTGACCCCCGGGTGGCAGAGGTCCTCGTGGAGGGTTTGGAGGCGGTTAATTTGTGCGTTGGCACATGTGCCGCGGGATAGGGCATCGGACGGCTCGTTCAGCTTTCCGGGACGATACAAGATCTCGTAGTTGAAGGTGGAGAGCTCGATCCTCCACCTTAAGATCTTGTCGTTTTTGATTTTGCCCCGCAGTGCATTATCGAACATGAAGGCTACCGACCGTTGGTCGGTGAGGAGAATGAATCTCCTGCCGGCCAGGTAATGCCTCCAATGTCGCACAGCTTCCACTATGGCTTGGGCTTCCTTTTCCACTGAGGAGTGGCGGATTTCTGAAGCGTGGAGGGTTCGGGAGAAAAAGGCCACGGGTCTGCCCGCTTGGTTAAGGGTGGCCGCTAGAGCTACGTCGGAGGCGTCGCTCTCGACCTGGAAGGGGAGGGACTCGTCGATGCGCGCATTGTGGCCTTTGCGATATCCGCTTTGATGCGGCTGAAGGCCTGGCAAGCCTCTGTTGACAGAGGGAAGGTCGTGGTCTGTATTAGGGGGCGGGCCTTGTCTGCGTACTGGGGGACCCACTGGGCGTAGTATGAAAAAAACCCCAGGCAGCGTTTCAGGGCTTTTGAGCAGTGCGGGAGGGGAGGAAGGGCGCGCAGGGAAATTCCATGAGGGCGCGCATACGTTTGGGGTCGGGGCCTATTATCCCATTGCGCACTACGTAGCCCAGACTGGCTAGCCGGTTGGTGCTAAAATCACACTTGTCCTCGTTGTACGTGAGGTTCAAGGCTTTGGCGGTCTGGAGGAATTTTTGGAGGTTGGCGTCGTGGTCCTGCTGGTCGTGGCCGCAGATGGTTACATTGTCGAGATAAGGGAACGTGGCCCGCAACCCATGTTGATCAACCATTCGGTCCATCTCCCGTTGGAAGACCGAGACCCCGTTTGTGACGCCAAATGGGACCCTTAGGAAATGGTATAATCGCCCGTCTGCCTCGAAGGCTGTGTACATGCGGTCACTTGGGCGGATGGGGAGCTGATGGTAGGCGGACTTGAGGTCCACGGTGGAGAAGACTTTATATTGGGCAATCCGATTGACCATGTCGGATATGCGGGGGAGAGGGTACGCGTCTAGTTGTGTGTACCTGTTGATGGTCTGGCTATAGTCTATGACCATCCTTTGTTTCTCCCCTGTCTTCACTACTACCACCTGTGCTCTCCAGGGACTATTGCTGGCCTGAATTATGCCTTCCTTTAGTAGCCGCTGGACTTCGGACCGAATGAAGGTCTGGTCCTGGGCGCTGTACCGTCTGCTCCTAGTGGCAACGGGTTTGCAATCCGGGGTGAGGTTCGCAAACAAGGACGGGGCTTGCACCTTGAGGGTTGCGAGGCCGCAGATAGTGAGTGGGGGTATTGGGCCGCCGAATTTGAACGTAAGGCTCTGTAGATTGCACTGGAAATCTAATCCCAGTAATGTGGGGGCGCAGAGTTGGGGAAGGACGTGTAGTTTGTAGTTTTTGAACTCCCTCCCCTGCACCGTTAGGGTAACTATGCAGAAACCTTGGATCTGTACGGAGTGGGATCCTGCAGCTAGGGAAATCTTTTGTGCGCTGGGATAGGTGGTCAAGGAACAGCGTCTTACCGTGTCGGGGTGGATAAAGCTCTCCGTGCTCCCGGAGTCGACTAGGCATGGTGTCTCGTGCCCGTTTATTAGCACCGTTGTCGTCGTCGTCTGGAGTGTCCGGGGCCGAGCTTGATCGAGCGTAATTGAAGCGAGACGTGGTTGTAGTAATGGAGCGTCTTCCTCGAACCCCGTGGAGCCGTCGACACTGGGGTCCGTTGTTGCCGTCCAAGATGGCGTCGGCGATGAACAAAATGGCTGCCCCCATACATCGCACATGGCTGGGGGGTCACAAGATGGCGGCGGGGGTGGACAAAATGGCTGCCCCCATGCGTCGTACAGGTCTGGGATGGTCCATGATGGCGGCGCCCTTCCTCCCCTCGTGGTGGTCGGGACCCAAAATGGCGGCGGCTGCGGGTCGCACATGTGGCGCTGGGGGGGTTGGGGAGCGTTAGGACCGCGTGGGGCACCCTCATCTCTATCTCTGGGGACAGCGGTGGTCGGGACCCAAATTGGTAGTGCCGGCGGGTCATACGTGGGGACGGGGGGGGGGGGGGGGGGTGGGGGGTTGGGGAGCGTAAGCGGCGTGCAGGGCTCCCTGTTCTCCCGGGACCGCGGTGGTCGGGACCCAGAGCGGCTGCGCCTGCGGGTCGTACATGGGGCGCTGGGGGGGTTGGGGAGCGTAAGCGGCTTGCAGGGCTCCGTGTTCTCCCGGGACAGCGGCGACCTCGCGGGACCGGCACACAACCGCGAAATGGCCCTTTTTCCCGCAGCTCTTGCAGATTGCTGCGCGGGCCGGGCAGCGCTGCCGGGGGTGTTTCGCCTGGCCTCAGAAATAGCAGCAGGCGCCCCTGGTGCGACTTGGCGTTTGGACCGCGCAAGCCTGTGGGGTGTCCGGGGGGGTGGGTTTGTCGCGACGGGTACGTATGGGCTGCCGCGCGGTCGGGGCCGTAGGCACGGGTATTACGCGCGGCCACGTCTAGAGAGGCTGCTAGGGCCCGTGCCTCTGAGAGTCCTAGCGACTCTTTTTCTAGGAGTCTTTGGCGGATTTGGGACGAATTAATACCTGCCACAAAAGCATCGCGCATTAACATGTCCGTGTGTTCATTTGCGTTCACCGAAGGGCAGCTGCAGGCTCGTCCCAAAATCAGCAGCGCGGCGTAGAATTCGTCCATCGATTCTCCGGGACTTTGCCGTCTCGTCGCGAGCATAGATTTGGTTAACTGGGCGGACGTAGAGACTTTTCAGTGCTGCGAACGCCGTCTGGAAATCCTCCGCGTCTTCGATGAGGGAGAACATCTCCGTGCTTAACCTCGAGTGCAGGACCTGTAGTTTTTGGTCTTCTGTGACCCGGCCGGTGGCCGTTCTGAGGTAGGCCTCAAAACAAGTCTGCCAGTGCTTGAAGGCTGCTGCCGCGTTCACTGCGTGGGGGCTGATCCTCAGGCATTCCGGGATGATCCTGAGCTCCATAGTCCTTTTTAGGCACGCTTAATAAATTGTAGCGCACAAAGACTCCGTGAGACGAATAGAGTGAAGTCGATGAGGCTTTATTAAGCGTGTCTGTTCCCCCGCAGCTCGATAGTAGAATGGCCTGCGGGGGAGGACTCCGGCTTCTTATACTCCGCCTTCAGGATGGAGCTAGAGGTCAACGGCCAACCAGGACCCGGGATCTGTCAGCCAATGACATTAGGGCTTCCAGTCCCACATGACCCCTAATACATACTACCACAGGTACCTCCATTAGAAGCCCCATTTCTGACTCAGGACACACTGCCCTGAGGACCCTAAGACCTCCGGAACTTCCCCCCCCCCGAAACATATCCCCAAACACCACAATCATCCCCCTCATGACCCCCAAGTTTTCCCTGCACCACACACACACACACAAAACCCCACACCGGACCCTACTGTCATGATATTCAGATAAATATCGTGGGGCAAACACACATACACACTGATGGACAGATCAACGGACCAATCAACACATACGCAACATCACAGCCAATCACAAGCAAGAGCACCCGCACTATAAAACGGGGAACACCACAGTTCCCGCTCATTCCAGCAGGAGATAGCTCAGAGCACAGGGCTCACAGCGTGCCACTCAGACATACACCATGTGCTGAGTGCCTCTCTAAGATAGTGTAAGGGCTGGGTCCACAGGTTAAAGGGTAAAGAACGAACCACAGTCATAAGTTTACAGATGTTGTTATTGACAGTAATAAAACAGAGTTGTACCATCTGCAACCGTGTGGGTTTGGCTGTACAGCGGAACACCCAACACGACATGATACCAGGATTGGAACCCAGCAACTGTGAGACCTACCGACACATCTTCAGGAATCCGCCATCCTGCGCCATGGACACCATCAGCCCGCCGCAGCCGCTCCAAATCGCTGTATACCTCGGCGTCAACTGGAAGCTGTTTAAACAGCGCTTCCAGTTCTTCCGAGAAGCCACAGAAAGGGAGAATGCTTCGGACACCAGGAAAATCGCCCTCCTCCTCTCCACGGCAGGGCAACACGCCATCCACATCTACAACTCCCTGGTGTTCGCGGACGGTGAGGACAAGACGAAGTACAAGACGGTCCTTCTTAAACTCGAGCAGCACTTCAGCGTCGAGGTGAACGAGAGCTTCGAGGGGTACCTCTTCCAGCAGCGCCTGCAGGGTAAGGATGAGCCTTTTCAATCTTTCCTGACACACCTCCGTATCCTCGCGCAGTCCTGCGGCTATGAGGCCACCTCCGGTTCCATGATTCGGGACAAGATAGTTTTTGGGGTCACCTCGGGCACCCTACGCCAGCAGCTCCTCAAAATTAAGAGCCTTACCTTAGCCAACGCCATCGAAGCCTGCATCCTCCATGAAAACGCGATCAGCCGGTACTCCCAATTCCAGGCAGCCGAATCGGCATGGCAGGGGTCCTACGAGGCCGAGCGGGTCCAGTCGATTGAGTCCCTCCCAGCCCATGGCCCGGTCAAGGGCGGCCATTTCGCGCGCTTTCCGCGGCCTCCCATGCTTGTACGCGGCAAAAGAGATGTCGACGCAGAGGGACGCGACGCGCAGGCGCGCTCTACGCAGGACCGAACTGCACATGCGCGATGGCGCAACGAACGCCATGACGTCACGCCGTTCGGCAACTGTGGATCCGCACATTTAAAGCGGCAATGTCCAGCAAAGAATCGACAATGCCTCTGCTGTGGCAAGATGGGCCACTACGCTGCCTGCTGTCGAGCAGCTCAACCTGTTAACGCTCCCCAATTCCGCCAGCCTCGCAGGGACATGCGGGCCATTCAGCCTCCATACACCGAGTCATACCCTGACGATGTACAGACCGGTGATACCGACGACCGGGAAGCCTTCCGCATCGCGGTCATTGACAGGAACCGTATGTTCCCAAGCAGGACCCACCAGCCGATGCCAGTGAACAGCGTTAATCCGGGTGATGAATGGTGTGCCACCCAAACGGTCAACCGATCACCAATCACATTCCGTTTAGACACTGGTGCCTCCGCCAACCTTATAGCATGGTCAACCTTCTACGCCTTGAAGGTCAGACCTCCGATTCGGCCATCCCGCTGTCAGATGGTCGATTACAGCGGAAATGTTACCCCAGCCATGGGATCCTGCCAGCTCGAGGTGACACACAATTCACACGCAGCCACACTATCTTTTTAGATAGTTGGATCATCAAAGGACTCCCTGCTAGGCGCACAGGCGTGCAAGGTTCTCCACCTCGTTCAGCGGGTACACACTCTGACTCCAGAAGGCACGTCCGTCTTCCCGGATGCATAATTTAGGGCAAAGCTCCACTCGCTCCTCGCCCACAACCAGGAGAGGAGGCTTTCGAGGGCATGGGCACACTGCCCTACACTTACAACAGAATACGGCTCAAACCGGACGCCACCCCGGTCATTCACACACCTCGTAGAGTCCCAGCACCACTCAAAGACCGCCTCAAGCAGCAGCTGCAGGATCTCCAGAACCAAGGAGTGCTTTTCCGGGTCACGGAGCCAACGCCATGGATCAGCTCCATGGTGTGCGTAAAAAAGCCTTCTGACGAACTCAGGATCTGCATCGACCCGAAAGACCTGAACAACAACATCATGAGGGAACACTACCCCATACCCAAATGGGAAGAGATCACGAGTGAAATGGCCCGGGCTAAAATTTTTCAAAGCTTGGTGCCTCAAAGGGTTTTTGGCAAATTCAACTGGATCAGTCCAGCAGGAAGCTGTGCACCTTCAACACTCCCTTTGGCAGGTACTGCTACAACAGAATGCCGTTTGGCATCATCTCGGCATCCGAGGTATTTAATAGAATCATGGAACAGATGATGGAGGGCATCGAAGGGGTGCGCGTCTATGTTGACGACGTCATCGTCTGGTCCACCACACCACAGGAGCATATCAGTCGTCTCCAGAGTGTCTTTGCTCGGATACGAGATCACGGCCTGCGCCTCAACCGAGCCAAGTGTTCTTTTGGCCAAACTGAGCTAAAGTTTCTGGGGGACCATATATCCCGGTCAGGAGTGCGTCTGGATGCAGACAAAGTGAGCGCCATTACAGCCATGCCGCAGCCGGCAGACTAGAAGGCAGTGCTACGCTTTCTCGGGACGGTCAACTTCCTGGGGAAGTTCATTCCCAACCTTGCCTCCCACACAACGGCTCTTCGCCACCTGTTCAAGAAGACCACGGAGTTCCAGTGGCTGCCCGCACACCAGAAGGAATGGGAGGAGCTCAAGATTAAGCTCACCACAGCCCCGGTATTGGCGTTCTTCGACACTGCTCGCGATACGAAGATCTCGACTGATGCCAGCCAGTCCGGCATTGGGGCGGTACTCCTGCAACGGGACGACACTGCATCATGGACCCCGGTCGCCTATGCCTCGCGGGCCATGACCCCCACAGAACAGCACTATGCACAGATCGAGAAGGAGTGCCTGGGTTTGTTAACCGGCATTGATAAGTTACACGACTACGTGTATGGTCTCCCTCAGTTCACCGTGGAAACCGACCATCGCCCCCTGGTCAGCATCATACAAAAGGACCTGAATGAGATGACCCCTCGCCTCCAGCGCATTCTGCTCAAGCTCCGGAGGTACGACTTCCAACTGGTCTACACCCCGGGAAAGGGCCTCATCATCGTGGATGCCCTATCCAGAGCAGTGAGCACACCGCCCGATTCGGAGGGGTTCGTATATCAGGTTGAAGCGCATGTGGCCTTCACATCGGCCAATCTGCCAGCTAATGATTCGAGTCTGGCCCGTATTCGCCGGGAGACTGCGGCTGACCCCCTTCTACAACGTGTGATGCGCCACATGACGGGAGGGTGGCTTAAAGGACAATTCTACAATGTCCCGGACGACTTGGCCGTCATTGACAGTGTCCTCTTAAAGTTGGACCGGATTGTGATTCCACACAGCATGCACAGGCTGGTCCTCGAACAACTGCACGAAGGCCATCTCGGGGTTGAGAAGTGCAGGCGGAGGGCCCGAGAAGCTGTATACTGGCCGGGCATCAGCGACGACATTGCCAACATGGTGCTCAACTGCTCCACCTGCCAAAGGTTTCAGCTGGCGCAACTGCCTGAGACGCTTCAGCCCCATGAGTTGGTGACGTCCCCCTGGGTGAAGGTGGGTGTGGACCTTTCTCATGCGCTCGGCAGGGACTACGTCATCATTATAGATTACTTTTCAAATTATCCAGAGGTCATACGCCTGCACGATTTGACATCGTCCGCTGTCATCAGGGCATGCAAAGAAACCTTCGCTCGCCATGGCATTCCGCTTACTGTCATGTCGGACAATGGGCCCTGTTTTGCAAGCCAAGAATGGTCTTCTTTTGCTGCTTCGTATGGTTTCACAGAAACCACGTGACGTCCAGCCCTCTGCATCCCCAGTCAAATGGCAAGGCGGAAAAGGGCGTCCATATCATCAAGCGGCTCCTCTGCAAGGTTGCTGATGCCGGATCGGATTTCTGCTTAGCCCTGCTGGCCTATCGCTCGGCCCCACTGTCCACTGGCCTCTCACCAGCCCAGCTGTTGATGGGTCGCGCCCTCAGGACCACTGTGCCATCCATTCTTGTTCCTAAACCCGACCATGCTCCAGTACTGCAAAGGATGTGACAGCAGCGTGCTCAGCAGAAGGTGGCACATGACACTCTTGGCAACTGATCTTCCTGCCTTGGCGCCTGGAGACAACGTCCGCATCCACCTACCAGAGGGTGGCTGGTCGGCAACTGCGGAAGTTCTCCGATGCGTGGCTCCCCGCTCGTTCCTGGTTCGCATGCCTGATGGCTCCATTCTCCGGCGTAATCGCCGGGCTCTTTGCCTGCTTCCGCGCTCGCTATGTGATCATACACCGGTGCCACGCCCTCCTGTTGTTCCTGATGTCGACTTTGTGGAACTTCTTGCCACCATGCCCATTCTTCTGTTGCCTGTGGCCAGGCCCATTCCTGAGCCGGTGGATCCTGACCCATCCTTGAGGTGGTCAACCCGGATTCATCGCCCACCTACTAGGCTGGGCTTATGAGCCTGTTTGAACATTGAACTCACTGACGTATCATGCCACAATGTTAATATGTTTCTCTTTTTGTCGTTACAGGAGTTCGTTTTTTATGTTTGATGATTACACTTGTTTTGTTTATGTTGCTACGTTGCACCTGATAACTTCCTATGTATATATTTTAGCTTCATGTACATGTTGTAGATATTGCATACACACATTCAGCTGCACTCAGTACACTCAGATCTATATTTATTACCACATAGGCACATATTCTTGTAAAAAAGGGGGATGTCATGATATTCAGATAAACATCATGGTGCAAACATACATACACACTAATGGACAGATCAACGGACCAATCAACACACACGTAACATCACAGGCAATCACAAGCAAGAGCACATGCACTATAAAACGGCGAACACCACAGTTCCCGCTCATTCCAGCAGGAGACAGCTCAGCGCACAGAGCTCACAGCAAGCCACTCAGCCATACACCATGTGTTGAGTGCCTCTCTAAGATAGTGTAAGGGCTGGGTCCACAGGTTAAAGGGTAAAGAACGAACCACAGTCATAAGTTTACAGATGTTGTTATTGATAGTGATAAAACAGAGTTGTACCATCTGCAACCGTGTTGGTTCATCTGTATAACGGAACACCCAACACGACACCTACAATTTGCCTTTCCTCCAGTATCTGGCACTGGCCAGGCAGCTAGCTGCAACATTGTTTCTGGAGTCAATCTGGCAGCTCTCCATGGCAGGTCCCACTCCTGATGATGTGCAGACATTGTACCTTTTGCCTGTGGTTAGCACTGCTGCCTCACAGCGTCAGGGACCTGGGTTCAATTCCGGCCTCGGGTGACTGTCTGTGTGGAGTTTACACATTTTCCCCGTGTCTGCGGGGGTTTCCTCCGGGTACTCTAGTTTCAAGTATCCCATAGTCCAAAGATGTGCAGTTTAGGTGGATTGGCCATGCTAAATTAGCCCTTCATGTCCAAAAGCTTAGCTGGGGCTACGGGGATAGGGTCGGGGCATGGGCCAAGGTAGGGTACTCTTTACAGGGGTTGGTCCAGACTCGATGGGCCGAATGGCACTGTAGAGATTCTATGATTCTAATCAATGCTCATTAGAGAGTGAAAGGGATCGGGCCTGCTGTAGTCGGTGGACATGTGGGGCCGAGCCCCCAGCATCCTGAGAATTCAGGGCATGATGTTATTCTGACTACTATTTATTGGTGGAAAGAACTCAGGTAAAGTGAGCAGATTTAAACAGCAGATATAGGAATGTTGTACCAACATATAAAACATTGATCAGTTAATATTGACAAGAATAAATTCTGAGATGTCAATGAGAGTTCCATTGCCCATGCCTCCAGTTCAAAATAAAATCACATGTTAGGAAATTGTACAGCAAAGTCAGTGATTTTCCAACAATTAAAATGAATGGGTAAAAAAAGCATGATTGGAGGTTGGCAATTTCCTAATCAGTATTCCTGGCCTGCAGCAGGAGTATTGAAGTAGACAAATCTCGCCTATCGTCCAAAGATGTGCAGGTTTGGTGGATTGGCCCTGCTAAATTGCCCCTTAGTGTCCAGGGATGTACAGGTTAGGTTACGGGGTTCTGGGGTCAGGCGAGGGGAGTCCACCTGGGGGGAGTGTTCTTTCCGAGGGTCGGTGCAGCCTCGATGAGCCAAATGGCCTTCTTCTGCACTGCAGGGATGCCATGATGCTATGAAAAGGCCGTCGTAGGACACAACTAACTTGGTCATTCTCACCTTTGTTGCCCTTTATGTGGTTTTATCACATAATGGTAAAAACTATTTCAAATGTCACAATGTATATAAGTAAAGCTGGAGAAAAAAGCTATGTTACAAAGAATGACTAATGTCCAACAGTCTATATCATTATCAGAACTGCTTGACTAAATTGTTACAAACCATCTGTTATTCTATATCTAGGAGGTTTATATGTGGGGTCTACCAAATTCCAGCCCATCAAGGCAGATTTTTTTGTTTAGGAGAAAATATCTCCAAAAGCGTAAACAATTGTGCTCATTGTGTTCCACTGAAAAAGTAGACTGTAAAGTTTCCTTGGCTGATTGCTTGTTTGGGCTAGGTTGCAAAACAGAAAATGCCCCCAATGAATTACAACTTGCGCAACAACCACCCTCTAAAGTTTTCTGGCAAACCAAAAAGAGCTACATCATTCCGAACAATAAAAATCAGATATTTTATTAAGGAGACACTAACACCAAGAAGATAATATGCATCAATGTGCCAGAAATAAACCCATTTCTCCACTGATCAACTAATCCAGAAAGGGGAATTTACAGGAGTGAAAACATTACAGGTAATGTTTAACCTCTTGCCACATAAAACAATTGGACATTTCTGAGAATTTAATTTGCAGACTCTTTCAAAATGACTTGTCCCCTGAATTGATTAATTAGGCAATGGCCGCGATCTACCGGCATCATCGTGCCCGACGCGATGAGGCCAGTAAATCTTACGGAAAACGTCACAATCTGGATCTCGCACATTGAGGTAAGGATCCAGATTTGGATATTCAAGTGTGCAGTCAGGCTCACTTGAATATGCTCTCACCGGATCTAACCCCTGTGCCTTGGACTCAAGTGTGTGCAGTTTAGCACTGGTCTTCAGTAATGTTCAGTAAGAAGTCTTACAACACCAGGTTAAAGTCCAACAGGTTTGTTCGAATCACGAGCTTTCAGAGCATAGCACAGAACACAGTCGTTTATAATTGTACACAATTATAACTGTACACAGTTATAAACAACTACGAAACAGAACACCCGGAGGCCTTGTTCATTGTGGCTGGGAACTTCAACAAGGCCAACCCCAAGAGTGTACTGCCAAAATTCCACCAGCACATCTCCTGTCCCACCAGGGGCGACAACACTCTTGACCACTGCTACTCAAAAATCAAGGGCGCCTACCGTTCCTTCCCCCGACTGCACTTTAGGAAATCAGACCATAAGACGGTGCTCTTTCTCCCGGCATACAAGCAGAAACTCACGTAGGAGAATCCAGCTAAGAAGGTCGTGCAGTGCTGGTCCGAGGAAACAGAAGAGCTCCTACGTGACTGCTTGGAGACAGTGGACTGGTCCATATTTAAGAACTCAGCGACCAAATTAAATGAGTATGCCACCACCGTCACAGACTTCATCAGCAAATGTGTGGACGACTGCATGCCAAAGAGAGCAGTACGTATGTTCCCCAACCGGAAACCATGGCTCAATCACGAAATTGACTCCCTACTGAAGGACAGGTCAGAGGCGTTGAAGTCAAGCTACCCTGACCTACGGAAGAAATCCAAGTACAACCTCTGCAAAGCCATCCGAGCTGCCAAGAGAGAATATCAGACCAAGCTGGAGTCACCGACTAGCGTTACAGACTCTCGCCGGTTGTGGCAAGGCCTAAACAACATAACGGGCTACAAAGCGAAGCCGAGCAGTATCTCCAGCAGCAGTGCACCCCTCCCCGATGAACTCAATGTATTCTATGCTCGGTTCGAGCAGGTAACCAACAATCCGTTGGCGAGTGCCCCAGCAGCCCATAATTCACCCTACCCACCATCACAGCTTCCAAAGTCAGATCGGCCTTCCTGAAAGTGAACCCTCGGAAGGCGACGGGTCCGATGGCATCCCTGGTCGTGCACTCAGAGCCTGCGCGGACCAGCTGGCAGATGTGTTCGCGGACATCTTTAACCTGTCCATACTCCGCTCCGAGGTCCCCACCTGCTTCAAAAAGACCATCATCATACCGGTGCCAAAGAAAAACCAGGCAACATGACTCAATGACTACCGTCCGGTGGCCCTGACTTCAGTCATAATGAAGAGCTTCGAGAGATTGGTAACGAAGTGTATCACCTCTATACTCCCAGAACGCCTTGATCCACTGCAATTCGCATACCGCCGCAACCGGTCCAGAGCAGACGCCATTGCACTGGCCCTACACTCATCCCCAGAGCATCTCAACAACAAGGACTCCTACATCAGACTCCTATTTATTGACTACAGCTCCGGTTTCAACATCATAATCCCAGCCAAGCTCATTCAAAGCTTCAAAACCTGGGACTTGGCTCCTCACTCTGCAACTGGATCCTCAACTTTCTAACCCACAGACCACAATCAGTAAGAATAAACAACAACACCTCCTCCACAATAGTCCTCAATACCAGGGCCCTGCAAGGCTGCGTACTTAGCCCCCTACTGTACTCGCTGTACACACACGACTGCGTGGAAAAATTTTGTTCCAACTCCATCTACAAGTTTCCTGATAATACGGCCATAGTGGGCCGGATCGCGAATAACGACGAGTCAGAATACAGGAGGGAGATAGAGAATCTAGTGGAGTGGTGCAGTGACAACAATCTCTCCCTCAATGTCAGCAAATCTAAAGAGCTGGTCATTGACTTCAGGAAGCAAAGTACTGTACACACCCCTGTCAGCATCAACGGGGCCGAGGTGGCGATGGTTAGCAGTTTCAAATTCCTAGGGGTACAAATCGCCAAAAATCTGTCCTGGTCCACCCACGTCGATGCTACCACCAAGAAAGCACAACAGCGCTTATACTTCCTCAGGAAATTAAGGAAATTTGGCATGTCCACATTAACTCTTCCCAACTTTTACAGATGCACTATAGAAAACATCCTATCGGGCTGCATCACAGCCTGGTATGGCAACTGCTCGGCCCAAGACCGTAAGAAACTTCAGAGAGTCGTGAACACAGCCCAGTCCATCACACGAACCTGCCTCCCATCCATTGACTCCATCTACACCTCCCGCTGCCTGAGGAAAGCAGGCAGCATAATCAAAGACCCCTCCCACATGGCCTACTCACTCTTCCAACTTCTCCCATTGGGCAGGAGATACAAAAGTCTGAGAACACGCACGAACAGATTCAAAAACAGCTCCTTCCCCACTGTTACCAGACTCCTAAACAACCCTCTTATGGACTGACCTGATTAACACTACACCCCTGTATGCTTCACCTGATGCTGGTGTAAGGTTTTCGGGCAATTCGGCCCTTTTGGAGAAACTCAGAGACTGTAAACTGACTTTCCAGCCAAGGGAACAGAACCAGTTTTCCCAGCAGGCTTGGCCCGCTGAACTGAGTGGGGACACAAATACATAAATATGTACAAATACCCCCCTAGGAGCTACAAGGAAGAAGGAGCCAGACAACAAGATAACATCAAAACACAGACAAAGGGGCACGGGAATACACAGGAGGCTTGCATGCAAGCAGGACAATGGGATGGTCATAGCCCCATGCAAATGTAAATGGCCTGGCCTCCACCAGAGCAGAATCCAATTAACACCCCATCAACATAGCAGCTATCTCCGGAGCAGATGGAAGTCTTTGAAAATCTTCAAGGGAGCTCAACCTCGTTATCTCAAAAAAACAGACTGGAGGCGGACCTAGGGGAGGTACTCCCATCTCGACAGGTCTGACCGGCTCAAAGGGGGCGGGACCAGCGGGAACTTTAAATCTTACCTTTTTCAATGCAAAAGGGGCTGGCCGATCACAGAACAAAGCCAGGTATAACTATATAAAAGGGGCTGTGTTTTCGAGTAGGGGGCTCTTCGTTCCTGGCTCGACCTCTGCACCCCTGACTTGACCTCTGCAGCCTGTGACCGTAAGTAACCCGCAGCAGCTTGCGAAGCTCCCTTGATTTTAATAGTGGTTGAGGCTTTGGGGAAGGGAACTTGTTTTGTGCCTTGTGATTTTGCTAAAACCTGTGTAACCGTAAGAATTTTCGTTGTGTCCGCTATATTACCTTTTGAATAGACTTAGTTGTATTAGAGCATAAGATTTTATTGTGTTTCTTCTGTTGATGATTTTGACCTGGGTTTTACAATAAACCTTGATTTGATGCTAATTGGAGTCGTTTAAATTCTTCAATCCTTCACCAGCGATCTCTGACCAAGTCATTGTTAAAAATACTCCTCACCTTAATTCCGGGTTCAAGAATCGAGGGTCATCTTGAGCGATTCACTCAGGACAGACTGCTGGTTAGGAAATAAACAGCAGTGTCCTATTCTCTCTCTTGGGAAAGCTACTCTAGTGGAGTAGGAACCGGGTGGGGGTTGTACCACCGGCAAGAGAGAGAATCACCTGGGTATTGGTAGGGGTCTGGAGATCTGTGTGATATAAGTCTCAGGCTGTCGGTTAGGAATAAACGGCAGGCTTGAATCAGTGCTCTCTTCAGTGGAAGTGTCCCAGTGCGACATCCCCTGGCCTCTGAAGTTTCAGTGCCAGCTGGAGAGAGACACACACAGACATCCAAACCCCAGATATCGGCCCAGTAGTGGAGTAGCGGAGATGGCACCCTCTACACTGGTATTATCTAGATCCATTGTGTACCTTGTGTTGCCCTATTATGTATTTTCTTTTATTTCCTTTTCTTTTCATGTACTTAAAGATCTGTCGAGCTGCTCGCAGAAAAATACTTTTCACTGTACTTTGGTACACGTGACAATAAACAAATCAAATCCAATCCAATATGGACAAAATCAATGATGCAAGACGATACTTTGAATACGAGTCTTTGCAGGTAATTAAGTCTTTATAGGTCCAGACGGAACAACTGGAGTGAGGGATAATCACAGGTTAAAGGGGTGTGAATTGTCTCAAGCCAGGACAGTTGGTAGCATTTCGCTCGCCCAGGCCAGGTGGTAGGGAGTGAATGTAATGCAACATGAATCCAAGGTCCCGGTTGAGGCCGTACTCATGTGTGCGGAACTTGGCTATAAGTTTCTGCTCGGCGATGCTGCGTTGTCCCCCATCCTGAAGGCTACCTTGGACAATGCAAACCCAAAGATCAGAGGCTGAATGCCCTTGACTGCTGAAGTGTTCCCCGACTGGAAGGGAACATTCCTGCTTGGCGATTGTCGCGCGATGTCCGTTCATCCGTTGTCGCAGCGTCTGCATGGTCTCGCCAATGTACCACACTTCGGGACATCCTTTCCTGGAGCGTATGAGGTAGACAACATTGGCCGTGTTGCACGAGTATGTACCGTGTACCTGGTGGGTGGTGTTCTCACGTGTAATGGTGGTACCCATATCGATGATCTGGCATGTCATGCAGAGATTGCCATGGCAGGGTTGTGTGGTGTCGTGTCACTGTTATGTAGACTGGGTAGTTTGCTGCAAACAATGGTCTGTTTGAGGTTGCGTGGTTGGTTGAAGGCAATTAGTGGGGTGTGGCGATGACCTTGGCAAGATGTTCATCATCGTCAATGATGTGTTAAAGGCTGCGAAGAAGATGTCGTAGTTTCTTTGCTCCGGGGTAGTACTGGAGGACAAAGGGTACTCTGTCAGTTGTGTCCCGTGTTTGTCTTCTGAGGAGGTCGGTGCGGTTTCTTGCTATGGCGCGTTGGAACTGTCGATCGATGAGTCGAGCGCCATATCCCATTCAGCGTCTGTAGATGTCTGTTGCGCTCCTCCTCATCTGAGCAGATCCTGTGTATACAGAGGACTTGTCCATAGGGGATGGCTTCTTTAATGTGTTTAGGGTGGAGGTTGGAGAAGTGGAGCATCGTGAGAGTATCCATGGGCTTGAAGTAAAGCGAAGTGCTGAGGTGACCGTCCTTGATGGAGATGAGTGTGTCCAAGAATGCAACCAATTCTGGAGAGTAGTACATGGTGAGTCTGATGGTGGGGTTATTGATGTCATCGTGTCGTCATTTCAGTGATTCTTCGCCGTGGGTCCAAAGGAAAAAAATATCATCGATGTATCTGGTGTATTACATCGGTTGAAGGTCCTGTGTGATGAGGAGGTCTTGTTCAAACTTAAGTATGAAGATGTTGTCATATTTAGATGCGAATTTGGTCCTCATGGCTGTTCCGTATGTCTGGATGAAGAACTTGTTGTTGAAGGTGAAGACGTTGTGATCCAGAATGAAGCGGTTGAGTTGCAGAATTGCGTCTGGAGATTGGCAGTTGTCGGTGTTGAGGACTGAGGCTGTTGCAGCAATGCCGTCGTCATGGGGGATGCTGGTATAGAGTGCCAAGACGTCCATTTTGACAAGGAATGCTCCTGGTTTAACTGGTCCATGGGTGTTGAGTTTCTGTAAGAAGTCCATCGTATCGCGACAGAAGCCAGGGGTTCCTTGTACGATGGGTTTCAGGATGCCCTCGATGTAGCTAGAGAGGTTCTCACACAGGGTCCCATTGCCTGACACGATAGGACAGCCTGGTGTGTTGGCCTTGTGTATTTTCGTGAGGCAGTAGAGATCTCCAACACGGGGAGTACGTGGGATGAGAGCACATCAGGTGCTCTGATGGTCTGGATCCAAGGTCTTGATCGGCCTGTTGAGTTGGCGCCCGTGTTCATTGGTCGGATCTGCGGGTAACTATCTGTAGTGTTCCTGGTTGTTGAGTTGTCAGTACACTTCTTTGCAGTAGTCCGTTCTGTTCAGTATGATGGTGGCCCCTTCTTTGTCTGCTGGTTTGATGACGTTTCAGTAACGTGGACCAGTTGGGTGCATCTCCCAGGTGAACAGGGGCCCCTGAGTAGTCAGGCTCTGGGCAGGCTGTTATCCTGTAGCCACCTGTGCACTGTGGCACTGTCACCTGGGCACCCTGGTAGTGCCACTTGGGTGCCCAGGTGGCATGCCAGGCTGAGGGTGCCTGGGTGGCATTTTGCCAGTGCTGGGGATCGGGACTGGGGGTGCCCCTGATCTTATGAAGTGGGGGACTTGAGTTTGGAGTGTCACTCATCTCTTCCTGCAATGGCGGGCTTTCCTCACCAAAGCCCAGAAATGAAGTAGCGTTCCATTTAATAGCAGGGTCATTCTCTGCGCTGCAAGTGCTGGGAAACACCCGGCTAAATGTGCCCTACTTGGTACTCGGTTTCATTTCTGTTAAATCGCACCCAATGATAGGGAATAAAAGAAAATACTGTCATGCATTTCAAAACGTCACAGATGTGGGAGTTGGAGCCGAGTGATGGAATGGACCTTGCTATTGGAATAAAAGCATGTTCATGTTTAATACAAAATTAGAATATGTGTTTGATTTTCTTAACTAAACAACTGGTGTTATGACGCAGGACAGTGAGAGGCTAAATTGAATCATTCATCAATCCTGGATTTTACAATAATTTTCAGATACAAAGGTCTCTTCATTTTTACTCAATTTCATGTTTCACAATAATTGGTAAAGTCAGTTGGAAATACTTATCTCTGTGTGTGAAGCATTCTTTTGATTTCATTCTGCACACAATATAATTCCATGATAAATGCCTTGCAGTTGTATAACATTGGAGAATGAAATCCTGATGTTTGCACATGGAGGGACATATGTTCAGCTGCTCACATGTGTCACCATTTAATGTAAGATATTAGGAATCTCTGAATCATGGGTCAAGGGGGAGAGGAGGCCCTGTGATGTGAAACGCGGTGTGGATTGACCTAATTTTAAGTAACGTAGTGGTAGAGAATGTACTCAGCCTTGCGGTGAAGTTAGAATCATCAAATTGCGGGAAGTTAAGTGGAATTGGACTATGTCCTCATGGTGGGTGCATATCAATCCAATCCTTAGTAAACTAATTACAGGGGTTAAAAATGTGCCTGTCTTTCAGAAAATATTGGCCTGGATTTTGTGGTTGTAAATATCGTGAAATTGTCAGCGTTTGCTGTCATTACTCTATGAAACTGTCAGCAGCTTTGGGAGGCCACACATGCACAGTTAAATCCAGAAGTTGCTGTCAGGAATACTCCTGATGCTCTGCAGGTTGCACTGCTTCAGTCTTTGCAGATGGAATGGACAGAGAAATAAATGGTTTGATGTGAATTTCAACTTTCCACATGTTACTTTCACTGTAAAGAAAACTCTACAAAGCATTAAACTTTGATGAATGAGTTGCAACTGATTTTTGATTCATAACTACTGCTGAACAACCTCTGTATCCCTGAAAAATAATTTTAAGAAGTCTGGAGTATCAACCCCTCCATTCCATAATAAACATTTCATATGTTTTTAAAATGGCAGAAAACCTTCTATTTATTTTAAAAGTTTACTTATGATTTTTCAGCTTCCATCCTAATGGTACATGTTGGTCTTAATCTTACTTCTGCTCTCTGATAAGTGATTAAAAAGGGCATTATAATCCCTTCTTTTTACTTCCTGGTGTACTTCCTGTGAGAATTCTTCAATCTGATTGGCTGGGCATCCTGCTCAAGGACTTTGCTGTTCCTAGATCCCAAACATCACCATGAGCTGGTACTAGAATGAAGTGACATTAGAATAAGAGAAATCATGCCATAGAACTTATTAGATCATTATGGGCAACTTTCTCTGTAGTCAACAGTAAGTGCCATTCACCGGTGGCACAGTGGTTAGCACCGCTGCCTCACAGCGCCATGGACCTTGTGTGACTGTGCTGAGTTTGTACATTCTCCCCGTATCTGCGTGGGTATTCTCTGGGTGTTCCGGTTTCCTTCCACGGTCCTAAAATGTGCAGGTTGGGTGGATTGACCATGATAAATTGCCCCTTAGTGTCCAAAATGATGTGTAGGTTAGATTAAGGGGTTAATAGGATAGGGCAGGGGAGTGAGCTTGGGTGACGTACTCTTTCAGAGGGTCAGTGGGGCCGATGGGCCGAGTGTCCTCTTTCTGCATTGTAGGGATTCTTGATTCTATGAATACTTCTTTGCTGACCGCAGATTCTGAGCCAAGATAAGGGATAACTTTAAACAAACCTATCCATTAGGAAAGTGACAGGATCAGGTGTAGCTCTGATTTTACAAACTGCATGACTTTATCTCCATTGAAGTCGATGCTGAGCAATGTTGGGCAGGGTGAAAAATAGCCATTCCACTTGATCCCATAGAATTCCCACCTAAGGATTTAACTTAAAGTTCTCGCAAATATATCAGAATCAATAAACTTGAGTATTTTAAAAACTAAAAATCCAATCTTGATCTTAACATGTAAGTGGCAAATATTCCTGAACCACCCTGGAACATAGATAGTTCACCCTATTGTATTGCGATGCAAAACTGGTCTCCACTCTACTCAAATTAGAATAGAAAGCTGGGATTATACAATCCTTATTTGCAAAAAGAAATGGTATGATGGGATGTACTGAATGTATATCCAATATCGTAACTGCAATCCATCACATCAATCAGTTTGCTCAAATCACTAGGAAAAGCAAACACATTATTTGGCAGTCAGGAATTGGATTCCACTCCAAATAGGTCACCATTGAAAACAGACACACACTCCATGGAATGAGTTTGGATACCTGCCATTGGACTCTTACACGGTAGATAAAAGTTATTTTAGAACCTAACACCAAAGAATATTAACGTTTTATTGGTGGAGTTAGAGCTATGGAACACAGCTGCTTCCCCAGCATCTGGCAGGATGCTACGGGCAAACGATTCTCTTCTAGATGCACAAATGAACATTTTTAAAGCAGCTTGTCAAGCTAAAGATAAAATAATACAAATTACACCAAAGGTTATTCACAAGTCAATCTGCAATGGTGCCGTTCAAATGACTGGATTCAGAATTAATTTAATACAATTCTCCCTCATGGTAGGTTCTCTCTCAACCATAGTAGTTGAGAAACAGTTACTGCCACCAATTATAACCCCATTGATTCCTAAACCAGATCTTGAAAACACTTTTACCCCAATTCCTGTAAGGACTCTAGCCTATTTGCCCACTTACTCTTTCTCCATCACATCTGTTCTGATGATACATCATTCCATACCAGTGCATTTGATATGTCTTCCTTTCTCCTCATGAACCATGTCCCCCTCTGGTTGACAGGGCCCTCAATTATATCTGTCCCATTTCCCACATTTCTGCTCTCACCCCTTCCTTGCCCTCCCAGAAGCACAACGGGACTCCCCTTGACCTCACCTTCTTCCCTAGCAGCCTTCACATTCAACGGGTCATCCTCTGCCACTTCTGCCACAACCACCACGATACCACCACCAAACCCCTTCCTTCCCTTTGAGTATTCCAAAGAGAATATTTTCTTCATTCCTCAATCATCTCCAGCACCCCCTCCCTTTCCAAAGTATCTTTCAAGGCCTCTTACTTCACTTTCCATCATCCAAGAACCCCAAATATTCCTCCCAGGTAAAACATTGATTTAAATGTACTTCTTTCAATCTAGTATACTGTAGTTGCTGCTCATAATGCAGTGTCTATGCTATACTGGGGAGGCCACATGCAGATGGATGACCACTTTGCAGAGCACCTCTATTCAAGTGTAACACTGAATTTGTGGTCACTTATCATTTTAAATCTACACTCCTTTCCCATTCAGAGTTTTCTCTCCGTGACCTCTTACACTGTTCCAATAAAGTTGTGCCACTTCTGCCACAACCACCATGATACCACCACCCAATAAAGTTGAACACAAACTCAAGCAACAATACCTCGGGCTAGATTCTCCGTTTCCGAGGGTAAATGCCAGCGCAAACGGAGAATCCGTGGGAGGTTCATGACAGGAAAATCGGCGCGAACCCCTCACCGATTCCGGTACCGATGAGCGGCTAGCACGGGCAGCACATGAAACTCCCGTGGATCGCATTGAAAACGGCCGGAGAATGGCCGGGTCCCGGGCTGCACATGCATATGGCTGATGACCTGCACCAGTCGCGCCGTAAAACATGGAGCCGGCCGTGCTTGAACCCTAGCCCACGCACCGTGGCCCCACAGCCCACGCCCTGGCCACCCCCCACAAGTCCCCCCAGCCCTAGCAGAAGCCCCCCCCCCCCGGCCAGCGGCATGGAGCCCGGATGAGTGTGATGGCGCTGGACACTGGCTGCAGCTTGCACGCCGGGTAACCGACTGTTGGGACCACACGTGGGGAACTCGGCCCATCGGGGACGGAGCCTCGTGGGTGGGCCGGCCGATGGCGTGCCAACGGCGTTGAAACGGCGCGCGGCCACGTCACGATGACACCGGTTTGGAGGGGCGGAGCATTGCGGCCGGGCATCAATCCGGCGCCGGGCCCGATTCCAGCATCAGAATCCATTCTCAGCCCGAACCCCAATCACGATTTTGGCATCGGGCTATGGAGAATCCAGCCCCTCATCTTTAAATTAGGTGCTTTGCAGCCTTTTGGACTTCTGGATTTAACACTATGTTCAATAATTTCAGCTCACAATGGCCCCCTTTTTATTTGGATGGCAGCTACTGGTGATGATTCTACTTTTCCTTTTTATATTTTAGATCATAGGTTGGCAAGATAAGTAACAAAAAAAGCAATTTTTTTTAGATCTAGACAAAAAACAATAGGCAGGACTCCCGCACCCTCTCCCTTGTTAGCATGTTTTGCGACGTTGGAGGTGGTCTGCCAATGGCGGGATAATCTGACCCCACCACCATCAGCAGGGATTCCTGTGGTTCGCACCCTCCTCCACCGGGGAGCCCATGATGGGGTAACGCTGTGAGCAGGACCAAACGATCCCGCCGGCAGAAGCAGACAGAAAATCCCACCCAGCATGGTCAGCTGGGGGGCACCACCAGAGCATTCCAGGCATTGGAATCACATTTTGAGCATTCTGATGCATCGCTCAGTGACCACATGGGCCTCATTATAATGGGTCTCCACATTGGTCTCAAGCCTCCACACTGGTGTTATCAGCTATGAACTGAATGGGTATCCGTTGTCTGCCAAGAGCCAACCCATCATCCTGGGGTGGTCCTCGAAGACGGTGGGGATCTCCGGCGGCCCCAGGATGTAGCTGTCATGCACAGTGGGCAGCACGGTCGCACAAGTAGATAGCACTGTGGCTTCACAGCGATTCCCCGCTGGGTCACTGTCTGTGTGGAGTCTGCACGTTCTCCCCGTGTCTGCGTGGATTTCCTCCGGGTGCTACGGTTTCCTCCCACAGTCTAAAGATGTGCAGGTTAGGTGGATTGGCCATGTTAAATTGCCCTTAGTGTCCAAAAAGGTTAGGATGGGTTATTGGGTTACGGGGATAGGGTGGAAGCGAGGGCTTAAATAGGTCGGTGCAGACTCGATGGGCCGAATGGCCTCCTTCTGCATTGTATGCTCTATGTTTTATGTTCTAATCCCTGGCTAGTGGGCACACGCGTGCCTGATATGGAGGCGGTGGTCGCATACAATCTGAACATTCAGAGAGTAGAACCCCTTCCTGTTAATAAAGGGCACTCCCTTATGCCCCTGGACCTGGGGTATCCCAGTGATGGTGGAGAATCCTGCAGCCCGGGCATCTTAATAATAATAATCACTTATTGTCACATGTAGGCTTCAATGAAGTTACTGCGAAAAGCCCCCAGTCGCCACATTCCGGCGCCTGTTTGGGGAGGCCGGTACGGGAATTGAACCCACGCTGCTGGCATTGTTCTGCATTGCAAGCCAACTGTCTTAGCCCACTGTGCTAAACCAGCATCTTGGCGGGCCTGGTCCAGCTCAAAGGTGATAAAATCTGTTGCCTGTATGCACCAGTGGGCTGTAGATTGTGAAAAGCCGCACAGGCCCCCGTTCAATCCTTGGAATGAACCGGCGGCATAAAAGCTGAGGGCTGCGGTGACTTTCATGGCCAACGGGAGCAGGTGCCCTCCTCCTCCATGGGGTGCCATTTCTGTGAGGACGTGGCACAGATGTTTCATTGTATCACTCCTGAGACAGAGTCTTCTGCGGCACATGCTGTCCATCATCTCATTGAAAGACCAACAATACCCGCACACCTTGGCGTCGTTGGCCTCCTCTTCTAGGTCCCTCCTCAGCCTGATGGTGGCCAGGTCTTCAGGGTGTGCAGCGGCCCCCTGAACATGGGGTGCCGCCTCAAGCCTGCATTGTCGCTGCTGCCTTTTCGGGCATCTGGCTGCCTCCAGTGCCACTAGCAATGTGAGGGCAGCTGCTACAGTACCAATTCCAGCAACCATTTTGGTATCTGTAAGGAATTGGAGCAGGAGATAGACTGACATTCAGTTAGGGCTTCGGATCCAGGGCCTCCAAATTCCCAAGCCTCCCACAAATTTATGTGTCTCATCTTCTCTCAGAGTGCCATCCAGTGAGCCAGTTGTGTTCTGCACACTCACCTCTGGCCACATCAGAAGCCCCTAGACCCCAGAACCCAGACCTCTGCCTGGAAACCCTCTCCTGATCCACTGAATTACCCTCTGGCCAGAAGAGGATCCCCATTGCTGAAGGCCTGATCTTTAGTGTTTGATTGTGGCAGCTGTCTCCATGGTGCTGACACTCCTAGAGTTCAGGCACACTGCTCAGGCATCAAAGTTTGTTTGACATGCAGTGCACTAATTGTCCTCTGAGCCATGGCACTTCTGCCCTCGAGAGAGCATGTAAAAGTAAATTGTTGGAAAGTGAATGTTAAGTCAATGGCAGTAATATGGATGCCCAAGGAGCACAACAAAACTTGGAATGAGTTTTGACTCATTGTCCAAACAGTTAGTCTCTCTTTCACCTCATAACCTAAGCCTTTCTTTAGCCAGTTCTTACTGTCTGACCTCTTTCTTAGACGCTTTCTTTCTCTTTCCTTACTTCTTTCCTCTCTTGCTAACTTCTCTCTCTGGAAGTCAAGTTCAGGCCTTCACATTTCCCTTTCCTTTTCCGCTCTTTCATGTTCAACCTTTTTCTTTTCTCGACGTCTTTCTAATTCATGTAGCTTAATTTGTTTTCCTTTTCCAATGCAAGCTATTTCATCTGCAACTGAATTCTAGCCAGCTCAACCTGTGTCCTACCTGGATCAGGCTTTTCTTCTTCCAGTTCCAAATGCTGTGCTACTACATTAACTATTTATTCCTGCTGTTATAATCCCTGCTTTTAACTCGGTCATCAACTCCATTGGTTCTGTTAACCTAATCTTGGTAATTGTAAAAAATCACTCAGGGGTAAATCTTCCCACTCAAGAAAAGCCTCAGCAATTGACAAAACCATTCTGTTTTCCAACAGGTACAGTAACATTCACTGCAAAATTCTGTTGACCTAAACTTGAGCAAGTCCCAGCACCCATATTTGTCTTGTCAATTCAAAATCTCACAAAGGACCTGCAATTTTCTTATAATATCAGTCAAGACCACCAATTTAAAAAGAAGCAATATGAAATTACAATTCTTTACTGAGTGAGTGACGCCACATGATTCCACACATGGAAACAGAAGAAATTTTACTTTACAAGAATCAAACAAACCAAACAGTAAATATTATCTTAGTTACCTTCCTATACTCTAACATCCAAAATCAACATTAATTAAACAGGAATTAACAAATAAATTACTGTCATTCATAAACCATAAATTACACATTAAATGGGAGATATGACTGAAATAGATCTTACAAAATAGCTCAGAAATCCAATCAGGACATAGATAATCAATCTCAGTCATAGATTCCTTCAAAACAATGACTTCCCAGTCTAATTCCTAGCCAGCAGCAACGCATAACCAATCTGGTTCCATGGGTGTGGTCTTCCTCAAAAATGGCACAAGTCTGCAGAACCTGCAGCACGGTAGCACAGTGGTTAGCATAGTTGCTTCACAGCTCCAGGGTCCCTAGTTTGATTCCTGATTTGGCTCACTGTCTGTGCGGAGCCTGCACGTTCTCCCCGTGTCTGTGTGGGTTTCCTCCAAGTGCTCCAGTTTCCTCCCACAGGCCAAAGATGTGCAGGTTAGGTGGATTGGCCTTGATAAATTGCCCTTAGTGTCCCAAGCTGTTAGGTGGGGTTACTGGGTTGCAGGGT
This sequence comes from Scyliorhinus torazame, assembly GCF_047496885.1. NCBI lineage: Eukaryota > Metazoa > Chordata > Chondrichthyes > Carcharhiniformes > Scyliorhinidae > Scyliorhinus > Scyliorhinus torazame. Next base: position 179,660,148 of record NC_092715.1, read on the forward strand.
TAGGGTGGAGGTGTGGGCCTTTCAAGGGCCGGTGCAGACTCGATGTGCCGAATGGCCTCCTTCTGCACGGTAAGTTCTATGATTCTATGAACCCCCTCAACTCAGTTTGGGTGCATAGATCCACCAATGTTATCTTCAAGTAACAGAAGCAGCAACAGGAAATATGGGCGGGATTCATCGTCAGCCGGCGCCCGAATCGGGAAATGCGATTGGGCGGAGAATTTGTTCTGATGCCAAAATCGCAGCAGGTGCCAATTTGACGCTAAATCCCGATTTTCCGTCACCTCGACAGTAGCGCCAATGCAGTCCGGAACGCACGTACAGCAAACACCGTTTGCATGTCATTTGCGGGTCTGACCCGGTATTCTACGGGGCCTACGCGAGTCTCCGCCTCAGATGAGCCGATTCCATACGGCACGGTTCCCGAATGTTTTCAATAATCATGAAACTGACGGGGTGGCTGCTGATGGAGAGAGTGGGGAGGTAGATCATGGAGAGGAGTGACCTTGAGCTGCTGGGCCAGAACCGGGGATGTGGGGGGGGGGGGGGGGGGAATGGGCGGAACAGGCCGAGTGGCCACGGTGACCCCCCCTGGGACTGGGGCGGTGTCCAGTCACAGATCGCCATTACCGCAGCGTGCAAGGCAGGCATCTTGCTGTGCACCTACTGACCACCCACTCTGGCCCCTGGTTCTGCAGAGTGACACCGCCCATATGGTTGCCCTCACCATCCCCCCATCAGCAGCCATACCCCTCCCACCTGGCCGTCGGCCACCACTCGCTGGCAGCCCACCCAGGACAATGCCACAGTAGCCCCTACGGGGGCCACGGTGCCTACCCCTGGCAGGGGCAGTGACAGCAATGGTACACCTGGCATCAGAGACATGCACCAGTGCCAGAAGCCCCGACAATGCCTGCCAACATTCCCAGCCATGGCCTGCTGTGACTGAGCCACGCTCAGGAGCTCCGCTGTAATTTCCAGGTGGCTCTGGGACATGGTTGCCTGTGAGGCAGCAACTCTGTCCTGGACCTTGGCCAGCACCTGCACAGAATACCCCAGGCTTTGGTCATGCTCTACCGCAGACGGCACCTGTGTGGTGTTGGCACGCATTGTCGGCACCACCTCCTGCTGCTGCACACGGTTGGACTTCTCCAACTGCACCTGCAAGTGCTGGATGCTCGCAACAACCCCTCATGTAGTCCCTGGCTCTGTGACTGCATCTCCACTATAGATGGGACTGTTTGTTCCAGAAGCTGATGACCCATCTAGACGGGAGCTAGTCCCTGGGATCGGACTGTCGTCCGACCGTCCACCCTCTCGGGTGCTCCTACATCCACCTGCTGTACCGGGTTCTCCGTTTCTGAGACGAAGTGCTGACGCCAAAGCAGAATCCATGGACTTCCGTGACAGAAAAACCAGAGTCGCAACTGGACCGATTCCGCTATCAAAGAACAAAGAACAAAGAAATGTACAGCACAGGAACAGGCCCTTCGGCCCTCCAAGCCCGTGCCGACCATACTGCCCGACTAAACTACAATCTTCTACACTTCCTGGGTCCGTATCCTTCTATTCCCATCCTATTCATATATTTGTCAAGATGCCCCTTAAATGTCCCTATCGTCCCTGCTTCCACTACCTCCTCCGGTAGTGAGTTCCAGGCACCCACTACCCTCTGCGTAAAAAACTTGCCTCGTACATCTCCTCTAAACCTTGCCCCTCTCACCTTAAACCTATGCCCCCTAGTAATTGACCCCTCTACCCTGGGGAAAAGCCTCTGACTATCCACTCTGTCTATGCCCCTCATAATTTTGTATACCTCTATCAGGTCGCCCCTCAACCTCCTTCGTTCCAGTGAGAACAAACCGAGTTTATTCAATCGCTCCTCACAGCTTATGCCCTCCATACCAGGCAACATTCTGGTAAATCTCTTCTGCACCCTCTCTAAAGCCTCCACATCCTTCTGGTAGTGTGGCGACAAGAATTGAACACTATACTCCAAGTGTGGCCTAACTAAGGTTCTATACAGCTGCAACATGACTTGCCAGTTCTTATACTCAATGCCCCGGCCAATGAAGGCAAGCATGCCGTATGCCTTCTTGTCATTGTCCACTATCATTGAGGGGCTAGCACCAGTGCCACTTGAAACACAATCAATTCCATTGAAAAATGGTGCGGGATTTGCCATGTCCGTGATCGGCACTCGAGAGGCTGACAAGCTACAGTCGCTCATACACATTACGCTCCCCACACACATTTATCCCAGCCAAAAAGATGGCACTGGTTCTGCTGGAGCGCGCCCGGACAACTGATGGGTCAGCCTGAGGCCAGAGGGCGCCTCGGGGGCTGCCCTGGGGACACACTTATATGACCCGTGCCACTAGGTTCAAAGTGGGCTATTAGCCATGTGCGCAGCTGCCTGGCTGCCTTGCCGGCGATGTTGGACACCTTCCGTACCCCTTCTCTCTCCCTCAGCAGCCGCCATGCGGGTTTCACGATTTTGAAAACCACAAATGAACCACGCCATCGGGAACTCGGCCCATCGGAGGCGTAGAATCACGGAGGCCCCGGAGAATACCGGGTCGAGCCCGCTAATGAAATGTAAACAGTGTCTACTTAATGTGCATTTCGGAACGCATTGACGCCGCAGTCGAGGTGCTGGCTCAAATCGGCGGCTACCGATTCTCCGCCTAATTGCCTGTCCCAATTTCGACGTCGGCCAACGGTGAATCCCGGCCCAAGTCTCAGAAACAGCGAATCCGGCTCTATATATTTGCTTATTCTCAGCTTTTGGATCTAGCCTCTGTCTTCTCCAGCTTTCCTGTACTGCACCATTGGACTCATCATCCTCTATTGAGCTCTGTGGGCTCTCTGTCCTTTTATGTGATTTAAACCAGGTTCGGTCTCCCCAGAAGTTTTGATTTCCAATCTCACCTTTAATCTTAGTTTCCTTAGGAACCAGGAAGGTCAGTTTCCTTTCTCAGTTTCCCTGTTTGGTTTCCTTTTTCAGTTAGGGTCTGTCTCAAAAAATACAAGCTATGAAACTATAAATTCGATCACAAGACTCACAGAGATGCTGTAACTGAAGACATCTGTTCACAAGGACCACCATCAATCAGGCTGTTGGGCATCTGAAGATGGGGTTCCGGTGCCTGAACTGATCATATGGAACACTCCAGTGCACACTTGCAAGGGTCTTGTGTATTGTTGTGGCTGCTGCACGCTCCATAGCAGGGTACTTCAGAGTGGTGTAGACTTGAAAGACACAAGGAGGAGCAGGACATGGAAGAGAACGAGGAGGATGAGGTAATTGCAGGGCAGTGAGGTGCCCTGGCTGCACAGCAAAGTGGAAGTGGCTGGCATAAGACCATAAGACATAGGAGCAGAATTAGGCCACTCGGCCCAGCAAGTCTGCACCACTATTCAATTGTGGCTGATATTTTCCACATCCCCATTCTCCTGCCTTCCCCCCATAACCCCTGATCCCCTAAGACATGAGGTTCTCATCAGGATGCCATCAATGCCAAGAATGTTCCAGGGTCATTTCAGCTGAACCCTACTCATGTAGAAAGACATCATGTTGGGAACTCATTTCGAGCAATCTGTGAGAACACATCCATAGAAGGCCCATGCTGAAATGGATTTATCCTTACCATCAATTAATGATACTAATCTGTCCAGTGGTTTCACTTTCCCCCTTCAATGGCCTTTGCTTACAGTTATGGGCCAGGGTTTACAAACTCCAAAATATATTATGGCTTTCACCTGGCCTTTAACGTTTTGTTAAATTTTGTTTGGATGAGCACAAGAGCCTTCACTTGAGGTGTGATTCAACAGTCTTCCTAGACATTTTAATCAAAATAAGCTTTATTCTAAGAACTTAGTTAACATTTATGTATAACCAAACAGCAAATTTTTTAATCAATTACACACATAAAGATACCCACAGCTATAGTAATCGATGTATAACCCTGAATGAATTCCCCCTTAACTGTTCCAATTCAAAAACAAAATCCCACAAACCAAAAACCCCTTTTCACGGGTGTGGCCCAGCACTCTGCATTCTCACTTGAATAAGACTGGCTTTTCCTGAGATTCTGACCCCGTCTCACCAGCAGGTTTAAACCCTTCCGGAAAGCAAACTATATCTAAAGCCACCACCAAGATGATTTTTACTGAAACAGATATTTAAAATGAAAATAGAGAGACAGGAACAAAACATTTCTTTTTCCTGTCTGAGTCCACAGCAGTCAAATGTGAAAGCAGAACCAAAAACAGCTCACACAGCCACAGTCCAGCTCCACCCACATAATGACATCACTGAAGCCATGTGATAAGACAAAAACCTTTCATAAAGGGACACTCCCATGAGATTCACCTTCAGCACTTCTTCCCTATTTTCCTGTCTCATCATTAAAGAAAGTAAGCTCAGCTGTATGGAGTCATTGGTCAATATTTACAGTGTGTTCCAAAAGAAACAAAGTGCAGATTAACAAATGGAGTATTTGCCAGTGAACCACTCAATTCTCTGCCTGATGTGATGGCCTCGGCTCCCAGCCATTTCTTCATGGTGCTCCCTTGTGGCTTCAGATGAGGAGGTGCCAACCTGCTCACATGTGTTTTCTTGTGGCTGAGATACACCTGGTGGTTGTCCTCATTGTGGAGGTGCCAGAGGGGGGACCTCCAGAGGCTGCAGCACTGGCATCAGTACAGAGGCAGCCTTTGTCACAGGGCCATGCTCCACACATGTCTGATGAAGATGACAGTGTCCTATGAGGAGACATAGAACATAGAACAGAAAATACAGCACAGAACAGGCCCTTCGGCCCACGATGTTGTGCCGAACCTTTGTCCTAGATTAATCATAGATTATCATTGAATTTACAGTGCAGAAGGAGGCCATTCGGCCCTTTGAGTCTGGACCGGCTCTTGGAAAGAGCACCCTACCCAAACTCAACACCTCCACCCAACACCAAGGGCAATTTTAGACACTTTCTAATCCTCAGTTGGTAGGCCTCAATTCGTAACTGGCACTCCGAAAACTGGAGGCTAGAACCAACTGGAGCACAGCTGGCACCCATTCCATACCCTTACACCAAGAGCACCACTAAGCGCTCTGTGCTATAAAGTGTTGCGAGGATCCCATGCATGTCAGTGTCCTCTCCTGTATCCATTCCGAGAGCTGCTGAATATGGCTGTCCACCAGGATGCCCATTCTCCTTCCCCCGTAAGTCCTAAAAAGCACGCAGGCAATTTCCAAACTTCCTTCCTTCATGGGAGTGACAATGGTGATCCAGCGCACTCCTCCTCCAGTGAGAGCCCTCTCCCTGGCACAATGAATCATTTTCTCCCTCAAGGACAAATGAAAGAGAGATACAACGCACTGTTGGCCTATTTGACAAATGCCAGAAGCTCAGATAAATAAGAAGCTGCATGTATCAATGCTGGCAAGTCCTCAGAAGTGCCCAGACTTGAAGTCTTGCTGAGGGCACAGATTCCTTTCATGTTCAGGAGCATCGTTATATTCACAGCATCCCCAGCTGGTGTGTCTGCTGGAGGTCGAATGGCCAGAGGACTGTCCTCAGCATCTTGCGTTGCACTCGCAAAGCAAAGAAGGTCATTGAATTTCTTAGAGTACTGCACCCAGTTCCTCCAGCCTATAGATTTCCTGCTGACTGTTTCATTCACCTCCAGCCATACCTGTATTGTTTAGCTGAGTGAGAAAGCCATGTAACACCAGTTTTACACCCCACTTAATATTATTCCTCATTAACGTTAACGGAGAGCAAAATTAGGTGGACTGTAAAACCACCTTAGCACCTGATTGTGCCAGTTTCTTGACAGGTGGGTTAGGTTAAAATTCCCCTCACTTACCTTAACTGACAATTTAGTTATTGCAGAGAATCTGTCAGTCTGTCTTTAATGTAACCCAATAGCCAAGCTTCATGTTGGTAGGTTATGTACTACTGTGCAAGTGAGGATAAGATCATGTTGACAGTAAATGTTCAAACATTTGTTCACTAGTGTTTTTGAACCGTGTTTAGGCTCAGTTTACATAGTTGGGTCAACAATGAAAATCTTGAGCTGACGTGCTAAACCTTACCATTGAGCAGCATATTGAGAAAGTATGAACCAGCTTGCTGGCACATGAGCAATGCATATGGAAGTACCCTGTGGATTTTGCAACGTCCTGGTCAACAAACTTAAAAGTTGGGAATAGAAAACAATCACGCAAACAGGATCAAAATCTGCAATCAAAACACAGCTACATTATCTTAGACCAACAGACCTGTAAGCAATTAGCTTTCACCATGAACACTTACAGAAACGTCCAAAGATAATGTTGGTATTTATTATTTTTTGAGATCAGATCAATTCGGATAAGATCAAATCTCACCAAAGGGAACCAGATTTCACAAACAGAATTATTTTCATTCATTACAGTACAAGACTAGAAACTACAGTTTGAGATATTAGCACAAAAATACTTAACATAAGTAGAACGCATTTGTTTGCCATTCGAGCAAGCGTAGTGACACATTTTTAAAAATGTAAGTGAATGCCCCCGCTCAAATGAACACATTAGGCATTGCCTCCTATTATCTCCAACACTAAATATCTCAAATTGCCGGCTGCGACATACCTCAAGAAAAATCGAGATTAAACTTCACTGTGCATTTTCTAGAAAAAAATTGCTTATCACTTTTAGATATCAATGTTACTTGAACAGTTTTTTTTACTATTAATAACGCACAGAGGACTTTAAGTCAGCTAAGTTTTCAAGATCAAGTTCTCTCAACATTTTTGAATTGTAGTTTGGGGCTGAAATATTAGCATTATTCAACCATTGCAGCTATTTTCTTAAATCTCAAAATAGAATTTTATTATTATTAATATCAAGCCACATGTAATGCTAATAGTGGAACAAACATTAAGTACAAAAACACTACAGTTACCCAGCACAGCACTGACATTTCTTTTTATTGTTCTTTGTAGATAGGCAACAGATCTATGTAGAACACGGGAATATGTTTGCACTTTGTGTAATGGCCTTTTTGAAATGTTTGTAATGTTCTTCCAGGAATTTTATGATTTTTGCAAAATGAATATTGGATTGGATTGTATTTGTTTATTGTCACGTGTACCGAGGTACAGTGAAAAGTATTTTTCTGCGAGCAGCTCGACAGATCATTAAGTACATGGGATGAAAAGGGAATAAACAAAAATATTTAATAGGGCAACACAAGGTATACAATGTAACTACATAAGCACTGGCACCGGATGAAGCATACAGGGGTGTAGTGTTAATGAGGTCAGTCCATAAGAGGGTCATTTAGGAGTCTGGTAACAGCAGGGAAGAAGCTGTTTTTGAGTCTGTTTGTGCGTGTTCTCAGACTTCTGTATCTCCTGCCCGATGGAAGAAGTTGGAAGAGTGAGTAAGCTGGGTGGGAGGGGTCTTTGATTATGCTGCCCGCTTCCCCAGGCAGCGGGAGGTGTAGATGGAGTCAATGGATGGGAGGCAGGTTCGTGTGATGGACTGGTCTGTGTCCACGACTCTCTGAAGTTTCTTGCGGTCCTGGGCCGAGCAGTTGCCATACCAGGCTGTGATGCAGCCAGATAGGATGCTTTCTATGGTGCATCTGTAAAAGTTGGTAAGAGTTAATGTGGACATGCCGAATTTCCTTAGTTTCCTGAGGAAGTATAGGCACTGCTGTGCTTTCTTGGTGGTAGTGTCGACGTAGGACTGACAAGAAATACTGACAAGAAATACTTATTATTCTTCCCTCGTTGACGTGAGGGCATTAAAGAGTCAATTACGCGGTGTGTGACTGGCATTACATACAGCCCAGAGAAGGGCCATTAGTTCCTTACTACCTATATCAGTAAACCTGTTGAGATCTTACAACAGTCCAGTAGCTTTTATGGTTATTTTCCTGGTTCCAGCTCACAATTGACCACATTTACTCAGTTCAACGTCATAACGTGCTGTGTTGGAATCGGAGTTCACAAATGCAAGGTTATCCACGAGGCTACTTTGGCGAACAAGTTTTTAAGAGTCATTCATTACCTTTCTTTTCTCTTTCTCTCCTGATGGTAGCTGTCAGTAGAGATAGCGTGGATGAGGAATGATACCAGATAGCGGATGAAATTTGATGCAGAGAAGCATGAGATGGTGAATTTTAAAAGGAATCTTTAAAAACATTATTTCAGGGGATGTAGGCAGCACTGGCAAGGCCGGCAATTGTTGTCAATCCTTAATTGCTCTTGAACTGGGTGGCCATTTCTGAGGGTAGTTAAAAAGTAAACCACATTGCTGTGGATGTGGGGTCATGTGTAGGCCAGACTAGGTAAGAGTGGCAGATTTCCTTGCTACAGGGAAGAATGTCCCTCCAAGGCATGAGCGAATAGATTAGTTTTTACAGCAATCAATTATAGTTTCATGGTCGCTATTATTGAGAGCAGTTTTCAAATCCAGATGTCAGTAATCAAATTTATTAATTAATTCCACCAGTTGCTGTGGTGGGATTTCAATCCATATTACTGGAATATTAGCCAAAAGACCGGATGACAATAGGACTAGAAGTAGACTATTTGGCCCACCATGTCTGTTCCACAAGTCAATGAGAGCATGACAGCTCTGATGTGATAATCTTCAACTCTACTTTTCCACCTTATTTCTATAACCCTTGATTCCTTTACTGATTAAAAATCCACCTGCCTCAACCTTGAACATACTTAACAGCCCAGCCTCTGCAGCACACTGCAGTAAAGAATTCCACATATTCACTAGACTGTGAGAGAATAAATCCTTCCTCATCTGTCTGAAATGGGCGATTCATTACTCTGAGATTATGCCCTCTAGGGGTCTCCCACAAGGGGAAACATCTTCTCAGTATCTACCTTGCCAGGCCCCTGAGAATCCTAAATGTGTCAATGAGGTCATCTCTCATTCCTCTAAACTCCAACAGGTACAGACCCAATCTATTTAACCTCGTCTCATAAGAAAATCTCTCCATACCCATATCAACTTAGCAAACCTTCTCTGGACTGCCTCCAGTGCCAGTATATATTTTCTTAGATACTCCATTCCCTTTGAAATAAAAGCCAACATTCCATTTGCCTCCCCAATTACCCATTGAACTTGCAAGGGGCTGGTTTAGCACAGTGGGCAAAACAGCTGGTTTGTAATGCAGAACAAGGCCAGCAGCGCGAGTTCAATTCCCGTACCAGCCTCCCCGAACAGGCACCGGAATGTGGCGACTAGGGGCTTTTCACAGTAACTTCGTTGAAGCCTACTTGTGACAATAAGCGATTATTATATCATTAAGCTCACTTTTTGTAATTTATGCACAAGGACCCACAAATCGGCACTTCCGGTTGCGGCTATGCCTAGATAGGTCGCACGTTCAGCAGCTCCCGCCGGGAACGGACTTTTGGGCTCTTCAGAGGGGCCCCAACGGCAATTGTTCGACGGCTCCCAGTGTGGGAAGGTGACAGCAAGGTTCCCCCGACACTATATGGATTGGACCAGGAGTGGAGCGGTTAAGAAAGTGATCCTGGTGCAGCGAAAAGTGCGAGGGAGGAAAAGCAAGATGGCGTCAGGTGGAGACCAAGCATTGTGGGCGCAGTGATCGCAGGAGCAGCAGGAGTTCCTTAAACGCTGCTTTGCGGAGCTGAAGATAGAAATGCTGGCGCCAATGAAGGCAGCGATTGAGAAGCTTGTGGAGACCCAGAAGGCCCAAGGGGCGGCGATCCGGGAGGTGCGGCAAAAAGCCTCAGAGAACGAGGACGAGATCTTGGGCCTGCCGGTGAAGGTGGAGGCGCACGAGGCGCTGCACAAGAGGTGGCAGGAAAAATTTGAGGACCTGGAGAATAAGTCGAGGAGGAAGGATCTTCAGATTCTGGGTCTCCCTGAAGGAGTGGAGGGGCCCGATGCCAGGGCATATATGAGCACGATGCTCAATTTGCTGATGGGCGCTGGAGCTTTCCCGAGGCCCCTGGAGCTGGATGGGGCTCATCGGGTCCTGGCAAGGAGACCCAAAGCCAACGAGCCGCCAAGGGCTGTAGTGGTGAGGTTCCACGGCTTTTTGGACAGAGAGTGTGTCCTGAGATGGGCCAAAAAAGAACGGAGAGCAGCTGGGAGAACACGGAGATCTGAATTTACCAGGACTGGCGTGTGGAGGTGGCTAAGAAGAGAGCTGGTTTTAACCGGGATAAGGCGGTTCTCCATCGGAAGGGGGTGAAGTTCGGGATGCTGCAGCCAGCGCAATTGTGGGTCACATTCCAAGATCGGCACCACTACTTTGAAACGCCTGATGAGGCATGGAACTTTATCCAGGCTGAAAAGTTGGACTCAAACTGAGGGTTTGTCGTGGGGGGATATTTACTGTGTTTACTGCATTTGGGGAATGTTCTTTTTGTCTTGGTGCTGGGTGGGGATGGGTGAATGGATTTGATGAGGGGGCTGTGGGTGAGTGTGGGTGTCGGTGTTGGAGGGGCAGTGCCCCGTGGAGGAAGAGGGGGGGTGGAGGCCCGGGGATGGGGAGTTGGGGTAGGCAGCAAAAAGGAGCTGCGCCAGAGGGAGCGGGGCCGGCTCAGATGGAAAGCGTGGGCTTTTTCCCACGTTAGGGAAGGATGGGGGTGGAGCCGGGGGGGTGTGGTGTGGTGCTGGAGAGGAGCGCACACTGACTGCCAAGGGGTGGGGGTTTTCTCATACTGGGGGGTCGATGGAATGGCGGGAGAGGCCGGGGTCAGCAGGAGTCAGCTGACTTACGGGAGTGTCATGGGAGGAGCAAAATGGCTAGATGAGGATCTAGTGGGGGGGAGGGGGGGAGGGAGGGGGGAACTGGGTTGCTGCTGCATTGGCCAAAGGGGAGCTGGAAGTAGGAGAGGTAGTCGGGGCGGGGGTCCGCCGTCTGGGGGACTGGAGGGTGCGGGAGGCGCGGGCACATGGCTGGCCGAGAAAAGAAGAAGGCTAGTCGGTGGTGGGGTAGCTCCCTGATCCGGCTGATAACTTGGAATGTGAGGGGCCTGAACAGGCCGGTCAAGAGGGCCCAGGTGTTCGCGCACTTAAAGGGACTGAAGGCAGATGTGGTTATGCACCAGGAGACACATCTGAAGGTGGCAGTTCAGGTTAGGCTGAGAAAGGGATGGGTAGGGCAGGTCTTTCATTCAGGGCTGGATGCGAAGAATAGAGGGGTTGCAATACTGGTGGGGACGCGGGTGTCGTTCGAGGCGCTGAATATTGTGGCGGATAATGGAGGTCGATATGAATGAAAAAATGAAAATTGCTTATTGTCACAGGTAGGCTTCAAATGAAGTTACTGTGAAAAGCCCCTAGTCGCCACATTCCGGCGCCTGTTCGGGGAGGCTGTTACGGGAATCAAACCGTGCTGCTGGCCTGCCTTGGTCTGCTTTCAAAGACAGCGATTTAGCCCTGTGCTAAACAGCCCCATGTGATGGTGAGTGGTAGGTTGCAGGGGGTGCGGGTGGTACTGGTGAACGTATATGCCCCGAATTGGGATGATGCCGGATTTATGAAACGCATGCTGGGTCGGATTCCGGATCTGGAGGTAGGAAGCTTGATAATGGGGGCAGGGGGGGTGGGTGGGGCGGGGGGGGGGGGGGGCGGGGGGCTTCAACACGGTGCTGGACCCAGCATTGGACCATTCTAGGCCCAGGACGGGTAAGAGGCCGGCTGCGGCCAAGGTGCTCATTTAATAAGGCGAGGGAGGAGGGGACCTTGCCCCCGACAATGTCCAGGGCGCTGATCTCTTTGATCTTGAAGCGGGACAAGGATCCATTGCAATGTGGGTTGTGTAGACCGATCTCACTTCTCAATGTTGACGCTAAGTTGCTGGCGAAGGTGCTGGCTACGAGAATCTCTCGCTTCTCAATGTTGACGCTAAGTTGCTGGCGAAGGTGCTGGCTACGAGAATTGAGGACTGTGTCCCGGGGGTGATTCATGAGGACCAGAAGGGATTTGTGAAGAGTAGGCAGCTAAATACAAATGTGCGGAGGCTCCTCAATGTGATTATGATGCCCTCGGTGGAGGGGGAAACGGAGGTAGTGGCAGCTATGAACGCGTAGCAGGCCTTTGATCGGGTGGAGTGAGAGTATCTTTGGGAAGTGTTGCGGAGGTTTGGGTTCGGGGAGCGGTTCATCAGTTCTGTCAGGCTGCTATATAGAACCCCGGTGGCGAGTGTGGCTACGAACCGGCGGAGGTCGGAGTACTTTCGGCTGTACCGGGGGACGAGGCAGGGGTGTCCCTTATCCCCCTTGTTGTTTGCACTGGCAATTGAGCCGCTGGCCATGGCACTGAGGGAGTCCAGGAAATGGAGGGGATTGGTTTGGGAGGGAGGAGAACACCGGGTGTCGTTGTATGCCGATGACCTGTTATTGTATGTTGCGGATCCAGTGGAGGGGATGGCGGAGGTCATGCGGGTCCTTAGGGAGTTCGGGGACTTTTCGGGGTATAAACTCAATGTAGGGAAGAGTGAGCTCTTTGTGGTGCATTCAGGGGACCAGGGAAGGGGGATAGGCGAGCTACCGCTGAAGAGGACAGTAGGAGTTGGGGAGCCCTGCACAAGCTCAATTTGACGCGGTTGGTGGAGCAGATGGAGGAGGATTTTAAAAGATGGGATGTGCTGCCACTCTCACTAGCGGGTAGGGTGCAGTCGGTCAAAATGACGGTCCTTCCGAGGTTTCTCTTTGTGTTCCAGTGCCTTCCCATTTTGATCCCCAAGGCCTTTTTCAAACGGGTAAGCAGGAGCATCGTGGGATTTGTGTGGGCGAATAAGACCCCGAGGGTGAAGAGGGTGTTTCTGGAGCGTAGCAGGGACAGGGGGGGGGCTGACGCTGCCGAATTTGTGTGGCTATTATTGAGCAGCCAATATGGCGATGATCCGCAAGTGGGTAATGGAGGGAGAGGGGGCGGCGTGGAAGAGGCTAGAGATGGCGTCCTGTGTGGGCACGAGCCTGGGGGCGCTGGTGACGGCACCGCTGCCGCTCTCGCCAACAAGGTACACCACGAGTCCGGTGGTGGCGGCGACGCTGAAGATCTGGGGGCAGTGGAGGCGACACAGGGGCGAGGTGGGAGCCTCGGTTTGGTTCCCGATTCGGGAGAACCATCGGTTCGTCCCAGGAAGGATGGATGGGGGGTTTCGGAGCTGGCATCGGGCAGGGATTAGAAGAATGGGGGACCTGTTCATCGATGGGACGTTTGCGAGCCTAGGGGCGCTGGAGGAGAAGTTTGGGCTATCCCCGGGAAATGCTTTCAGGTGCATGCAAGTGAGGGCATTTGTGAGGCGACAGATGAGGAAATACCTGCTGCTTCCGGCACGTGGGATTCAGGACAGGGTGATTTCAGGTGTATGGGTTGGAGAAGGCAAAGTTTTGGTGATTTACCAGGAGCTGCAGGAAGAGGAGGAGGCCTTGGTGGAGGAGTTCAAGGGCAAGTGGGAGGAGGAGCTGGGGGAGGAGATAGATGAGGGTCTGTGGGCTGATGCCCCGAGCAGGGTTAATTCTTCCTCCTCTTGCGCCAGGCTCAGCCTAATACAGTTTAAAGTTACTCACAGAGCGCAAATGACAGGGGCGAGGCTGAGTAGGTTCTTTGGGGTGGAGGACAGATGTGGGAGGTGCTCGGGGAGGTCAGCATTTCACGTCCGTAGGTTCTGCTCGTGCCCGGCACTGGGTGGGTTTTGGAGGGGTTTTGCGAGGACTATGTCCAAGGTGGTGAATGCCTGGTCAAGCCGAGCTGGGGATTGGCATTATTTGGGGTATCGGACGAGCCGGGAGTGCAGGAGGTGAATGAGGCCGGTATTCTGGCCTTTGCGTCCCTGGTAGCCCAGCGGAGGATTTTGCTACTATGGAAGGAGTCGAAGCCCCCGAGTGTGGAAGCTTGGATCAGTGACATGGCAGTGTTCATCAAGCTGGAGAGGATAAAGTTTGCATTGCGAGGGTGTGTGCAGGGGTTCCTCAGGCGGTGGCAACCGTTCCTAGACTACCTTGTGGAGCGTTAGGAGGAGGTCAGCAGCAGCCCATGGGCGGGGGAGAGAGGGGGTTTCTTTTGGGGTGGCGTTTGGATTAAGGTGGGGGGTTTCCCTGTTTGTGTTTTTTACTATTATATGGGGAAGGTTTGTATATGGTGGAAATCCAATGTATAATTTCTGCTTGTTGTGTTCTGGTTTCTTTCTTCTTGTTGGGGGGGGGTTTGTTGAAAATTTATTGAAAAGTTTGAATAAATATATATATATTTTTAAAAAGGACCCACAAATCCCTCTGTAGTACTGCAGATTTCTGCTGTCTTTCTCAATTTAATTAACTTTCAGCTCCTTTATTCTTCCCACCAAAGTGCATTACTTCACATTTTCCTAAATTATATTCCATCTGCCAAGTTTTTTCCATTCACTTAACGTGTCAATATTCCTCTGTTGACTCCTTGTGTCATCCTCACCAGTTGTGTTCCCTCCCATTTTTCTGTCAATAGCAAACTTGAGTATAGTACATTCATTTCCCCTGTCCAAGTCATTTATGGGTGTGATCTAATGGCTGTGTCGAGCCCGACTCAGGATGCGATGCAACCGCTAAATCTCACAAGAGGTGTCTCGCAAGATTTACCCGGCTTGCCACGCCTCACGAGATCTAATAAGATCTCGCGAGACGTCATGATCTGGATCCCAGCCACAATTGGTGGAGCTCGTTAATGCAGAAAATGGTCCTGAGTGTGGTCTCAGGAGGCATTCCTCGCCCAGGCCCTGAAATAGAGCAGAGTCCTATTCGGTAGTACGGTCTTTCTTGGCGCCTTGAGCACCGAGAAACACCCAGATAAACGCGTTCAACACTGGACTCTGTTTCATTTCCATTAAATTGCATCCAATAAATATTGTGAATAATTGTGGCCCCAGCACGGATCCCTGTGGCACTCCACTAGTGGCTGCCTTCCTGAAAATGCCCCTCTTATCCCAACTCCCTGTCTTCTATCAGTTAGCTCATCCTCTATCCATGTCAATATACCATCCCAATACCAAGGGCTCTTATCGTATTCAGTATCCTTTTGTGCCATACCTTGAAAATCCAAGTATTTTTCATCTATCGCTTTCCCTTAATCTATTCTGCTCGTTACCACCTCAAAGAATTCGAATATATTTGTCAGGCACGATTTCCCCTTCAGGAAGCCATGCTGACACTGCTTGAATATGTCAGGCAGGATTTTATGGTCGTGTCCACCCCAAGACCGGAAATACCCACCCAAGGTCAACGGACCTTTAAACGGTCAACCAATTTGTCCGTCCTGTTCTCAATGGTTCCCGCAGTTCCTAGACGGAATATTTACCCCTATGTATTTCTAAATGCTCTGCTATTGCATTCTTTATAATGGACTCTAACATGTTCCCAATGATAGATGTTAAGCAAGTGGCCTATAGTTGGACTTCCGGTGGTGGCATATGAGAGGGAAGTTGCACATTTGGCAGCTCCGACCAGGATCCATGTGTTTTAGGCCTTTGTGCCCATTCATTCAGGAGACCTTTGAAAGAAAACTGGATCGGTACTACAGAGTCCTTCTACCAAATTCATGCCAAAAATAAAGGGGTAAGGAACCAAGAAAACCGAAGTTGCCAGTTCGTCAGCGGACTCTGAGGCCTCACGTAACTTCTCTGTAGAAAAAATAATAAAGGCAGGGTTGCAGATATCGGCAGACTCAATTATGATGGACGTGCTTTCCGATGTGCTGGCTAAGGTGCTTTCCAGGTATTTAGAAAGGCAATAGAAGTTGGTCTCGGAAAGATTGTATAATCGAGGCAGAGAAGAAGCATGGTGAGGTGCTGGAGGGTGTGGAGGAGGCATTGACCAGGCACGGTGAGCAGCTTGTGCTGTTGGAAGCCGAGTTGGCAGTGGTGGCCAATGAGAATAAGAGATTGAAGCCCAAAGTTGACGACCTAGAAAATCGGTCAAGGAGGTAGAACTTTAGAGTCGTGGGCTGCCGGAGCGGGGGGAGGGTACGAATCCCGCCAAGTATCGATCACAGGTGTTTTCAAAGATGCCGGGCGAGGGCGATGGTGGTCTCCCCTCCCAACCAACCCCCCCCCCCCCACACCCCTCCGGTGTTGGACAGAGCCTATTGGGAGCTTCAGAAGAAGCCACTACTGAATAAGTTTCCTCATGCGATTATTATTGGGTCTTTTGGGAGCAGAAGCAGGCTAGGTCGAGAGTTTATTCTCGCCTAAAGAACTTAAACGCGAAAGTGGTGTTTTTGCAGGAGACCCATTTGCAAGTCAAATGTCAGACCAGACTCCGGAAGGGGTGGGTGGTGATCTCGGGCTTCGATGGAAGAGCACGAGGTGCAACAATTTTGGTTAATAAGCAGGTGCCCCTGTCGCCCACCCAGATTGTGGTGGATCCTAATGGTAGGTACGTGGTGGTTAGTGGGTCTTTAGCAGGTACCTTAGTAGCTATGGTAAATATATATGCCCTCAACTGGGATGACGCAGCATTTATTAGGCCTCTCTCCCGGAGATGGATACATACCAGTTGATGTTGGGAAGGGACATAAAATGGATCTTTCTAGGCCTAAGTCTCTGGCTCTCTCAGGGGAGGTGAAGGAGCAGATGGGAGGAGCGGACCCATGAGAGCGATTGGGCTGATAAAAACGGGTAAGGCTCCAGGTCCTGATGGGTATCCCGTCGAGTTTTAAAAGAAGTTTGTGGAACAGCTGGTGCCATTGATGGTGGATAAGTTTAACAACGCTTTCGCTCAGGTTTTCTGCTTGATACATTATTGCAGGTGTCCATCTCCCTCATTATGAAAAAAAGATAAAGATAAAGACCCCATGGAATGTAGTCATACATGCCCATCTTGTTGCTGAATGTGGATGCCAATTTATTGGCTCAGGTGCTAGCTCTGCGATTAGAGTCATGTATCCTAAACATAGTTACAGAGGACCAGGCAGGCTTTGTGAAGGGACGGCAGCTGTCGGCTAATAGACGGAGGGTTCTGAATATTGTCCTTCCCCCTTCTCTGGCCCCTGAGCCAGTGGTAATAATATCCAAGGATGCAGAGAAGGCATTCGACAGGGTGAAGTGGAAGTATCTTTCTGAGGTACTTGGAAGATTTGGACTCAGGCAGAAGTTTACCTTATGGGTGCAGCTTTTGGATTAGGCCCCTACGGCTAGTGTATGCACTAATATGTTGAGCTGGGGTATTTTCCAATGAGCAGAGATACATTGTTGCCGCTCTTGTTTGCCCTAGCGATAGAACCTATGGCTATTGCACTGAGGTTTTCGGAGAGATGGAGGGGGATAGGTCAGTGGAGAAGGGAGCATAGCAAGTCTCTCTAATGGTAGGTCATCTGCTCTTATATGTTACGGACTGATATGCCATCAATGAACACACGAAGAGTGGTGAACGTAACTGAGGCTTTAATAAACTAAACAGAAAGCCTCCTGGCCTCCGATCCCGAACTGAGGCAGCTGCGGAGACTAGCCACCTTTATACCGAGCCCGAGGGGAGGCGGAGCCAGCAGGCAGTGGTTTACTACATTACATATAATACAGTGGCAGTTTACCACAATACACATATTATATACTACAGTGGATCAGAGCCAGCAGGGGCGTAACAATACAACAGTACAATATAATACAGTGGTTTACCACACGGACCCAGTTTCCTCTATGGATGAGATGATGAAGCTACTGAGGGGCTTTAGCTCCTTTTCGGGCAACAAGTTAAACCTGGAAAAAGTGACTATTTTCCAGCTAATCCCCTGGGGAGAGGGGCCAGAGGTAGTTTCTGGTATCTGGGTATCTGAGTGGCCCATGATTGGTCGAGGCTTCATAAGTTCAATTATGCAAGCCTGGTGGATAGGGTGAGATCTGATTTGCAGAGGTGGGATAGCTTCCTGTTGTTCCTGGTGGGTAAAGTCCAGACGATCAATATGAATGTTCTGCCAAGGTTCTTATTTCTGTTCCAATGCCACCATGTTTGCCCTGTGAAATCATTCTTTGCCAGAGTGAACCAGTTATATGGGTGGGTAAGGCACAAAGAATTTGTAGGGTGTACCTTCAGAGGGGGCAGTCTGGGGGCTTGCTGTAACCCAAATTTCTCCTGTATTATTGGGCGGCCAATGTGGCAAAGGTGCTGGGTTGGTACAGGGAGTCACACACCATATGGGGGAGGATGGAGGCAAATTCATGTAAGGGGTAGAGACTGTGGGCTCTGGTGATGGCGCCACTCCCATTCTCCCCAAACAAAGTATAGCTCGAACTCGGTGGTGATGTCTACTCTGAAGAAATGGAGGCTGTTCAGGCAACATTACAAGCTGAGTGCCATGTCATTGTTGGCCCTATATACGGTAATCATGGGCGGGTTTCTCCAATAATGGGGCTATGTCCCCACGCCTGCGTGAAAAATGGCGCCAACCACTCCGGTGTCAACGGTCCCCAATAATGGGGAATGCTCCCCTTCCTAGGTCAGTGCCCGAGTTGACCCCGCAGCTCCAGCCGGCGCGGAACGGCCTGCACGAGTTCACACATGCGCGGAACGGCCGGCTTGTTTCCGCGCATACGCGGAACGGCCGGTGTGATTCCACAGGTGCGCGCTACGGCCGGCGTAATTCCGCGCATGCGCGGGGGTTCCCATCTCCACGCCAGGCCCCGGGCAATATGGCGGAGCCCTACAGGGGCCCGGCGCGTAAGAACATAGGCCCCCGCGGAACCAGACCGCCCGCCGATCGGTAGGCCCAGATCGCGGGCCAGGCCACCGTGGGGGCCCCCCTGGGGTCGGATCCCCCCCCGCCTCCCCTCCAGGGCGGCCCAGCAGACACACCTTCCAGGTCCTGCCGTGTGGGACCTGAGTAACCCCCGCCGGCGGGATTCAGCTGCACTCGGCGGCCACGCGGCCCGTCGGGGCCCGGAGAATCGCCGGGGTGGGGGAGCGCTTTCAACAGCCCCCGACCGGTGTGGCGGGAATCCCAGGGGCGCCTGAGAATCGGCGGGGGAGAATTGGGAAGCCGGTGTCTGGGCGGCGGCTGTGATACTTGCGTCCCCCTGAGATTCTCCGACTCGGTGCGGGGCCAGAGAATCCCGGCCCATGTGTTTCAACCAGCAGGTTTGGATACGACTTTTAAGGTATGGGAAGGGAAGGGGCTCGAGTGCTTTGGGGACCTTTTTACGGAGGTATGGTTTGCCAGCTTGGAGGAGTTTTCGGCAAAATTTCAAGGAACAGGGGCTTACACATTCCAATACTTTCAGTTGCGCGACGTGGGTTGTGCAGCTTGCCTTACTTTTCCCTTAGCACCACAACCTTCCCTGCTGGGGAGAATCTTATTGTTAGCGAGGTCTGGAGGGCAGAACATCTCAAATATTTATGGACGGTTCATCTCAGTTGAATCTGCGCTGCTGGATTGGGTGAGAGCAAAATGGGAGGAGGAGTTGGGGCCCATTCTAGATGAGGAAGTGTGGAATGAGACCCCTTGTAGGGTGATTTCCACCTCCCCCTATGCACGGCTCAGCCTGACGAAAGGTGGCACACAGGGTTCACCTGACTGAAACTAGGATGAGCGGAGTTTTTGCTGAAGTGGAACATAGATATGAGTAATGGTCTTGTGGGCCCGCTAATCGCACCCATATGTTCTGTTTGTGTCCAAAGATGGTAAGCCTTTGGGTCTCCTTCTTTAACACCACGTCAGTGGTTCTTTTTATAAACAAATTTAGCGTACCCAATTATTTTTTTTTTCAATTAAGGGGCAATTTAGCGTGGCCAATCCATCTAATCTGCACATCTTTAGGTTGGGTTAGTGTTGGGGAGAATGTGCAAACTCCACACGGACAGTGACCCGGAGTCGGGATTGAACCTGGGCCCTCAGCAGCGTAGGAAGCAGTGCCAACCACTGCACCACCGTACCGCCCCACGTCAGCAGTTCTTAACATTGATCTGGAGCCTTGTCCACTGGTGGCCATTTTGGGTGTATCGGACATGGCAGAGCTGCAGACCGGGGTGAAGGCAGATACACTTGCCTTCGCCTCGCTGTTGCCCGGAGGCAAGTTCTGCTGGGTTGGAAAGCTTCCGCGCCGCCTAGTGCCTTGGCCTGGTTGGATGACCTTATGGAGTTCTTATACCTGGAGAAGGTCAAGTACACTGTTAGCGGTCGGTGGAGGGGTTCAACTTGAGGTGGCGGCCACTTATCTCATACTTCAAATAATTAATTACCATCAGCTGTTGGGGGTGGGTATGGCTAGGGCGGTTATAAGTGTGGTTGAATGTGGTTTTTTTATTAGCACGACAATATGTCATGCCTTGGTTATTTTCTGGGCTCTGTTGAATTTGAGATTGTGCCCGTTGTCTATGAAAAATCTTTAATACATTTTTTTTTAAACAGTCCTATAATCACCTATTTTCTGTCTCCCTCCCCGTTAGAATAAGGGTGGTATATTGGAAGTTTTCCAATCCACTGGGACGTTTCAAGAATTTAAGGATTCTTGGAAGATTGCTACATCCAATGGCTGGATTCTCCATTCCTGAGAGATTGGGCTGGATTCTCCAATTGCCGACACCGAAATCGCGTTCAGGGGCGAAATTCTCCTACCCGCCCTGCCACATTTCTGCCCCGACCGGCCGGCGGGAGTCTCCGTAACACCGGCCGTTCAATGGGGTTTCCCATTGTGGGGCAGCCCCACGCCGTCGGGAAACCCCCGGGCGCCGGCAAAACGGAGACTCCCGCCGGCGGAGAATGACGCCCCTGCGATCAGCAGGGAATCCCATTTTACGCCGAAATTGGAGGCGTTGCAGTTTTTCCGGTGCTCCGCCCCCTAAAAAATGGAGGAGTACGCCGCACGCCGTTGGGAAGGCCTCAGGACGTCCCCTGAGGCCCTCCCCCAATGTCCTCCACTGATGTTCTGACTTCCCGACAGCGTTGGTCGCGTGTCCTCTCAGCTTTTGTAAACCTGGCATGACGGCTGCGGACTGTGTCCAGCGTTGCCACAGTCGGGGGCGAGCCATTCCGCTGGCATGGGGGGCTTTGACGGGGGCTGGTGGACTGGTGGGGGGTGGTCCAGGGGTGTCGAGGGGGTTTACAGGTGGGCAGCTCTTGGCAGGCCGGGTCCGCGTGCGGCCAGCGCCATGTTGTACGGCGCAGCTGCCGCAGGCCGCCGCCGTGGGCATGCGTGGCCAAGGACCCGGCCATTCTGCATTTATATCGGCAGGTAAAGCCAGGGGCTTTACGTGGCGTGGCTGCTAGGCCCCCACCGGATAGAGCATCAGTACAGGGGCGGCGCCAACCTTTTGGCCGTAAGACCAGATGCATCCTCTGGACATAGCCACAGCATCGGAGAATCCAGCCCTAAGTGTTGACACCGGGGCAGGATTCATGATCTTCCACAACAGCAAAACTGGCGCCACAGCTGGACTGATACAGTGGCACCACGTGGAACACAATCGATTCCAATGGGAAACTGTGCAGGATTCATCAGGTTCACGTTTGACTATCAGGAGGCTGACAAGCTGCAGCTGCATATACTCACTGCACTCCCCACACACCATCCCAGCCAACAAGATGGCAACGAGGAGAGTGGTTCCAAGATTCACCGATGCTGAGCTGGAGACCTTCTTGGACGTAGTGGGGGAACAGGCGGTTGACCCTGTACACCAGCAAGATGCCAGTTGCCTTCATTCGCTCTGTCTAGGTGCAGGTGGCAGAGGCAGTGAGTGCCATCAGCAACACCGTCCAGATCGACCAGGAGTACTGTAAAAAAAACTGATCGACCTCCTCGGGCGGCCAGGGTGAGTGAGCAACACTATGCCTCTGACACTAACCCCCATCCCACACACCCGTAACCCCACCCCATCCCTCACCCCCATTCGGAGGGCGGCAGAACCCCCACCCTGCGCCACATGCCGGCACCCATACCGGCCATCATGACCAGTTGCCCTGGTCACTGACGCCCATAACACCGGAAACGGGAGTAAACTGGAGGGGGGACCGTCGGACCTGCGGCCCCTCACTGTGGCAGTACGGAGGAAAGGGAGGTCGCCGGGATGGAGATCGGCTGCAGGTAAGGAAGCGAGACCCCGCTTAATTGTGGTTCGTCACATGTCTGTCAACCCCCTGCCCCCGAATACCACCCCCACACCACCCCCACCCCCACATCACCCCCACACCACACTCGCCAGCACCTATACCCTCACCCCCACACCACCCTCACCCCCACATCACCCCCACACCACACTCGCCAGCACCCCTACCCACACCCCCACACCACCCTCACCCCCACATCACCCCCACACCACACTCACCTGCACCCCTACCCTCACCCCCACCCCACCCTCACTCCCACATCACACTCGCCAGCACCCCTACCCTCATCCCCACACCACCCTCACCCCCACATCACCCCCACACCACCCTCACCCCCACATCACTCCCACACCGCACTCACCAGCACCCCTACCCTCACCCCACACCACCCTCACCCCCACACCACACTCGCCAGCACTCCTACCCTCACCCCTACACCACCCGCACCCCTACACCACCCTCACCTGTACTAACCCCCCCCCCCCCCCCCCCGTCCCCGTCCCCGTCCCCCGTCCCACAGTCTAATCATGCGTCTTGTCTTGCTGGTGACAGGGCAGGTGCATACGGTGTCCCCCGCTGCCAGTAGTGCCACAGCTGGAATCCCCTTGTGAGCCAAGCAGTGAGGAGGAGAGTAGTCCAGGCGGCAGTCCTCGACTCGAGACCCAGGACTCACTGTGGCTCGAGTCCGAGGCTTACACAGATTTCCTGTCACAGCTCTCTCGAACACCCTCCACCATCCCAGATACATTCACCTCAGTTGGGCACTTTAATGAAACGGCTCCTGGGACACCAGGTCGAAGTGTTTGGTGGATTTCTTTGTGAAGGTATAATGGACCCGTGCGCACAACACAACTGATCCAGTATATTAGGTGGAGGAAGGAACTCCCAAGGGGGTGGACGGTCAGCGGGCAGCCCGGCCCCAGGGACTAGCTGCCATCCAGATGGGAATCAGGCTTCTGGAACGGAGAGTCGCATTGATTGTGAAGATGCAGTCGCATAGCCAGGGACTACATGAGGGGTTGTCAGCGAGCATGCAGCACCTGTAGGTGCAGTTGGAGGGGTCCAAATGCATGCAGGAAGTGGTGCCGACCATGCGTGCCTCCCAGGCCAACACTGCATAGGTGGCGACCGCGATGGAGGCATTGGGAGCGAGGGTTGCAGCTGTGGCTCAGTATATCCAAGGACTGGGGAATTCTGTGCAGGCGCTGGCCAAAGCCCATGACAGGGTTGCCACCTCACAGGCAGCCATGTGCCAGAGCCACCTGGACATTGCAGCAGCGCTTCTGAGCCTGGCCCAGTCACAGCGGGCCATGGCTGAGATCATCGGCCAAATAGGGCTCAAAAGCTACAGAGAGCCAGGGGAACATGTAAATATTTATAATGCTCCTTGTTTGAGTATGGGTTGTGCTTTCTTTCTCTCTTCCTGTTTTGTGTGTTTCTTCTTGTTTTTGCTTGGACCTATTGCTCACTTGTAAACAGTAAATACTCTTTGGCACAACAATATGTGCGGTGATGAAACCTGTAAACATAAACGTACGAATGGGGATGTGTAACATAAAAATGTGAAAACCCATAAAAACACTTTTAAAAAAGACCACAGTAGATTTATCCCCTTCCTAGCATCCTTCTTCCTCACAGACCTATCTTTGTTGTGAGACATCGGGACATCAGGGTTACTAGTCAAGTAACAGTATCACTATGCCAATGTCTCACCATGCTATTTATTTTTTAAATATACAGTACAAATGGCATGCAAGAACACTTGGACCTGGGGGTTTATATACAGAAATGTTGATGGTTGTAGGACAAGTTGAAAAGGCTGCTGAAAATATTTTTTCCAGGATCCTTTGAACATAGAACATAGAAAATACAGCACAGAACAGGCCCTTCGGCCCACGATGTTGTGCCGAACCTTTGTCCTAGATTAATCATAGATTATCATTGAATTTACAGTGCAGAAGGAGGCCATTCAGCCCTTTGAGTCTGCACCGGCTCTTGGAAAGAGCACCCTACCCAAACTCAACACCTCCACCCAACACCAAGGGCAATTTGGACATTAAGGGCAATTTATCATTGGCCAATTCACCTAACCTGCACATCTTTGGACTGTGGGAGGAAACCGGAGCACCCGGAGGAAACCCACGCAGACACGGGGAGGACGTGCAGACTCCGCACAGACAGTGACCCAAGCCGGAATCGAACCTGGGACCCTGGAGCTGTGAAGCAATTGTGCCATCCACAATGCTACCGTGCTGCCCTTGAGAACAAATAAATCTACACTATACCATTTTACCGTAATCCATGTACCTATCCAATAGCTGCTTGAAGGTCCCTAATGTTTCCGACTCAACTACTTCCACAGGCAGTGCATTCCATGCCCCCACTACTCTCTGGGTAAAGAACCTACCTCTGATATCCCTCCTATATCTTCCACCTTTCACCTTAAATTTATGTCCCCTTGTAATGGTTTGTTCCACCCGGGGAAAAAGTCTCTGACTGTCTACTCTATCTATTCCCCTGATCATCTTATAAACCTCTATCAAGTCGCCCCTCATCCTTCTCCGTTCTAATGAGAAAAGGCCTAGCACCCTCAACCTTTCCTCGTAAGACCTACTCTCCATTCCAGGCAACATCCTGGTAAATCTTCTTTGCACCTTTTCCAAAGCTTCCACATCCTTCCTAAAATGAGGCGACCAGAACTGTACACAGTACTCCAAATGTGGCCTTACCAAAGTTTTGTACAGCTGCATCATCACCTCACGGCTCTTAAATTCAATCCCTCTGTTAATGAACGCGAGCACACCATAGGCCTTCTTCACAGCTCTATCCGCTTGAGTGGCAACTTTCAAAGATGTATGAACATAGACCCCAAGATCTCTCTGCTCCTCCACATTGCCAAGAACTCTACCGTTAACCCTGTATTCCGCATTCATATTTGTCCTTCCAAAATGGACAACCTCACACTTTTCAGGGTTAAACTCCATCTGCCACTTCTCAGCCCAGCTCTGCATCCTATCTATGTCTCTTTGCAGCCGACAACAGCCCTCCTTACTATCCACAACTCCACCAATCTTCGTATCGTCTGAAAATTTACTGACCCACCCTTCAACTCCCTCATCCAAGTCATTAATGAAAATCACAAACAGCAGAGGACCCAGAACTGATCCCTGCGGTACGCCACTGGTAACTGGGATCCAGGCTGAATATTTGCCATCCACCACCACTCTCTGACTTCTATCGGTTAGCCAGTTCGTTATCCAACTGGCCAAATTTCCCACTATCCCATGCCTCCTTACTTTCTGCACTCTCCAATCCCCTGGTACCACCCCTGTTGACAGTGAGGACGAAACGATCATTGCCAACGGCTCTGAAATTTCATCTCTTGCTTCCTATAGAATCCTTGGATATATCCCGTCAGGCCCGGGGGACTTGTCTATCCTCAAGTTTTTCAAAATGCCCAACACATCTTCCTTCCTACCAAGTAGTTCCTCGAGCTTACCAATCTGTTCCACACTGTCCTCTCCAACAATATCGCCCCTCTCATTTGTAAATACAGAAGAAAAGTACTCGTTCAAGACCTCTCCTATCTCTTCAGACTCAATACACAATCTCCCGCTACTGTCCTTGATCGGACCTACCCTCGCTCTAGTCATTCTCATATTTCTCACATATGTGTAAAAGGCCTTGGGGTTTTCCTTGATCCTACCCGCCAAAGATTGTTCATGCCCTCTCTTAGCTCTCCTAATACCTTTCTTCAGTTCCCTCCTGGCTATCTTATATCCCTCCAATGCCCTGTCTGAACCTTGTTTCCTCAGCCTTACATAAGTCACCTTTTTCCCCTTAACAAGACATTCAACATCTCTTGTCAACCATGGTTCCCTCACTCGACCATCTCTTCCCTGCCTGACAGGGACATATATATCAAGGACACGTAGCACCTGTTCCTTGAACAGGTTCCACATTTCACTTGTGTCCTTCCCTGCCAGCCTATGTTCCCAACTTATGCACTTCAATTCTTGTCTGACAACATCGTATTTACCCTTCCCCCAATTGTAAACCTTGCCCTGTTGCACGTACCTATCCCTCTCCATTACTAAAGTGAAAGTCACAGAATTGTGGTCACTATCTCCAAAATGCTCCCCCACTAACAAATCTATCACTTGCCCTGGCTCATTACCCAGTACCAAATCCAATATTGCCCCTCCTCTGGTCGGACAATCTACATACTGTGTTAGAAAAGCTTCCTGGACACACTGCACAAACACCACCCCATCCAAATTATTTGATCTAAAGAGTTTCCACTCAATATTTGGGAAGTTAAAGTCGCCCATGACTACTACCCTATGACTTCTGCACCTTTCCAAAATCTGTTTCCCAATCTGTTCCTCCACATCTCTGCTACTATTGGGGGGGGGGCTATAGAAAACTCCTAACAAGGTGACTGCTCCTTTCGTATTTCTGACTTCAACCCATACTACCTCAATAGGGTGATACTCCTCGAACTGCCTTTCTGCAGCTGTTATACTTTCTCTAATTAATAATGCCACCCCCCCCACCTCTTTTACCACCCTCCCTAATCTTATTGAAACATCTATAACCAGGGACCTCCAACAACCATTTCTGCCCCTCTTCTATCCAAGTTTCCGTGATGGCCACCACATCGTAGTCCCAAGTACCGATCCATGCCTTAAGTTCACCGACCTTATTCCTGATGCTTCTTGCGTTGAAGTATACACACTTCAACCCATCTCCGTGCCTGCAAGTACTCTCCTTTGTCAGTGTTCCCTTCCCCACTGCCTCATTACACGCTTTGGCGTCCTGAATATCGGCTACCTTAGTTGCTGGACTACAAATCCGGTTCCCATTCCCCTGCCAAATTAGTTTAAACCCTCCCGAAGAGTACTAGAAAACCTCCCTCCCAGGATATTGGTGCCCCTCTGGTTCAGATGCAACCCGTCCTGCTTGTACAGGTCCCACCTTCCCCAGAATGCGCTCCAATTATCCAAATACCTGAAGCCCTCCCTCCTACACCATTCCTGCAGCCACGTGTTCAACTGCACTCTCTCCCTATTCCTAGCCTCGCTATCACGTGGCACCGGCAACAAACCAGAGATGACAACTCTGTCTGTCCTGGCTTTTAACTTCCAGCCTAACTCCCTAAACTTGTTTATTACCTCCACACCCCTTTTCCTACCTATGTCGTTGGTACCAATGTGCACCACGACTTCTGGCTGCTCCCCCTCCCCCTTAAGGATCCTGAAGACACGATCCGAGACATCCCTGGCCCTGGCACCTGGGAGGCAACATACCTCCCGGGAGTCTCGCTTGCGACCACAGAATCTCCTATCTATTCCCCTAACCATTGAATCTCCTACAACTATTGCTTTTCTCTTCTCCCCCCTTCCCTTCTGAGCCCCAGAATTGCTTAATAAATAGAAGCAGAGGGTATAAAAGCAAGTAATCATGTCAAACCTTTATAAATTGCTGATTAGGCCTCAGCTGAAGCATTCTGTCTGTGGTGATATGCTTATGGGTTATATCATAGATGGATGGTGTGCGACCTCCAACCAGCAGGTGGCGGTGCAGACACACTATGCGGTGACCAGTGACTTCCATATAAGGGGAGATACATCCGGCCATCTTGAGAAGAAGATAGAGAGGGTAATAAGACATTCAGGTAAATGGTCAGTGCTAGGTGCAGATTCCAGAGGAGTAATAAGCAGACTCCATGATAACGTGCTCTGTATCAGATTGCTTTCTTACCACACGAGACTCAATAAAAGATTTGGTTTGGACAAGTCAAAGTGTTCGGTGGATTCCTTTGTAAAGGTATAATGGACGAAACACAACACAGTCCAATTCCAAGAACCATATTTCAGGAAGGATATCAAGGCATTGGAGAAGATGCAAAGATTTACTAAAATGCTATGATGGGTGAGGGTCTTCGGTCATGTGGAGAAAGTAGAAAATCTAGTATTATAGAATCATATCTGTTTACAGCATTGAAACAGGCCCATTTATAGAATTTACAGTGCAGAAGGAGGCCATTCGGCCCATCGAGTCTGCACCAGCTCTTGGAAAGAACACCCCACCCAAGCCCACACCGCCCCATCCCCATAACCCTGTAACCCCACTCAACCAACACTAAGGGCAACCTTGGACACGAAGGGCAATTTATCATGGCCAATCCACCTAATCTGCACATCTTTGGACGGTGGGAGGAAACCGGAGCACCCGGAGGAAACCCACGCAGACACGGGGAGAACGTGCAAACTCCGCACAGACAGTGACCCAGCCGGGAATCGAGCCTGGGACCCTGGAGCTGTGAAGCAATTGTGCTAACCACTATGCTACCGTGCTGCCAAATCTGCCCAGCTGGTCCATGCCGCCCAGTTTCTATCACCAAGTTGGTCCCACTTGCCTGCATTTGGCCCATATGCCTCTATACCCTCCCTGCCCATGTAACTGTCCAATTGCTTTTTAAAGGACAAAATTGTACCCGCCTCTACCACTGCCTCTGGTATCCCGTTCCAGATGCTCACCACCCTCTGTGTGAAGAAATTTCCCCTCTGGTCTCTTTTGTATCTCTCTACTCTCAACTTAAACCTATGCCCTCTAATTCTAGACTCCTCTACCTTTGGGAAAAGATGTTGACTATCTACCTTATCGATGCTCCTCATTATTTTATAGACCTCTGTAAGTTCAGTCCTAAGCCTCCTACGCTCCAGGGGAGAAATTCCCAGCCTATCCAGCCTCTCCTTATAACTCAAACCATCAAGTCCTGGTAGCATCCTCGTAAAATATTATTAGCCTTAGAGCAGAGTAGGTTAAGCAGAAATTTAATAGGGACATTCAAAGTCATGAATGGGTTTTGTAGAATCAATGTGAAGAAACTGTTTCCACTGGCAGAAAGATCAGTAACCAGACGACACAAATTCAAAGTAATAGGCAAAAGGACACTGAGTACAATGAGAATCTTCTTTTAATGCAGCAAGTTATTATGGTCTAAAATGCACTGCTTCAAATGGTACTGGGACCAAATTCAATAATAGCTTCCAAAAGGGAATTAAATAAAAACTTGAAGCAAAGAAAATTGCAGCAGCTTGGGGAAAGAGCTGGGAAATAACTGGAAAGCCCTTTTAAAGGCATAAGGTCAAATGACTTCCTATCAGGCTGTGAAACTCTATGGTTCTCGTCCCTAAGACGCACTCTCATTCCGAACAAAGGCTACTTGGTCGAAGTAGCAGAAGGCTGCCATAGAATTTTACCGCAGTATGAATCACTGTCTCCAGAAGAGGTGTAAGGGAAGAAAATAGGAGGGTGGGGGAAAAGACAGAAATATTTCTATATGCTCAGCTGGGTTTTGTCATTTTAAAATGTTCCCACCAGCAACTACATGAAAAATAACATTACTTCAGCAGTCCCAGAAATAACTTATAGTTTCATTTACATTGCATATCATTTTTCTTTTCAGCAGCAGGCTGTCTGTAACATGTGCTGATGTAATTTTTTCCAGGATGGTGGAGGTAACAAAGGTGCCTTGAAAAAGGATTGTGTGCAGAAACAGAAATGGTTCTGATGTTCCTTTTCATTAGCTTTCATCATCTGTGTTGACTTTTAGAACAGCAGCCTCCTTCAAACCCCACCAGTAGTAATATATCTCGCAAAGGAGATTTGCCAGAATAATTAATGTCCATCGGTCCATTCATTAGTGTCACCTCAGCAGAGGGGAGCCTCAGCTACATGGTGGATAATGGAACTTTGCAAATATTTGAAGTTCCACAGTGCAGACTGAGCAAAGGATAAAGAGAACATGTGTTTTAAATGACAACCATTAAAGGTATCAGAGCTCAGATACAAATTCATAAAAACTTTGCCTTCATTTGAGTGCATCATAAAAGTTCAAATATAATTTACTCGAGCCTGTGAATGCTTTATTGCACATTGCAAAGCTGATTTAAATAAAATGTTGCTACAAATTGTGTTAAAGCCTCTCATGTTTAATGAGACCTCCACTGGTCTCCATTCCAGTGTCTTAACTTCCACTGGCCTCCATTCACCACTGGTCTAGTTGCACCGGTTTTCGAACATTTCAAGAATTTTTATTTGGCCTATGAACGGCAAAGTTTCCATCCATCGCTTACAAGACAAGTGATAATAAGGAGGTGGGAGCTAGCAGGAGCCCCTAGACTGGGACTTCCCACTCCTTAAGCACAATCAACCTAAGGGATCTGCAAAGAATGAGTGAGATGAGACCTACCAGACTTCACAAATGCTTGGACTGAGGAAGGATTTTTTGAAAATTCTTCTGCTTAGGTGGACAGCTTTCCCATCCCTGGCTCAGGTAGGCAGGTGGAAGGATTTATCTTGCCTCAGCCAGGAGCAAGAGATGTGTCTGAAAAGTGTTTCTGCACATCTATCCAACGGCAATAATGTGCCCTCCCACTGACCCTCCTTATTCACCGAAGTTCACAGCAAAAGATTCTTATTCTTGGATTTCAGGCACAATCAATAGCACAGGATTTTAAGTTTTATTCAAATACTGGTTTTAAATTTACTTTGGATTACATAGGATACACAACACAAAAACATGCCATAAGGCCCAACCAGCGTATAATCAGCATTTATGCTCCATTTGAGCCTCCTCCATTCTTTCTACAGCTAACTCTATCAGTGTTCCCCTCTTATCTACACTTAAATGCCTCTATATTTTTCATTTCCACCACTCCCTGTGTCAGAGAGTTCCACATTTACATTACTGGCAGCACAGTAGCATAGTGGTTAGCACAGTTGCTTCACAGCTCCAGGGTCCCAGGTTTGATTCCCAGCTGGGTCACTGTCTGTGCGGAGTCTGCGCGCTCTCCCCCCGTGTGTGCGTGGGTTTCCTCCGGGTGCTCCGGTATCCTCCCACAGTCCAAAGATGTGCGGATTAGGTGGATTGGCCATGATAAATTGCCCTTAGTGTCCAAAGAAAAAGGTTAAGTGGGGTTACGGGGATCTGGTAGATACGTGGACTTGAGTAGGGTGCTCTTTGTAAGGGCCAGTGCAGACTCGATGGGCCGAATGACCTCCTTCTGCACTGTAAATTCTATGATTCTTTGGCAAAGAGATATCTTCTAAATTTGACTTTTTGGTGATTATCTTTTATTGATGGCCTCTTAAGCTCTAACCTCTTTGGTGGAAATTTTCTCTCTGTTACTAGTCTATCAAAAATTGTAAAGAACTCTATCAGGTCATCCCTCAGACTTCTCTTATGAAGAGAATAGAGACCAAGTCTGTTCATCGTCGCCTGATAGATCTATATCCTATATTTCTAGTTTTGCACCCTCGCCAATGCCTCTTTCTCCTTTTCATAATACGAAGACCAGGGGCGAAATTCTCCGTTATCGGCGGAAACTCCGCCGATCGGCGCAAAAAACGGCGCAAATCCCACTTGCGTCACGTCATAAAAATGGGCTAGCAGCGACGTAACGGGATCCGCGCTTGCGCAGTGGTTCACGCCGTGCAGCGTCATACGCGCTGCACGGCGTGACGGCTCATAAGGCCGCGCAGCTCTCCCCCACCCGACCGGAACACCCGACCGCAACACCCGACTTGATGGCTGGCCGTCGCTCAGCCCCGAGGTTCGAGTCACGCGATGTGGAGGCGCTCCTGGACGCGGTGGAGCAGAGGAGGGACGCCCTGAATCCCGGGCACGGCCGCAGAGTTGCCCCACGCCACAGCCGGCGTCTGTGGAGGGAGGTGGCAGAGGCCGTCACCGTCGTGGCCCTAACACCACGGACAGGCACGCAGTGCCACAAGAAGGTGAACGACCTCGTCAGAGCAGGCAGGGTGAGCCTCCCCCATATCCCCCATATCCCCCCCTCCCCATATCCCCCATATCCCCCCTCCCCCATATCCCCCATATCCCCCCACCCCCATATCCCCCCTCCCCCATATCCCCCCTCCCCCATATCCCCCATATCCCCCCTCCCACATATCCCCCCTCCCCATATCCCCCCTCCCCCATATCCCCCCTCCCCCATATCCCCCATATCCCCCTCCCCCATATCCCCCCTCCCCATATCCCCCATATCCCCCCTCCCCCATATCCCCCCTCCCCCATATCCCCCCTCCCCCATATCCCCCCTCCCCATATCCCCCATATCCCCCCTCCCCCATATCCCCCCTCCCCATATCCCCCATATCCCCCCTCCCCCATATCCCCCCCTCCCCCATATCCCCCCTCCCCCATATCCCCCATATCCCCCCTCCCCCATATCCCCCCCTCCCCCATATCCCCCCTCCCCATATCCCCCATATCCCCCTCCCCCATATCCCCCATATCCCCCTCCCCCATATCCCCCCTCCCCCATATCCCCCATATCCCCCCTCCCCCATATCCCCCTCCCCCATTATCCCCCCTCCCCCATATCCCCCATATCCCCCCTCCCCCATATCCCCCCTCCCCCATATCCCCCCTCCCCCATATCCCCCATATCCCCCCTCCCCCATATCCCCCCCTCCCCCATATCCCCCCTCCCCCATATCCCCCCTCCCCCATATCCCCCATAGCCCCAAGTGAATCCAGCCCTAACCTTAACCTCTGCAATGCACGCGCAACCGATGGCGTGCATTCATATACCTGCCTAACACTGTTGCCTTTTACCCCTGCCACCACCGCCCCCCCCCCCACAGGAGAAGCGCGCACACAACAATAGGGAGCATGTGAGGACTGGAGGAGGGCCCGCTGATGAGAGGCCACTGACCGTACACGAGGAAAGGGCCCTGGAACTGGCTGGCGGACCTGAGGACCGGGAGGTTGCTGATGCAGAGGTCGGGGCCCCACGAGCAAGTGAGCCACCAACAGCCCGTCCCCATATCCCCCCTCCCCTATATCCCCCTCCCCCGTATCACCTGATCACTGCCTGATGTCTAACCATGCATGCTTCATTGTGTATCGCAGGACCAAACGTCCAGACACCCATCCCCGCAGATG
Source organism: Scyliorhinus torazame (assembly GCF_047496885.1). Taxonomy (NCBI): domain Eukaryota; kingdom Metazoa; phylum Chordata; class Chondrichthyes; order Carcharhiniformes; family Scyliorhinidae; genus Scyliorhinus; species Scyliorhinus torazame. The sequence goes on from NC_092715.1 coordinate 179,693,192, forward strand.
CAGACCGCCCGCAGGATGCCCCTCGGAGACCACAGGAGACGGAGAGACCCGCACCCTCCAGCATGCGACGCCCGCAGGATGCCCCTCGGAGACCACAGGAGACGGAGAGACCCGCACCCTCCAGCATGCGACGCCCGCAGGATGCCCCTCGGAGACCACGGGAGACGGAGAGACCCGAACCCTCCAGCATGCGACACCCGCAGGATGCCCCTCGGAGACCACGGGAGACGGAGAGACCCGGACCCTCCAGCATGCGACGCCCGCAGGATGCCCCTCGGAGACCACGGGAGATGGAGAGACCCGCACCCTCCAGCATGCGACGCCCGCAGGATGCCCCTCGGAGACCACGGGAGACGGAGAGACCCGGACCCTCCAGCATGCGACGCCCGCAGGATGCCCCTCGCACACCACGGGAGACGGAGAGACCCGGACCCTCCAGCATGCGACGCCCGCAGGATGCCCCTCGCACACCACGGGAGACGGAGAGACCCGGACCCTCCAGCATGCGACGCCCGCAGGATGCCCCTCGCACAACACGGGAGACGGAGAGACCTGGAGCAACAGGGAGACGACACCCCCGTCACGTGCGGGAGCGACCACCCAGCGATGAGGGGGGCAGCCACAGGCCCCCGTCACATCCGAGCCAGGACACCACTACCCAGGACACCACTATCCAGGACACCCCTACCCGGGACACCACTACCCAGGACACCCCTACCCGGGACAGCACTACCCGGGACAGCACTACCCGGGACAGCACTACCCGGGACAGCACTACCCGGGACAGCACTACCCGGGACAGCACTACCCAGGACACCCCTACCCGGGAAGACAAAATACCGGACAGTGACTCAGAGTGGATGGGTGGAGACGAACCCCCACCCCAAAGTGCCATGGACTCAGAGTGGGACGAAGAGCACGACACAACGCCACTGCTGTCACCAACACCCTCCACCATCGCAGAAACACTCACCACGGTTGGGCACTTTAGTGATGAGGCGTCTGGTACACTCACTGGTGCGCACAACACAGCCGTCCCGGTACAGCAGGTGGAGGTAGGAGCAGCAGAGGGACCGGGCGGTCGGAGGGCAGCCCAGGCCAAGCGAACATCTGCCGCCCAGATGGATCCCGGGTTCCTGCAGTTACCACACCCACACATAGATCCGATGCAACCACCGACACGGAGACGAGCGAAGAGGGTGACGGGTGGCTTGCGGCGGCTGCGGTCGCAGGTGGAGGAGTCCACCCGCGTCCAGGAGCTGGGAGTGGTCCCGGTCATGCGTGCCACCCAGGCTGACACCGCACTGGTGGCGTCCGCGGTGGAGGCAATGGGTGCGACGGTGTCAGACATGGGGAACGGTTTGCGAGGCCTGGGGCCTTCCGTGCAGGCGGCGTCTGTGGCCCAGGAAATGGCTGCCCTCTCACAGGAGGCCATGAGCCAGTGCCAGCGCCAGATGGCAGAGGCGCTCAACGCCATAGCCCAGTCTCAGCAGGCCATGGCCCAGTCTCAGCAGGCCATGGCCCAGTCTCAGCAGGCCATAGCCCAGTCTCTGCAGGCCATGGCCCAGTCTCTGCAAGCCATGGCCCAGTCTCAGCAGGCCAGCGCTGAGGGCATCGGCGCCAGTGGCCATGTGCGAGCTGGCGTCGCACTGTCGCAGACAGGGTTCGACAACCCCCTGGGCTCCATGGCTGCAAACCTGCAGACCCCTGTCGATACCAGCACGGGCCTCCAGGACTGGCAGCGCCAGATGTCGGGGGTGCGTCGGATGGCCAGTCCGTTCGCATCCCCCACCCATGTAGAGGCCTGGGGGCCATCAGGCACCCCGAGGGAGGAGGAGGTGGTGTGGTCCGTCCCGGCTCCCTCTGTAGGGGAGGTCCCGGTACACCGCGACACCTCGGACTCCCCCCCTTCCGTCCCAGGTGCATCGGGTGGGCAACGGGCAGGACAGGCTGGCAGCTCGCCATCCCAGTCGCCCGGGCCGCAGCCTGGCCCATCTAGGCCAGGACGCCCCAGGAAACGGCCGCCAAAGGGATCCGGTGTCAGAGGGCAGGAATCACAGGAGTCCACCTCCAGTTCTGCTGTACCGTCTGGGGAACCACGTAGACGTAGTCAATGGGCCCGTAAGGCCAAACAATTAGACACTGAGTAAGTTGGCACGGGTGCAGGGCACAGATGAGTTTTAGGGGCTAGGGCACGTGTATGAACTCGTTTGGTTATTAAAGTCAATGTTACACCTACCGAAGCTGCCTTTGTGCTCTGTCCAAAGTGTGCGGGCGTGTCATGTACGTTGAGCGCAAGTGTGTGTGTGACGGGTGGTCTTACCTCAGCCCCAGGTGAGTCTGCCCCCTTCCCCCTGGGCCGCCATCAACATCCCCCGGGCAGAGGACGGGACCGTGCGCTGCAGTGTCACAGCCGCATGCAGGGATGGTCCGGGTGGATGGTGGTACTGTGGCCATGGGTCAGACATAGTCCAACGATGTAGAGCCAGGAGCTCATCGGAGGCGGGTTGTCATCATCCTCCATGGCCTGCGATAGACACGCGTCCACCCGCAACTGGGTGAGCCCGGCCCGTTGTGCCGCCGGTGGATCGGCAATTGGGGGTGGGGGGGTGGTGTGCATGCGGGTGGGGTGTGTGGCGTTGGGGAGGGGGGTGAGGGTGCTGGGTGGGTGGATGGGTGGGGGGTGTGGGTGGTCGGCTTTTGTCATGGTGTGCGGTCTGTGGCCATACTACCCGATTCCCACGCCCATCTAGTCAGTGAAGCGGGCGTCTATCAGTCTGTCCCGTGCCCGCTGGGCCAGCCGGTAACGGTGGACAGCCACCCGCCTGTGTCTACCCCGTCTGCCCTGACCATTGCCCCCATCCCCCTCATCTGGGGAGGACTGGGCCTCTTCCTGCTGCTCCTCCACTCCGCCCTCCTCTGCCTGCGGCACATCGCCCCTCTGCTGGGCTATGTTGTGCAGGACGCAGCACACCACAATGATGCGGCCGACCCTATCTGACCGATACTGGAGGGCGCCCCCAGAGAGGTCCAGGCACCTGAAACGCATCTTCAGCATGCCAAAGCACCTCTCGATCACTCCCCTTGTCGCTACATGGGCATCATTGTAGCGGTTCTCCGCCTCATTGCATGGCCTCCGTATAGGCGTCATCAGCCACGATCGCAATGGGTAGCCCCTGTCGCCCAGCAACCAGCCCCTCTGCCGGGGATGGCGTCCCTCGTACATGCCGGGGATGGATGACCGCGACAACACGAATGAGTCGTGTACATTGCCTGGGTGACGGGCGCAGACGTGCAGGATCATCATGCGGTGGTCGCAGATCACCTGTACGTTCATTGAATAGGTCCCCTTCCTATTAGTGAACACGGCCCTGTTCTCTGCAGGTGGCCGCACGGCGACGTGCATCCCATCGATCGCGCCCTGGACCATGGGGAACCCGGCAACGGCAGAGAAGCCCACGGCCCGGGCATCTTGGCTGGCCCGGTCCACGGGAAGCGGATGTAGCGGTGCGCCATGGCATAAAGGGCATCTGTCACTGCCCGGATGCACCGATGCACCGATGTCTGCGATATGCCGGACAGGTCCCCACTTGGCCCCCCCCCCAACCTCCACCCTGGCACGGACCCCCTCCCCAAACCCCAACCTCCATCCCAGCACGGACCCCCCCCCCAACCTCCACCCCGGCACGGACCCCCTCCCCAACCTCCACCCCAGCACGGACCCCCCCCCCCCCAACCTCCACCCCGGCACGGACCCCCTCCCCAACCTCCACCCCAGCACGGACCCCCCCCCCAACCTCCACCCCGGCACGGACCCCCTCCCCAACCCCCAACCTCCACCCCAGCACGGACCCCCCCCCCCAACCTCCACCCCGGCACGGACCCCCCCCCCAACCTCCACCCCAGCACGGACCCCCCCCCCAACCTCCACCCCGGCACGGACCCCCTCCCCAACCTCCACCCCGGCACGGACCCCCTCCCCAACCTCCACCCCAGCACGGACCCCCCCCAACCTCCACCCCGGCACGGACCCCCCCCAACCCCCAACCTCCACCCCGGCACGGACTCCCCCCAACCCCCAACCTCCACCCCGGCACGGACCCCCTCCCGGCACTCCCCCGGAGCCCAGCCTACTCTAACCACCCCCCCCCCCCCCCGCCGCACACACACACAAGCCGAGACACACCTCTCCTCACGCAATCAGTCTGCGGCCACGCCATTTCCTGCCCAGAGCCAACCCCCCAGGCCGTCACTCACCTCCTCGCTGGTCGGCGTGAGCCTGGAGCACCGGGTCACGCCGATGAAAAGGAGGTTTGATTGACGTCGAAGTGAACGGTCATCACGTCGACGGGACTTCGGCCCATCCGGAAGGGAGAATATCGGCAGGCCGAAAATCGGCTGCCTTGCGCAGACCCGTGACATTCTCCGCGGCAGCGGCGCCATTAACGCCCCGCCGACTTTTCTCCCTTCGGAGACTTCGGCGGGGGCGGGGGCGGGATTCACGGCGGCCAACGGCCATTCTCCGACCCGGCGGGGGGTCGGAGAATGACGCCCCTGAATTATACTCAGTACTCCAGGTGTGATATAACAACTTCTTCACATTTCAATTTTGTTTCTCTTGATATAAACTTTATGTAATATCCCACATGTTACCTACGGGGTGGGAATGCTTGTCTTCCCCATGCTCCTTGCGGAATACGAGTTCCCTGCTAGTGACGGGTTTCTCCATTACCCAGTCTATATAAGGTCGGCCAATAACGCACCAACAAGGGGGAGCCCATTAGGGGTCTATTGGGTAATTATATATTGTTTGTGTTAATAAAACTTTGGGCGAAATTCTCCCGAAACGGTACGATGTCCGCCGACTGGCGCCCAAAACGGCGCCAATCAGACGGGCATCGCGCCGCACCAAAGGTGCGGAATGCTCCGCATCTTTGGGGGCCGAGCCCCAACATTGAGGGGCTAGGCCAACGCCGGAGGAATTTCCGCCCCGCCAGTTGGCGGAAACGGCCTTTGTTGCCCCGCCAGCTGGCGCGGAAATGACATCTCGGGGCGGCGCATGCACGGGAGCGTCAGCGGCCGCTGACAGTTTCCCATGCATGCGCAGTGGAGGGAGTCTCTTCCGCCTCCTCCATGGTGGAGACCGTGGCGGAGGCGGAAGGGAAAGAGTGCCCCCACGGCACAGGCCCGCCCACGGATCGGTGGGCCCCGATCCCGCCGTTCAAAAGGTGGTTTAATCCACGGCGGCGGGACAGGCAATTTATCGGCTGGACTTCGGCCCATCCGGGCCAGTGAATCCAGCGGGGGGGCCCGCCAACCGGCGCGGCCCGATTCCCGCCCCCGCCGAATATCCGGTGCCGGAGACTTCGGCAACCGGCGGGGGCGGGATTCACGGCAGCCCCCGGCGATTCTCCAACCCAGCGGGGGTTCGGAGAATGACGCCCTTTGTTCTTATTTTACTCGGTGTGGACTCCCCAAGTCCCTTTTAAACAGGCGATGAGGAGTAAACTGGTTTTGTTCTTGACGCTGCGACCTACTCAGCTGAGCCACCTCCCCGATTCTCTGGACTCAAGTTTGGATTTCTTTGATTCGCCATGCCTCTGTTTGGGTTACATGTATTTGACATCAGTGTTGAAGACTGGGTCCAATACGCTGGATGAATGCGTTATTTCTTCCAGGCCAACAATATCACGGAGAACGAATGCCAGAATGGGAAGGACTGAATAGCGCAGGGTCCACCCTGACCCCAGTGATTTATGGGCACCAATCAGTACGCCTTCCCTTCAATGTTGTGCAAGGAAACGGCTCTGGCATGTTGGGTCGTGATTGGCTACACCAGCTACAGTTGGATTGGCAACATTTCCTCCGAGTGGGGTCTGGAGGATTGTATACGTTAGTCAGCAAATTTCCAGAGGTTTTCCAGTGCTAGGATGACGCCAGTACACGCTGGCACTCCCGCGTATGCACCAACTCGCGTCGGCCGGCGGAGGCCCTTCGGCGCCGGTTGCCGTGGCGCTAACCAGTCCGGGCCCAGCCTAACCCCTTAAGGTGCGGAGGATTCTGCACCTTTGGTGAGGCCCGACACCAGAGTGGTTCACGTCACTCCTTCCCGCCCAAGTTGCTCCCCCGCCGTTTCCCGCAGAATCCCGCCCACCGAGTCCACCTATGCCGCGCAAAGTGCGTGTTTCACATGAAAGAAGTGGTATATATTGGGATATTGGTTGGATCGAGAGGGCCTGCACCCAGTTGCCAAGAAGGTGTGGGCAATCAAAATGGCCCCGCACCGCGGGACACCATGGAACTTCGCTCTTTTCTTGGATTAGTAAATTACAATGGCCGTTTTGTTCCGAATTTGGCTATCGTCCTCGTCTACCTCCATTTGCTTTTGAAGAAGTGCCAGCCTTGTGCTTGGGCCAAGGCCAAGGATATGGCGTTTAATAGGGTGAAGCGGCATATGTCTCTCTCAGGGATATTGACACATTATGACTCCTCAATAAAGTTGTACGTCACATGTGATGCTTCTCCAAATAGCGTTGAGGATGTTTTGTCTCATCGGATGGACAGCGGCCGTGACCGTCTGATCGCTTTTGCCTCCTGGACGCTGGCTGCAGCCGAAAGAAAAGGGCCACGATTCTCTGGTCCGGCGCCAGAATGCTGGCGCCAAAACGGGAGTACTTTACTCCAGCACCGGCGCCAGTTCCGAGGCCTGATTCACGGGTCCTGGGGGGGGAGCCAGCATGGTGTTGGAGTAGCCCATGCCGCTCCAGCTGCCGGTTCCGGCGTGGACCCGGCGCCACGGGGTCCCGCGCATGCGCAGTTGGGCCAGCGCCAACTAGCGCATGCGCAGTGGCCTTCTTCCCCGCGCCGGCCCCAATGCCAAATGGCGCAGGGATCCAGGAGCCGGCGCGGAGGAAAAGAGGCCCCCTGACAGAGAAGCCGGCCCGCTGATTGGTGGACCCCAATCGCGGACCAGTCGCTACGGAAGCCCTCCCCAGGGTTGGACCCCCATTCCCCCACACAGGCCGACCCCAGACCCTTCAACCCCAAGGTCCCACTGGCCCATAGCATGTTAGAACGGCGCCGGCGGGACTCGGATTTTTTTGGACAACCGCTCGGCCTACCCAGGCCGGAGAATCGCACCGCCGCCGGAGGATCGCCGCTACAGCCGTTTGCGGCAATTCTCCATGCGGCCCGACGCCATGCGAGCCCGCCCATTTTTTCACGGGCGGGAGAATGACGTCCCAGAGTCAGGGCAGCGTGGCCCGATTCACGCGGCCCCCCGCTGATTCTCCGGCCCAGCGGGGGGTCGGAGAATCACGCCCCATATGTCCAGATCGAGAAAGAGCGTATTGCAGTCATATTCGGTGTAGAGTGATTTAATCAAAACGTCTGTAGCCGCCATTTTTTTAATGGTCACCATTGAGGAGCCATTGTTAGGCCTCTTCCACAACGTCCAGGGGCTCAGATTGCGCAAACTGATGCAGTGGAGGGAGTCTCTTCCACCTCCGCCATGGTGGAGACCGTGGCGGAGGCGGAAGGGAAAGAGTGCCCCCACGGCACAGGCCCGCCCGCGGATCGGTGGGCCCCGATCGCGGGCCAGGCCACCGTGGGGGCACCCCCCGGGGTAAGATCGCCCCGCGCCCCCCCCAGGACCCCGGAGCCCGCCCACGCCGCCTTGTCCCGCTGGTAAGGTAGGTGATTTAATTTACGCCGGCGGGACAGGCAATTTATCGGCAGGACTTCGGCCCATCCGGGCCGGAGAATCGAGCGGGGGGGCCCGCCAACCGGCGCAGCGCGATTCCCGCCCCCGCCGGATATCCGGTGCCGGAGACTTCAGCAACCGGCGGGGGCGGGTTCACGCCCGCCCCCGGCGATTCTCCAACCCGGCGGGGGGTCGGAGAATGTCGCCCAGAGTTACAATCCGTGCTTGTCTAAGCAGGAATCCTTTCAGGCTGCTCAGACCCACTTGAACGTTCCTGTAGTTGGAACAAGTTCCTTTGGGCCAAACATTTCGCATGTAATGCAACACGTGCTGTAAGTGTCATCCTTGGCTGTTTCTTCCTTAATTAGTTTCATTTTTACATCCGAGACAGGTCGACTTTCTTCTATTATGGTTGCTTGAGCTTTGATTGCCTGGACAATGTCGATTGTCCCAGGACCTTCAGTTTCACGCGACAGTGCATCTGCTACAACAAGGTCTTTACCTGGTCTGTAGACTAACTCAAAGTCACACCTTTTGAAATTTCATTGTCATACGTTGGAGTCTCTGTGACATATCATTCTAGTTTTTCTTAATGATTGATATGAGAGGATGATAATCCGTTTCCACTGTAAAAGTGGTAATCCATACACATAGTTATGGGGCGGGATTCGCTGCGAATCGGTGCAGCGGGCCACTCTGGCGCCGAGAAGTGGCATGAACCACTCCGGCGTCGGACTCCCCTGAAGGTGCGGAGTGTTTGGCGCCGCGCCAGCCAGCGTGGAAGGTCATGGCGCCACACCAACCGGCGCCGAAGGGCCTCCGCCGGCCGGTGCGAGTTGGCGCATGTGTGAGAGCGCCAACATGAGCTGGCGTCATCTCAGCGCATGCGCAGGGGGGTTCTTCTCCGCACCAGCCATGGCGGAGCTTGACAGTGGCCAGTGCGGAGGGAAAGAGTGCCCCACTTCACAGGCCCGCCCGCGGTTCGGTGGGCCCCGATCGCGGACCAGGCCGCCAAAACCCCGGCGCCGGAGAATTTGGCAGCCGGTGGGGGCGGGATTCACGCCGCCCCCCGGCGATTCTCCGACCCGGCAGGGTGTCGGAGATTCCTGCCCATGGAATTTGTCCATTTCAGTGAGGAGACCCAAACATTCTTTATCGATTTGCGCATAGCGTTGTTCGGTCGTTGTCATCGCTCTTGAGGCATAAGCGACCGGTTGCCATTGCCTGTCAAATGTTTGCTGAAGCAGCACAGCTCCTATGCCATCCCTGCTAGCAACTGTGGATATCATTGTTTCACTCTTAGGATTAAAGAAAGACAGAACTGGTGCTGTGGTGAGTGCTGTCTTTAAGTCAGACCGTTCCTTCTCGTGTCCTTCAGACCATGTGAATACGTCATTTTTCTGTATTAGCTGTCGCAGAGCCGTTGTAGGTGACGATAAATTCGGAATGAACTTTCACAGAAAGTTTGCCATGCCTAGTAGTCTAAGAACCACTTTTTGTCATTCGTTGAAGATATTTTGTTGATGGCTGCAACCTTTTGAGTTGAGCTGAAATCTGGTCACCTAAAACCTTGAGTTTGGAGATACCAAATTTACAGCTGGTTCTATTGAGTTTTGAACCAAACTTCTCTATTCGCTGCATGACTTGAAGAAGTCTTGCATTGTGTTCTTCTTGAGTCGCTGCCCAAATGATGATATCGTCAACATGTACTCTGACATCTTCAATACCTTCTATCATTTGTCCCATTGTCGATGCTGCTCACCATTTCACACCAGGGGCGAGATTCTCCGACCCTCCGCCGGGTCGGAGAATCGCCGGGGGCTGGCGTGAATCCCGCCCGCCGGTTGCCGAATTCACCGGCACCGGATATTCAGCGGGGGCGGGAAATGCGCCGCGCCGGTTGGCGGCCCCCCCCCCCCCCCCCCGCGATTCTCCAGCCCGGATAGGCCGAAGTCCCGCTGCTAAAATGCCTGTCCCGCCGGCGTAGATTAAACCACCTACCTTACCGGCGGGGCAAGGCGGCGCCGGCGGGCTCCGGGGTCCTGGGGGGGGCGCGGGGCGATCTGGCCCCGGGGGGTGCCCCCACGGTGGCCTGGTCTCCACCATGGCGGAGGTGGAAGAGACTCCCTCCACTGCGCATGCGCGGGAATGCCGTCAGCGGCCACTAACGCTCCCGCGCATGCGCCGCCTGGAGATGTCATTTCCGCGCCAGCTGGCGGGGCACCAAAGGCCTTTTCCGCCAGCTGGCGGGGGAAGAAATTCGTCCGGCGCCGGCCTAGCCCCTCAATGTTGGGGCTCGGCCCCCAAAGATGCGCGATTCCCGTCTGATTGGCGCCGTTTTGGGTGCCAGTCGGCGGACATCGCGCCGTTTCCGGAGAATTTCGCCCTCTGTCTTTGTTAAGGAACATGATCCTCAGCAAGGTGCATGAAGGCCATCTGGGAATGGAAAAGTGCAAACGAAGAGCTCGGCAATCAGTATATTGGCCAGGTATCAATGAAGATATCAATAACCTTGTCGCAGCATGCAAAACCTGTCAATGGAACCAGTCGCAGCAGCAAAAGGAAACACTGATGATGCATGATCTTGTCAAGACTCCATGGTCAAAGGTTGGCATCGATCTGTTTTACTTCCACGGAAATTATTACTTGATAATCATAGATTACATCTCCTTTTTTAAAATAAATTTAGAGTACCCAATTTTTTCCAATTAAGGGGCAATTTAGCGTGGCCAATCCACTTATCCTGCACATCTTTTTGGGTTGTGGAGGCGAAACCCATGCAGACACGGGGAGAATGTGCAAACTCCACACGGACAGTGACCTAGGGCCGGGATTCGACGCGGGTCCTCAGCGCCGGAGGCAGTAATGCTAACCACTGTGCCACTGTGCTGCCCTTAGATTACTTCTCCAACTACCCCGAGGAGATCAAATTACCCAATTCTAGTTTGAAAACGTTCGTAAAAGCTACAAGAGATATTTGCAAGGCATGGAAACCTATTTACTATCATGACAGACAACGGTCCATGTTATGACATCTGCGATTGGACAGAATTCTCACAAAGGTATGATTTTCAGCATATCACTTCCAGGCCACGACATCCACAATCTAATGGGAAAGCTGAAACAGGTGTGCACATACACAAGTAACTGCTCAAAAAAGCATTGGATTCAAGAAGCAATCCATTCTTAGCCACCGAGCTACACCACTAGCTACGGGATTTTCAACAGCACAACTGCTGATAAATCGACAGCTACGTGCTACATTACCATATTTACCGACAGCAGATCCTGATAATGACGATACTGTGCAGAAAATGCAGCAAAACAAGCAAGATCAGCAGCATTACTACAACAGGACAGCAAAGGATCTGGCAACACTGGAGCTAGGAAATAATACGCGGGTACAGATTCCAACAGGAGGATGGTCTTGCATGGCACGTGTGATTCGCCAGGCAACTCCATACTCATACATCATTTTGACAGACGAAGGTTCAATCCTACAAACGAATCGTAGAGTGCTTCTCAAAGTGAAGACAGCTCAACCTGTATTTCCACACATATTTGACACAGAGCTACTCTGTGTCAACTTTCACAGCACGGCAGCAAGATGTTGTGACTGCAGTGAGGACAACGACATCTGTTGAACCACCACGATTGAGAAGGTCCACATGTATCAAACAGAAACCGGACAGACTCAATTTGTGGACTTTTAAAACAAAAAATTATTAACAAATGGACAGTAACCGACTTCCGGTGGCGTCTGCAAGCGGAGCGGCCGGGTTCAGAAGAAGCTCCCGCTGGTCTTTTTCGGGGGGGGTTCCCCGCAAATGTTTTGGCAAGGAATAAACCTCTCCGGGGTCGGCCCTGCCTCCCTCACCCTGCGATAGCATCAAAGCTCCGTTTTATGGTGCCAGAGGGTTGAAAGGGCGGGAGGGGAGAGACTGGTCCCAGTGGGTTCGGCGGGGTGGCTGCACATGGAGGAGGAACGGGGGTTGCGACTTGTTCCCCAAGGAGCATCCTGAAAGCTGAAGGACTCAAAGAGCACAGAGAGGAAAAGATACATTTTTAAATTTATTTTTTCTCTCCTGAACATTTGAAGGGAGCAGCGGGGGCGGAGCCAAACTGAGGCCGAGGCGGCAGGCCCGAAGCCAGGGCGCGATGTAGGTGAGATGTCCCAGATTGGATGGCTCCCGCCTAGAATGTGGTAAGAAGACTGAAGCCCGGTCCTGGGGAAATTCTGGAGGTATACACAAAAAAAAGAGAAAGACGTTTTAAAGAAATTTGAGATTGAAGAAGGAAGGAAGAGAGAGAAAAAGGAAAAATAATAAGCCGTTAAAGGATGCGAAAAGCAGCATCGAGCAGGGAGGAAACGCGGGCTCGCCGTTGAATGAGAAGACGAGCAAAAGTGCTGACAAGATGGCGGAGGCCGGACCGCATGGTGGGGCCGCACTACTTACAGTGGAGAAGATGACCGAGGTGATGGCGGTGGAACTGGAAAAGCAGTTTGCGAGGCACATGGAGGCTTTGAGAAAGGAGATGGCGGTCACATTGAAGTCACTGGTGGAGGAGGCAATCGCCCCGGTGAGCGTAGCTGTGGCAAAGACATTGGCCGAGGTGAGAGAGCTAGGCGAGAAGATGAAGGAAGAGGAGGAGGCCTCGTCACAGCACAACGACCAGCTCGCCTCGATAGGGGATGAGCTGCGGAGGGCGGTGAAGGTCAACAAAAGGCTCCGAGCAAAGGTTGAGGACTTGGAGAACCGCTCAAGGCGACACAATCTAAGAATTGTGGGCTTGCCCAAATGGATTGAGGGTCCAAGGCCATCAGAGTACTTCGCTAAGACATTGGCAGAGCTGATGGGGGAGGGTGAGAACCCCTCTCAGTACGAACTGGACCGAGCTCATCGGTCGTTAAGGCCGAAGCCCAAAGTGAATGAGTCGCCAAGAGCAGTAATCATCTGTTTCCATAAGTACTGCATGAAGGAGAAGGTGTTAAGCTGGGCGAAGCAGAAGTGCGAGGAGCAGTGGGATGGTGCCGGAGTTTGGATCTACCAGGACTTGACGATGGAGTTGGCAAAAAGACGGGCGGCATTCGGGCGAGTGAAGGCGGCACTGTACAAGAAGGGGGTACAATTTGGTATGGTATACCCGGCGAAGCTGAGGGTGACGTATGGTGCCAAAGACTTTTATTTCGAGACAGCGGAGGCGGCTGAGGCATTCGTGAGGGCAGAAGGCTTGGGACAGACGTGAGGAGTGGAGCTGGAAGGGAGACTGTGGACTGTGATTGGGGAGCTGGAAAATGTATAAATGTTATAACTTTCTTTTCACTGACGTGTATTGTAATTTACTTCTCTTCATATTGTTACAGAGTTCAAGTTATTAGTTGGGTTGATTGGCATTCTGTGTTGCGACGGTTATATCTTAGTTTAGTGAATTGTATGGGTTGGATTGTTGTTTTTGTTTTTTCTTTCTCTGGGACTGGGTGGGAGGGGACGGTATATCTTGGCGGGGGAGCCACCCGCGCTAGCTAACTAAAGTCGGCTAGTGAACGGAGATGAGGTGAGAGGAGGGCTGCGGACATTGGAGCCTGGTTGGCAGGTTTCGATGGGCCTCCGAGGCGAGCGGGGGGGGTGGATTGATGCTGGGAGATGTTTTTTCGAGAGGAAATGTAGGGGTGTTTTGGGAGGGGGGAGGGGTTTAATGTTAATAATGGATAGGGGCGGGTCAGGCTCATGGGGCAGGGCCTGGTGGTATGATGATGGTGGATAAGAAGGATGGGTGGGCTGAGAGACCCCCAGTTAGGATACTGACGTGGAACATGAGGGGTTTAGAAGGTCCGGTCAAGAGTTCAAGGGCGCTTGCGCATCTTAAAAGTTTAAAAGCCGATGTAGCAATGCTGCAGGAGACTCACTTGAGGGTGAAGGACCAGGTGAGACTTAAAAAGGGCTGGGTTAGTCAGGTGTTTCACTCTGGACTTGACGGAAGAGCTCGAGGGGTAGCGGTAATGGTCAGCAAAAGAGTGCGCTTCCAGATGGAGAACCTGATGGCAGATCAGGGGGGTAGATATGTGATTGTGACAGGGACGCTGGAGGGGAGGTTAGTGGTGCTGTTAAGTGTATACGGTCCCAATTGGGACGATGTGGGATTCGCAAAGAAGGTGTTTGGGGCCATCCCTGACTTGGACACACACAAACTGATAGTGGGGGGGTGGGGACTGGAACTTGGTGCAGGAGCCAAGGTTGGACAGGTCACGGCTGCGCTCGCTTGTCCCATCAGGGGGGGGGGGGGGGGGGGGGGGGGTGAAGGTGTTAGCTGAACTAATGGTGGAAATGGGGGGGGGTTGACCCTTGGAGGTTTCTGCAAACGAGGGAGCGGGAATACTCGCTTTTCTCAGCAGTCCATAAGGTATATTCGCGGATCAACTTTTTTGTGGTGGGGTGGGCTTTGTTGGCTGGGGTTAAGGGGTCGGAATACTCAGCAATTGCAGTGTCAGATCATGGGCATCATTCTCCGACCCCCCCGCCGGGTCGGAGAATGGCCGTTGGCCGCCGTGAATCCCGCCCCTGCCCCCGCCGAAGTCTCCGGTACCGGAGATTGGGCGGGGGCGGGAATTGGGCCACGCCGGTTGGCGGGACCCCCCGCTCAAGTCCCGCCCAGAAATTGCCTGTCCCGCCGGCATAAATCAAAGCTGGTATTTACCGGCGGGACCAGGCGGCGTAGGCGGGCTCCGGGGTCCTGGGGGGGGGGGGGCGATCTGACCCCAGGGGGTGCCCCCACAGTGGCCTGGCCCGCGATCGGGGCCCACCGATCCGCGGGCGGGCCTGTGCCGTGGGGGCACTCTTTCCCTTCCGCCTCTGCCGCGGCCTCCACCATGGCGGAGGCGGAAGAGACTCTCCCCACTGCGCTGACGCTCCCGCGCATGCGCCGCATTTCCGCGCCAGCTGGCGGGGCAACAAACGCCATTTCCACCAGCTGGCGGGGCAACAAACGCTGTTTCCGCCAGCTGGCGGGGCGGAAATCCCTCCGGCGCCGGCCTAGCCCCTCAGTGTTGGGGCTCGGCCCCCAAAGATGCGGAGCATTCCGCATCTTTGGGCCGGCGCAATGCGCCGTTTTTGGCGCCAGTCGGCGGACATCGCGCCGTTGGGGGAGAATTTCGCCCCATGTTCCGCATTGGGTGGATATGGTACTGCAGAAGGGGGTAGCGCAGAGGCCGGGGTGGAAGTTAGATGTGGGCCTTTTGGGGGACCAAGTGTTCTGTGACAAAATTGAAAAGATAATTAAGGAATATGTAGGTTTCAACTGTACGGGTGAGTGTCGAAGGCAGTTGTCTGGGAGGCTCTAAAGGCGGTGGTGAGGGGGAGGTGATCTCACTTAAGGCTAGGGTGGACAAGGAGAGAGGTTGGAGCGGCAGAGAGTAATAGATGAGATGTTGGAGGCAGATAGGAGTTATGTAGAGGATGGGGACCCAGCAAAGCTGGAAAAGAGGAAGGAACTACAGGCGAGCTTTGACCGACTATCTACCAGGAACGCGGTGCGCCAATTGAGACGAGCAAGGGGTGCAGTTTATGAACATGGAGATAAAGCGGGGCGTCTGTTAGCAGGTCAGCTCCGGAGGGATGCAGCGGCAAGAGAAATTGTGCAGGTGAGGGACAGGGCAGGGAAGTTTGTGGTGGCGCCGGATCTGATTAACAAGGTTTTTGAGAAATTTTATGAGAGGTTGTACAGATCAGAGCCACCCGGGAGAGATTGTGAGATGCAGGAATTTCTAAATGGGTTGGAGTATCCGAGGCTAGGGGAGGGGGGCAGGACCACATTAGAAGAAGCAATAGTGGAGCAGGATATAAAGGATGCGATTGGGAGGATGCAGTCGGGGAAGGTGGCAGGGCCGGGTGAAGTATTATAAAAAATTCAAGGATAAGCTGGCACCCGTGATGGTGGGGATGTTTGAAGAGGCGATAGGGAAGGGGGTGTTGCCACAAACCTTGGGGCAGGCATCGATTTCCCTGTTGCTAAAAAAGGATAAGGATCCGACGGAGTGTGGGTCGTACAGGCCCATATCACCTCTGAATGTGGATGCAAAGGTATTGGCGAAGGTACTGGCGGGTAGGCTGGAGGAGTGCCTCCCGAAGGTGATAGGGGAGGATCAGACGGGGTTCGTGAGAGGGAGGCAGCTCTTTTCAAACATTAAAAGTGTATTGAACGTCGTTATGGCACCGGCGGAGGGGAAGGAAACAGATGGTTGTGGCATTGGATACCGAGAAGGCGTTTGATCGGGTAGAATGGGGGTACGGGATGGCAGTTCTGGAGCGGTTTGGGATTGGACCAAGATTTGTGAATTGGGTAAAGCTACTATATAAGGAGCCGAGGACGAGTGTCCGCACAAACAACATCAGCTCGAGATACTTTCCTCTCCACCGTGGGACTAGGCAGGGATGTCCTATGTCCCCCCTGCTGTTCGCACTCGCGATTGAGCCGTTGGCCATCGCATTAAGGAGTTTGGGGGTATGGAAAGGAATAGTGTGGGGGGAGATAGAACATAGGGTGTCCTTATATGCCGATGACTTGCTGTTATACGTGTTGGAACCGAGTGTGTCGATAGGGGG
This sequence comes from Scyliorhinus torazame, assembly GCF_047496885.1. Classification (NCBI taxonomy): domain Eukaryota; kingdom Metazoa; phylum Chordata; class Chondrichthyes; order Carcharhiniformes; family Scyliorhinidae; genus Scyliorhinus; species Scyliorhinus torazame. Next base: position 179,709,494 of record NC_092715.1, read on the forward strand.
AATATTGGAGCTGCTTCGAGTGTTTGGGTCTTTCTCGGGGTACAAGCTGAAACTAGCCAAGAGTGAGTATTTTGTGGTGTCTCGGCCGGGTGTGGGGGCAGGGGTGGGGGTGGCTGCCATTCCGTAGGGCAGGGACTCACTTTAGGTACCTGGGGGTGCAGGTTGCCTGGGAGTGGGGGGAGGCTCCACAGGTACAACATTCCTAGTTTGGTGGGGCGAGTGAAAGCTGATCTGGCAAGGTGGGTGGTCTCCCTCTGTCACTGGAGGGTTGGGTACAGGCAGTTAAAATGAACGTGTTGCCACAATTTCTGTTTATTTTTCAATGCCTGCCGATTTTCCTGCCAAAGGCTTTTTTCAGAGAGATTGAGGGAAGGATTACGTCGTTCATATGGGGAGGGAAAGTGGACAGAGTGAGAAAGGTGCTACTACAGAGGGGAAGGCAGGCAGGGGGTTTGGGTCTTCCGAACCTGATGTATTACTACTGGGCGGCGAATGTGGAGAAGGTTCGGAGCTGGGTCAGAGGGCTTGGTTCCCAGTGGGTCAGAAACGAGGAGAGTTTGTGCACGGATCGGGATTGAAAGCATTAGCAACAGTGCCGCTCCCGATAGCCCCGGGGAAGTAGTCAGGGAGTCCGGTAATAATAGCTTCATTGAGAATTTGGAGACAGTTTCGCCAACACTTCGGGTTGGGGGCAGGGTCAAGGAAATGCCAATTCGGGGGAACCACAGATTTGAGCCAGGGAGGTGGGATGGAAATTTTCGGAAATGGGAGGAGAAGGGGATTAAGACACTGAAAGATTTGTTTCTTAGGGGTCGGTTTGCAGGATTGAAGGGGCTGGAAGCTAAGTATGGGCTGGAGCAGGGGGAAATGTTTAGATACATGCAGGTTCAAGATTTTGCCAGAAAGGAGATACAGGACTTCCCGGAGGAGCCGGCCTCCACATTGCTGGAGGAGGTACTGACGACAGGGGGACTGGAGAAGGGGGTAGTGTCAGCGGTCTATGGAGCTATTTTGGAAGAGGATAAGGCACCACTGGAAGGGATCAAAGCAAAGTGGGAGGAAGAGTTGGGAGAGGATATGGAGGAGGGGTTCTGGTGTGAGGTGCTCCGGAGAGTGAATGCCTCCACCTCGTGCGCGAGGTCGGGGCTGATACAGCTGAAAGTGGTATACAGAGCACACCTCACAAGGGTGAGGATGAGCCGATTCTTTGAAGGAGTAGAAGATGAGTGTGAACGTTGCGGGGGGGGGGGGGGGGGGGCGCTAATCACGTTCATATGTTTTGGTCCTGTCCAAAGCTAGAGGATTACTGGAAGGAGGTTTTTAGGGTAATTTCTAAAGTGGTGCACGTGAAACTGGACCCGGGCCCCCGGGAGGCCATATTCGGGGTGTCAGACCAGCCAGGGTTGGAAATGGGTGCGGAGGCAGATGTTGTAGCCTTCGCCTCGTTGATCGCCCGAAGGCGGATCCTGATGGGTTGGAGAGCAGCCTCTCCACCCTGTGCCCTGGCGTGGCGAGGGGACCTGTTGGAATTCTTGACTCTTGAGAAGGTTAAGCTTGAATTGAGGGGAAGGATAGAGGGGTTCTGCAAGTCATGGGTATTATTCATTATGCACTTTCAAGAACTGGATGGCATCGAACATTAGTTTTGGGGGGGTGGGTGGGAGGGTTGGGGGGGAGGGGGTCGATGGGTGTTAATGGTGGCCATGGGTGACTCCTGGGGCGAAATTCTCCCCCAACGGCGGGATGCCCGCCAACTGGCGCCAAAGCCTGCGCCAATCAGACGGGCATCGCGCCGGCAAAAAGGTGCGGAAGTCTCCGCATCTTTGGCGGCCTAGCCCCAACATTGAGGGCCGGAGGTATTTCCGCCCCGCCAGCTGGCGGAAATGGCGTTTGTTGCCCCGCCAGCTGGCGCGGAAATGCGGCGCATGCGCGGGAGCGTCAGCGGCCGCTGTCAGTTTCCCGCGCATGCGCAGTGGGGAGAGTCTCTTCCGCCTCCGCCATGGTGGAGGCCGTGGCGGAGGCGGAAGGGAAAGAGTGCCCCCACGGCACAGGCCCGCCCGCGGATCGGTGGGCCCCGATCGCGGGCCAGGCCACCGTGGGGGCACCCCCCGGGGTCAGATCGCCCCGCGCCCCCCCCCCCAGGACCCCAGAGCCCGCCCACGCCGCCTGGTCCCGCCGGTAAATACCAGGTTTGATTTACGTCGGCGGGACAGGCAATTCCTGGGCGGGACTCCGGCCCATCCGGGCCGGAGAATCCAGCGGGGGGTCCCGCCAACCGGCGCGGCCGGATTCCCGCCCCCGCCCAATCTCCGGGAGTGGAGACTTCGGCGGGGGCGGGGGCGGGATTCACGGCGGCCAACGGCCATTCTCCGACCCGGCGGGGGTCGGAGAATGACGCCCCTGATTCCTTTTTGTCAATTGTTTATGTGAACTTGTGAGCAAATGTTTTGGGTTTGGTGGGAGGATGGGATCGTTGTTATCGATATGGGGATTGACATATTTGTTACTGATTATTGTTTATTACTGATTATTGTTTATTGTTGGTGGGTGTAAATTTAGGAGAAAATGCGAAAAAGGAAGAGAATAAAGAATTTTTATTTTTTTTAAGTGGACAGTAACCATTCAACCATGGATAGAACATACAATGCTCATACCACGTAAATATGTTTGTAAAAGTCTCAAAATATCTTCAACGGAAGGGGGATGTAACAATATGGATATTGTATGGGAGATGAAGGGTTAACAATTTCATGTAAATCTAACCACCAGATGGTGATCAAGAGGAGTCACGTAGATCATGTGACACCCTTGATTCTGGGAAAAGGAGTTTAGGCGTGAAAGAGGTCAAAGGAATTCTCCATTGTACCGGGCTCGCCCGTGGCATCCTTGCGGTGGGTGGGGCAGGAGAATCCAACCCTAGTTATTTTATTAGCACTGGGGAGCTGAACTCAGAGATCGGGCTGCCATTTTGAAAGGGTGCCCCAATCACCAAGTGAGCTTGTGGGTCCCCCCACTCCCCACCCATCGGCAATGTCACCCCCACACACATGGACACTTCTCCACACTCCCCAAATGAGGACACCCCGCGATGGGGTCCCTGGTGGTCCCACTCTTCGGACCTCCCCATGACCCATTACAGCACCCCTTCCCTTCTAGGATCCCCAACCAATCACCCCTCCAACTTGTTGGAGGCCCCTACTTACCTGTACCTGCCCTGCACTCCCCCACCCTTCAAACCCCCCTCTACCCTCATTTCTTGGGCATGGTTCCCTCGCCCCTACCTTTGACACTCTTGCACTGCCACATGGGCACCCAGGCAGTGGTCCTGCTGGTTTGGCAGTGCCAGGGTGGCAGTGCTAAGGTGCCATCTGGGCAGTGCCAAGGCACCCACGTTCCAGGGGGAGGGCCAAGGGGCCACCCTGCACTTACCCTGACCTTACCGGGCCATGGGAGACCCTCTGGGTGCTGTTCCGCCGGTCAACATTTGTGTGGACCAGCACTGATTGGCGCGCAGCTGCAGCCTCCCTGGGAAGGCCGGTGAATCGAAGGAGTCCGGTGGATCCCAGGTGAGTAGGTCGTAAGTAGGTTTACAACCTACTTCCGTGAGCGTCACTCGGTCTCATCCATTTGGGGCGAGGTTCCGACGTCTTGCAGAACTTCGGTGACTCTCGCGATGCGCAGAGGCTGCAGGGAGGCTCGCTAGAGGGCTTTCTCAAGATTCTCCTCCCAAGTTATGCTCTCGCTTGAGCGCAACGTGGTTGGGGAATCGCGCCCTAAGTGTTGTTTGATAGCGGTGGGGAACTCGCCAGCTCTAACCTTCCACAAATGAACTTAGAAATTTTTCCATTAAATTCCACCCTCTGTTAAGGGCTCTGTATTGTTGATCTTCTCTGGGAAGACAGCTCCTGAAAAATACTGCAGGGAACTCTACTTCACATCCAATAGGAAAGCCTAGCATTCAACAATTTCGGGAAGATCACAAACTTGATGCTCAGAATCTCTGAACTTTTGTGTACTGAGAGAAAATAATAAATGTCCTGCCTGAAGCAGTAAATTCTTTGCAAGCATTCGCTTATATGTAATTAAGTACCTAATTACACAAAAACCATCTCAGGCTTATTAACATGGTTATCAGCTGCGACTGCACTTAAAGAATCAGACTTGGAGGACAGGAACCATAAAATTGGTTTGTATTCCCTTGAGTTTAAAAATTTGGCAGATCTAATTAAGACGTTTCAAATAAGAACAAGTTGTTCGACAAAGTAGATGCGGAGAACCTACTTTCTCTAATATAAGAATCCAGAACAGGGTTATAACTTTAAATTGGAGCTAAGTTATTTAAGGGTGAAATCAGGTAATATTACACCCAAAGAATGCGGAAAATCTCAAGCTCTTTTCCCTTAAAGGCAATGGATACTGGATCAATTGAAATTTCAAGATCGAAATCAATAATTCTTTGCAGGGTAATTGTTTCAAGGTCATGGAGTAAAGGTTGGTAAATGGAGTTGAGTAAAAGATCAGCCATGAGCTCAAAGAACAGTGGAATATTCTTGAGTAGCTGAACAACTTACTCCTGTTGATAGCCTCAGAGAGATAGCATTAAAAGTATGCCCAGCCTCCTTATGAAAGATCTGCAGAAATGTTGCTTTATTTGCTCAATACCAGTACAAACGCACTGTGGATATAAATTTAAAGGTCATTTGTGCATCATAAGATCTCAATTTTGATTGTTACAAGTGGCCTCCCACCTGAAATAGGGCCGTTCCAGCACCCTGTATCCAGACTCTACCAACGAAAGCAGTATCGGAGCTAGCTTAATGAGGTAGTAAGCGATCCAAAGCCTTTTTCAGTCTGATACTGCCCAGTTTACCTTGGATGGAGAGACTTACAATCATCTCCCACAAACACTGATGCCACGATGAAAGATATTGATCTGCGGCAGGTGTTGAGGGAAAAACAAAAAGACAAAAAAGTACTTGATCATATCTTCACCAATCTACCTGTCATAGATGCATCTATCCATGACGGCACTGGTAGGAGTGACCACTGCTCAGCACTTTTGGAGACCAGGGGCAGGATCCACTGGTCCCCAAGCCGTGTGTTTCTTAGCAGCAAGCTATTCGCTAGCGGCAGGAGTTGTGATTTCTGATTGAAGCCACCCACACTGCTGGTAAACCCACGGGCAAGGGTGCACTGCCAGCGGAAAAAGAGAATCCCAATGGCTGGAGAACTCGGGCCCAGGTCTCACATCGTGCTGTGAGACACTAGCGTCATGCTAAATGGGATCGATTTCAAACAGATCTAAACTGGGCATCAATGAGGTATTGTAGGCCCTCAGCCTACAATTGAATTGTATTCAACCACAATTTGTGACCTCATGGCCCAGCAAATTACCCACTCCAGCATTACCATCAAGCAAGGGGATCAACCCTGGTTCAAGAAAGAACACAGGACGGCATGCCAGGAGCAGTGGTATGCATTGCTAAAAATGCACTGCCAGTCTGGTGAAGTTAGATCACAGGAATACTTGTATGCCAAATAGCAGAAGTAGCTTGTGAAAGACAGTGCTAAGTGATCCCACAACCACAACAGATCAGATCTAAGTTCTGCAGTCTTATCACATCTGGTTGTGAACGGTGGTGGACAATTAACAACGAATGGGAGGAGGAGACTCCACAAATGTCCCCAACCCCAATCAATAAACAGGATGAAGACATGGGGCGTCATTCTCCGACCCCCCAGTGGGTCGGAGAATGGCCGTTGGCCGCCGTGAATCCCACCCCCGCCGGTTGCCGAAGTCTCGGGTACCGGAGATTGGGCGGGGGCGGTAATCGGGCCGCGCCAGTTGGCGGGCCCCCCCGCTCAATTCTCCGGCCCGGATGGGCCGAAGTCCCGCCGAGAAATTGCCTGTCCCGCCGGCGTAAATTAAAGTAGGTATTTACCGGCGGGACAAGGCGGCGTGGGCGGGCTCCGGGGTCCTGGGGGGGGGGGGGGGGGCGCGGGGCGATCTGGCCCCGGGGGGTGCCCCCACGGTGGCCTGGCCCGCGATCAGGGCCCACCAATCCTCGGGCGGGCCTGTGCTGTGGGGGCACTCTTTCCCTTCCGCCTCCGCAACGGCCTCCACCATGGCGGAGGCGGAAGAGACTCTCCCCACTGCGCATGCGCGGGAAACTGTTAGCAGCCGCTGACACTCCCACGAATGCGCCGCCCGGGGATGTCATTTCCGCGCCAGCTGGCGGGGCAACAAACGCTGTTTCCGCCAGCCGGCGGGGCGGAAATCCCTCCGGCATCGGCCTAGCCCCTCAATGTCGGGGCTCGGCCCCCAAAGATGCGGAGCATTCCACACCTTTGGGACGGCGCGATGCCCGTCTGATTGGCGCCGTTTTGGGCGCCAGTCGGCGGACATCGCGCCGTTGGGGGAGAATTTCGCCCATGGTGTTTGGTGAGATAAAACCCTTGAAAGTTGAGAGAGATCATGGGCCTCATTCACCCAGGTTTCAGGACCTCCAGTGGGGAGGAGGAGGAGTAGAGATGGAGGGAGATGTAGCAATCTCAAAAGGGCATGCCTCCGAGTAGCGGCACAGGAAAAGGGTGCAGAGGGGCACATGGGCAGCCTCCTCTGTGCAGAAGAAGCCACCAATCAGAGCGTGTTTACTGACAGAGGCTCAGCTACCTTCAAATATCCAATCAGCTGTGTCAATGAGGGCTGTGCCTCTCCTTGGAGGTTGTCACTGTCAGTGCCAAACTTATATGTCAGTATTCACCTCTTTAGTGAATAGTTTTCCATTATTCTCTTCCTTGTATAAATAATGAGCCTGGAATTTTCTTAGAACTGACCCATATTGCTCAAAACTGTTGCCAGAGTGGAAACTCTGCTTACACACATAAACAGGGCTTTCACTGCAGGTCTCGCAAAGTTTTGGTAGCATAGTGCGAACAGGGCTCAGGAAGCTCCCAATCCTGACTCAACCCTAATCTGCAGTCCTTATAAATGTTATAATAATAACAATCTTTATTGTCACAAGTAGGCTTACATTAACGCTGCAGGGGCTGGTTTAGCACACAGCTAAATCACTGGCTTTGAAAACAGGCCAAGGCAGGCCAGCAGCATGGTTTAATTCCTGTACCAGCCTCCCCGAACAGGTGCCGGAATCTGGCGACTAGGGGCTTTTCACAGTAACTTCATTGAAGCCTACTTGTGACAATAAGCGACTTTCATTTTCATTTCATAAAATTACTGTGAAAATCCCCTAGTCGCCGCACTCCGGCACCTGTTTGGGTACACAGAGGGAGAATTCAGAATGTCCAAATCACCTAACGGAATGTCTTTCAGGACTTGTAGGAGGAAACTGGAGTACACGGAGGAAACCCAGCAGGCACAGGGAGAACGTGCAGACTCCGCACAGACAGCGACCCAAGCCGGGAATTAACCTGGCACCCTGGCGCTGTGAAGCAACAATGCTAACCACTGCGCTACCGTGCTACCCTAGAGCTACATTAGAGTAAGATTTCCTTTGTGCACTATCTATGCTAAAATTGTAGACTTGCTCCTTACAGAGTGGTTTCCAATTTCATTACATATAACCCACAGAAGAGGTATTAGTACGACATCGTCAAAGAACACATCCGATGTTTTCAGATGACGTTCTGTGGTATTGGCGCATTTTACACTCAAAACAAACATTTTTAAGAAAACTTCTGAGAAACAAATTTTGTGTGGGAAGAGAGCAATCCTGGTGTATAGCCTTGGTTTATTGTTAATGCAGCTTCTCTTGGTACTGAGTGAATGCCATTCGCACTGCCTCTTTGCATCACTCACCTGGTGAAAGAGCAGTGCTCCAAAAGCTAGTGATTCCAAATAAACCTGTTGGACCTTAACCTGCTGTTCTTACTGTGGTCACCTCAGTCCAACGCCGGCATCTCCACATCACTTTACAACCATGGCATTGAGTAACTCAGAGCAAGTTCTCAGTAAATGGAAGCTTGGCTGGATCAATTAATCACGATATTTTTCTTTCCATTCAGATCTGAATGGATGCTGACCTCATGTCAATTCATTTTATTGTGCCAGTTTCCCATTACTTTTTCTGTTGCAATAACAGTTTAGAGCTTTTTAAACATTTCAGCCGTCATAAATGGACTATTTAGAGAAACAGATGTCTATTCTAAACAGGGCTTTAAGAGGAGCCAATTTGAAATAGGTCATGAGCCCAATTACTTCTTACTTGTAGCTGATCTGTTGATTTGAGCATTAACATATTGGGTGTGGTGAGCAGGACGACTAAATTTGTTGTGATGCCATAAGTCAGTTTCCCGTCGGCAGGAAATTCGGTTGGAATTTTGTTCTAACTTTGACTGCGAGTAAAAGGCAAATCGAGTTTCCTACTGGTCCACATGGGGAACCATATTTACGTGCACTAATATCTCATGAAGTCCCATTAAAAAGCCAACTCGCTAGAATTATGTTCTTCCTCCAAATTAAGTGCTCTGCCAGTGGATAATTAGAACAGTCTGTTTCACAACTGTACTTCAGTGACAGCCCCACCCCCCTCCCCACTCATGCCTCTGTCTTCCCCTTTTCCCTCCCATGTTCCACTAACCCAATCTGGCAGGCTTCACTTCATTAATAGCTTTGAGGTATGTAGACACAGCTTTCGCCTACTTTTAATAGCAGTGCAATGACATGTCGACGTTTATCTGAATCTGAACCAAGGCTGGTGCCGTGATCAGAGACTAGCGGGAATGGGGTAAGGCAGGGTCATGGCTGGGAGGGGGTTGTCTGGTAGAAGATGGGAGCAAAGGGGGAAGACAGACACATTAATCAGATTAGGTTAGTGGAACATGGGAGGGAAAAGGGGAAGACAGAGGCATGAGTGGGGTGGGGGGGGGGGGTGGGGGGGTGGCTGTTGATAAAGGAACAGAAGGGAATAATGAAAGACCGTCCTGGGGCAAAATTTCTAAAACTGCCCAAGGAGGAAGTGATTGTCCTGGGGAAAGATTTAAAGTACTGCCTGTAGAGGAAGAGATTGCCCTGGAGCTGAGGCCTCACCGTTGGGAGAAGATTGAAGCAACTGTCCTGGAGCTATACGAGCTATGTTAGAGTGCTTAGCATGGTACTTATGTCTTGATCCTGGTCCTGACCCTCTCTGGGCAATGACGGGCATGCACAGAATGGTGTGCAGGGAGTGGACAAGTCTCTGAAAAATGTTGATCTTGGGGTTTAGAGGTTTGGCACTGTGAGGCAGATGGCACAGTCATAGTGAGAGGAGATAGCTTGATCCTGAAAATCAGAATTGGATAGTCATGGGCATTACATAGGAGTGTCCCAGAAAGTCAGAGTGCATGAGGCCTTGAGAAGGGGAAAGGTCAGGCCCACAATGGATATTAAAATTAAAGGATCCAGGGGGGTGAACAGAAATATCAACATCTATGATGATGGGCTCAAGGGTAGAGGGTGGGGCTGGAAAGTGATAGAAGTTAGGGGAACCTGGATGCAAGTTAGACAAAGGGGAATCAGTGGACATAATTTATTTAGATTTCCAGAAGGCCTTTGACAAGGTGCCGCATAGGAGACTGTTAAATAAGTTAAAAGCCCATGTATCATGCGAGAATGCCTTTAAGAATTGGATGTTGAAGAAATGTACCTTTAACAAATGAAGCTGATCATATTACTGAAGTGATGTCAGAGAGTGGGGGGAGCTGAGCTGAGCTCACTTCTGCTTTTGGTTTCAGTTTGAGAGAGCAGCTTGGGTGTGTCTGTGTGTTTCCAGTGAGCTGCAAGAAGAAAACACAGAACTGGTCTGTTGATGTCTGCAAATCCAAAGGCTATAAGTATATTGAATGTAACCTCATGTCTGTTGTTAAAGGGGGAGTCTTTTGGATGTTTGAAGGAACATTTTGAGGGATTATTTATTGTTGTATTATTTTCAGGGTTATCTTTGAAGTATGGGGTGTTAAGGGATCCAATGTTTATTTAAAATGTTAAGTTGAGTTCATGGAATAAACATTGTTTTGTGTTAAAAACCACATGTCCATAATTGTAATACCACACCTGGGGACCAAGCCGTGTGCTTCAAAAGCAACAATCCATTAAAGGGGAGGTTGGTTGAACTCCATGATACATTTTGGTGTTCTGAAAACACCTCGTCCACAACAAGGGTAAGATCCTGGCAGAGGATTGGCTGACTGGCAGAAGGCAAAGAGTGGGGATAAATGGGTCTTTTTCAGGATGGCAGCCGGTGACTAGTGGTGTGCCTCAGGGGTCTGTGCTGGGGCCACAACCTTTTACAATATACTTTAATAATCTGGAAGAAGGTACTGAAGGTACTGTTGCTAAGTTTGCAGATGATACAAAGATCTGTAGAGGGACAGGTAGTATTGAGGCAGCAAGGGGGCTGCAGAAGGACTTGGAAAAGTTAGGAGAATGGGCAATGAAGTGGCAAATGAAATACAATGTGGAAACGTGTGAGGTTATGCACTTTGGAAGGAGGAATCTTGGCATAGACTATTTTCTAAATGGGGAAATGCTTTGGAAAGCAGAAGCACAAAGGGACTTGGAGTCCTTGGGCAGGATTTTCCGACCCCCTGCCGTGCCGGAGAATCGCCGGGGGGGGGGGGGGCGGCGTGAATCCCGCCCCCGCCGGCTGCCGTATTCTCCGGTGCCGGAGATTTTGTGGGGGCGGGAATCACGCCGCGCCAGTCGGTGGCCGCTCGCAGCGGCCCCCCCCAGCGATTCTCCGCCCTGCAATTGGCTGAGTGGCTGCCCGTTTTCGGCCAGTCCCGCCGGCGTATGTTATACCAGGTATCTGCCGGCGGGGCCTGGCTGCGCGGGAAGCCTCCGGGGTCCTCAGGGGGGCGCGGGGGGATCTGGCCCCTGGAGGTGCCCCCATGGTGGCCTGGCCCACGATCGGGGCCCACAGACCCGCGGACGGGCCTGTGCCGAGGGGGCACTCTATTCTTCTGCACCGGCGGCTGTACCGGTCCGCCATGGCCGGTGCGGAGCCGAAGCCCTCTGCGCACGCGCTGGGATTACGGCAGCACACGCTGGCACTCCCGCCCATGCGCCAATTTGCGCCGGCCGGCATAGGCCCTTCGGAGCTGGTTGGCGTGGCGCCAAGCCCCTTCCCCGCCAGCCTGCGCGGCGCAAATCACTCCGGAGCCGGCCAAGACCCTGAATGCACGGAGGATTCCGCACCTTTGTGACGGCCTGACGCCGGAGTGGTTCACGCCACTCCTCGGCGCCGGGACCCGGCCCGGGTAGGGGAGAATCCCGCCCCCTTGTTCACAATTCACTTAAGTTTAATGTGCAGGTTTAGTCGGCAGTTAAGAAGGCAAATGCAATGTTAGCATTCATGTCAAGAGGGCTAGAATATAAGACTAGGGATGTACTTCTGAGGCTGTATAAGGCTCTCGTCAGACCCCATTTGGAGTATGGTGAGCAGTTTTGGGCCCCATATCTAAGGAAGGATGTGCTGGCCTTGGAAAGGGTCCAGAGGAGGTTCACAGGAATAATCCCTGTTGTATGAGGAACATTTGAGGACTCTGGGTCTGTACTCGTTGGAGTTTAGATGAGAGGGGATCTTATTGAAGCTTACAAGATACTGCGAGGTCTGGATAGAGTGGACATGGAGAGGATGTTTCCGCTTGTCGGAAAAACTAGAACCAGAGGACACCATCTCAGATTAAAGGGACGATCCTTTAAAACAACGATGAGGAAGAATTTTTTCAGCCAGAGGGTGGTGAATCTGCAGAAGGCTGTGGAGGCCTTTGCCGCAGAAGGCTGTGGAGGCCAATTCACTGAGTGTCTTTAAGACAGAGATAGATAGGTTCTTGATTAATAAGGGGATCGGGGCTATGGGAAGAAGGCGGGAGAATGGGGATGAGAAAATATCAGCCATGATTGAATGGCGGAGCAGACTCGATGGGCCAAGTGGCCTAATTCTGCTCCTATGTCTTATGGTCTTATGGTCTTATGGATGCGCTGACAATGGAGGAGGCTGGGAGGAACTTGACAGGTGATAGAGGAAGGTTGGAAGCTGGTCTCCCAGAGGAAGCATAGCAGCACCATTTCCAATATTACTGTGGAATGATGCACTTCAAAAATAATGTTAGAAAATAAAATCTCTCACAGGAAAGTCCTGAGGGCGTGCAGGAAGAATTGATGACAACAATTTTGGGCCGAATGAAGGGGCACTTGTTGAATCTGCTGAATACATGGAAATCAAGGCCTAGGTGAAGACTGTTTGTGTGGGTCCAATGTCCATTGAAGGAATCTTGCTCCTTGATTAATGTTGCACATTCTTGCGAGAATCCATTAAGTATTGGGTCTACAGGGCAGCGCGGTGGCACAGTGGTTAGCACTGCTGCTTCACGGCACCGAAGTCCCAGGTTCGATCCCGGCTCTGGGTCACTGTCTGTGTAGAGTTTGCACATTCTCCCCGTGTTTACGTGGGTTTCACCCCCACAACCCAAAGATGTGCAGGCTAGGTGGATTGGCCGCACTAAATTACCCCTTAATTGGAAAAAAATAATTGGGTACTCTAAATTTTTTTTTAAAATATTGGGCCTACAACTGAATTAGCCTAATTGGCCGTCTGTTCCTGACAGAGCAATGTAAAAAGGTAAAGAGGATTTTGAAATCCAAGGCCATGGCTGCTGGACTGAAGCTACATGTGCACTACAAGCCTCAATACTCTCAAGCTATTAGGGTACGAATGTTACAGTCATAACATTCCTCAATAGAGCAGACTATTGGTCTGTTGAAGATGCATTTCAGATGATTCGACCAATCCAACAAGTCTCTCCAGTACTCAACACAGAGTGTGTATTGCATCATTGTTCGCTGCACCCTGCACAACCTTGTGCTCAAAGGGAGGGATGAGTTGCCAAATGGAGATATGGAGGAACTGCATAACTCCTCAGAAGAAGAGGACTTGGAAGGGGATGAATTCGAAGAGCGCAAAGATTTAGATGAGCCACATGAAGATGCCACTGCAAGGGCACAATGCGGAAGATTTGCCCATGACATCCTCATAGTGATGGGATTCTAGGAGGAATAAGGTGAAGACAACAACAACGAACACAGTTCTCCAGACACTTGGTGCAGGGGAGACAATAACACCTTCACTGTCATCATCAACATCTCAGAAAAGATTACCATTATCAAAATGAGAACAGAGGAAGCAGAAGTCAACTTCAACCATAATATGGGGTCATCCTTGGAATGTGCACTACCCTAGGGAGCATCTGTAATGGGATAAGCATTCCACCAGAATTCACTGCTAAATAACTACACAAAGTGCAATCCTTTCAAACATAGAGGGAAGAAGTCATTGGCCACAGCAGCTATCAAGAGGCGTAAACACAACAGCACACATTGATGCACTAATGTCAGTGTGACAGGAGCTTAGCTGGGCGGGTATCAGAGTGAAAATATTAATCATTGGTTTTTGCTTGTCCATCTGAAGAGGGAGCTACATCCAGACAGCAACATCTTTCAAACATCAGCTCTCAGACATGAATAATGTAGAGTCCACATCTTGATACTGAACACAAGGATACCATCGGACATCAGGATACAGTTATCCGTCACAGAACAGCATGGGCGCTAACCTGCGAGTGAACTCAGGGAGACTGGTTCAGCAGTATCATAATACAATCTTTGACAAGCACCCATTATCCCATCTTTGTTGAAAGCCTCCCAGGCTTATGTCCTGCATTGATTTGGCACCAGGGAGATACATTGCCCAGTCAGTTTTGACACTGTATTCAATGATAACTTGGTCCTCTACTGATACTGATGACCCCGACAGTGGCGTATAGACAGTTAATGGGGCCTTGTGCTTGGCTTCGTTTTCTGACCATCAGTTTTCTGTTTCTCTCCATCATGGATGTTGCCTGACCTGAGCACTTACAGAATTTTCTGATTTTTTTCTGTTTTAATAAACCTGTGCACATGTGGGTAAAATGTTCATCATTATATGAAAACTCACACAGCAAAAGAGAAGTAATATGGGGCGGGGGGAGCAGAAAGAGAACAATAACAGAAGAACATACAGACAATAAAACACTGTAAAACTCTGTAAAACACCCCAAATGTGCACATTGTCCCTGTGTCTGCTTGTCTCACCCCCACAACCCAAAGATGTGCACATTAGGTGGATTGGCCGCACTAAATTGCTCTTTAATTGGGAGAAAAAATGAATTGGGTACTTTAAATTTTTTTTAAAAGGAAAAAGAAAATTAAAACACCTTGAATAAAAAAACTCACAACTATGTCCTTGGGTGCAACAAAAACTAGTCAAGATAATCTGTCATGATATTAAAATTCAGATGGAAATGAATATATTTTTGCCATGTTTCAAAATAAACCAGTAAATCATTCAAATCGAATCAAAACTGGGTTTTTTCGTTTCAAGGTTCATTTCTACCCAATTAACTTTTTCATTCGGTTTTCACTTTATCGAATGTTTAGGCTAAAGAATGAGACAAACATGTGCATAAATGTTCTGAAAAATAGACAATAAGGGTGAGCTTTTAAACCATCAAGTGCCATTGGACGTCCCGCTAAAGTGAAGAGTGGCTCCCAGTGATAGTAAAGTGAACTTGGTGCTGGCTGTCCTTAATTGGATACAACTGAATCCAGTCCCTTAAGTAATGAGAATTAGTCATTTCAGTTTCCCTCATCATTGAAACGTTTATTATTTTGAATTTTACATTAACCCAAATCTATCTGTCTCCTAACTCCAGCTTCTGCTCTCTGTGCTCTCCTGTGGTGTCTCTGGAATTTTCATTACAGGAGCCAGATGTTCCAAGGGTTGCTGCATCAATACAGACATTAGCATTGGGCACTAGCCCACTGTTCAATTACCATTACCCAATTACACTTAAACAAGCAGTTTAATCCTGACAGGTCACACGAGGAACATGTTGCCAATGCACGGTTACAGCTCTTTACAGATGCTGACTGGCCTGCTATGCATTTCTAGAGTTTTCTGTTTCCCCTGTCATGTGAGAGTACCTGTAAGAAATGGGTGTTTATCAAATAGCTATAGTGGGTGTACCTTTAAGAAATGGGTGTTTATCAAATAGCTGCAGTGATGTCAGAGTGTGGGTGGAGCTAGGCTGTCTGCTTTTGCTTTAGTTTTTGAGCTGGCAGCTACAGTGTGTGTTTGGTTTCATTTTCAGAGGTGGGGCTGCATCCAGCCAAACAAGGTGTAATTTTGATCTCTCTCTGCATAAAAAGAATGTCTTAAGATCACTTGCTAATTTAAAAGTAATAACTGCTCTCAGAAGAAAAATTCAACCTGCTGTCTTTGTTAAAGACAGTATTTGTCTTATGGATGTTGCTAGGAAAGATTAAGGGTTACTTATAGAGTACTGTATTCTTTGGGGACGTATTTGAGTTGATAGTTGCTAAGATGTTTACTGTGTGTTTATAAAATGTTAACTAGATTCATAGAATTGTTTTGTTTTAAAAGTACTTTCGATCTCTGTTGCATCATACCTGTAGAGTGGGCCCTTGTGCTCCCCATAACAAAAATCTATTAAAAGTTGTGGGTGAGGTGAACTCCATGATACACTTTGGGGTTCTCTCAACCCTGGCCCGTAATACCCCTCTCCTTTTACCAACTCTATGTTGGTGAGATTGGTCTTTCTATGAGCCGTTTGACAGCAATATAGCAGCTGGTTTATATCAGGACGTCAACCTGAGCATTGATAAACTACTTGGTTATTGAGGTCACTCTTCATATCATTCAGCAAGATTGACCTATTGCAGGCCTACCTGCAAATGAATGTGGCATCCGAATCTCAACACCTGCTCACGTCATCACTCACAAAGCCCTATTCCACTACAAGGAATTAACTTTTATAATAACGTCAGCACCAGCATTATTTCAACGTTCAATGGACCAGCTTACAGGAGATACAATGTTGTCTAGGTGACATTGATCACCGGCACATATGATAAGAATATTTACAACACTTAGACTCTACATTGAAATGACTTCAAATGCATGACTTTGTGTCAGGAAAGATAAATATTATTATTTCAGACATCTTTACAATATCTTGGACATGTAATTGACAGTAAGGGTCTGCATAAAGCACCTAAAAAAATGCAAACCATTATGGAGGCTCCAAGATCAATGAACGCCACTCAACCTAGATCATTCATGGGGTTAATCAACTGCGATGGAAAATGTGTCCATTATCATGCAACCCTATTGAAACCCTTACATATGTTGCTGTGCAGAAAACAGATATGCAATGGACACCAGAATGCGAAAAGGCAGATCTATCTGCAAAAGAAGCACTGAAAAAGTCAGAAATGTTGGTACATTTCAACCCGAAGTTATCATTACAACTTGCCTGTGATGCTTCGCCATACAGTGTTGGCGTGGTGGTGTCACTACCTTCAGAGGAAGAAAGACGATTAGCATTTGCAACTCGTACATTAACAAGTGCAGAATCCTTGGAGGAGGAGGCACTGAGTGTACAAACATTCCACCAAACCTGTATGGTCATTATTTCACCTTGCTGATTAGACCACAGTCTCGTAACAGCTATTTTTGGGACATAGAAAGGTATGCCTTTGTTGGCTGCAAGAAGGTTCCACCGATAGTCATTACTCCTAATGACAGATTTGTATAAAATCAAATACTGTCAATCCAAAATCATGTGGATGCATTATCAAGCTTACTTTTACGAGCTGGTCAAATACCACCTCGTCACGATAACATCTTTTACTGTTCACGGATTGAGAATTTACCAGTGACTAC
This sequence comes from Scyliorhinus torazame, assembly GCF_047496885.1. NCBI lineage: Eukaryota > Metazoa > Chordata > Chondrichthyes > Carcharhiniformes > Scyliorhinidae > Scyliorhinus > Scyliorhinus torazame. The sequence goes on from NC_092715.1 coordinate 179,726,275, forward strand.
AGCTCAAGTCCAAACATGTACCAGAAATGATCCTGTGATCGAGAAGATATTGGAAATGGTATTAAAGGGGAGGATAGGAGGAAACATCCTGAGTTAAAACCATAGATTTCCAGGAGACTCAAGCTAACAGCACAGAGCGGATGTCTGTTGTGCGATATGAGAGTAATTATTTTATCAAATTTAAAACAAAATGTTTTGGAGCAATTACACAGAGGACACCCAGTTATAGTACAAATAAAGGAACTAACACAAAGTTACTTTTGGTGGCCATGCATTGATGTCGAAATATAGAAGAAAAAGCAGGACTGTGCGGACAAGGGGCGCACCACTGTTGTCCCCATTGCATCATGGGAGTGGCCTAAAATATTATGGCAACATCTGCACATTGACTCTCCTGGTCCAGTTGAAGGGCACATGTTCATGGCTGCTGACTCAAAGTGACCTGAGGTGGTTGCAATGAAGTCGACCACTGCAGAACAAACCATTGAGAAACTCAATGAGATCTTTGCGAGATTCGAAAAACCAGAGCAGATCGTAAGCAACAACGGGCCACAGTTTACAGCCCAGGATTTCGAAGACTACTTGAAGATTTGTGGAGTTTAACATATTACGTCAGCACCTTACCACCCTTCCATGAATGGTTTCGCTGAAAGTTTCCTCCAGTCCTTGAAACACGCTTTGAAGGCTTCTAAGGACCAAGGTTCACTTCCGCACTGTGTGAACATGTTTTTAACAACATACCAAAATATGACACATGCAACTAAAGATCACCACCTTTGCTATTGATGAAAAGGAAGCTGAGGACTACCTTTGATTTACTCTTCCCAGAGGAGACATTTGACAGAGTAGACTGAAAGCAACAGTCACTGATCTTGAGGCAAGAAAGTAACTCAAGGAAATACTCGTTTTAACAAGGAGAACCAGTGTTAGCATGCAGCAACAAGACTAATGAGAAGTGGGCCCCTGCAATGGTATTGGATCAGACTGGTCGAATACCCTATATGGTCCAAACGAACTTGTGTGGAACACCAAACGGATCAATTATTGACAAAACGCATTTTTGAGCCATTCCCAGAACTACTTCAATAGGAAGCGGTCTCTGTCCCATCTGACTGTGTAACTTCTCATTCATCTACAGGAGAGATTGTATCAGAAGTACCTGCTGCTACTTGTCTTCCATCAAAAAAAACAGACTGTCATGCCTTCCAGGGCAGAGACATTTACAAGAGCACTTGGAAATACATTTAAGATTGAGAATGACAAAGTCCCGGAAGGGTGCAGGCAACCAGGGAAAAATAGACATCTATCTTATTGACTGTTATTACAATATAATAATATGATGCCTGCACTTATATATAAATGAAAATGACTTTGTTAATATACTAGTTATTAGTTAAGGTGGACCTTAGACGTAAAGGGGAAGGGATGTTATATAGCTGTGTTTTTGTAGTTATGTGAAAATTCAATTAATGGTAGCCAGTATTGATCCACGGCCTTAGTACTAGATTGATTGTTGTCTTAAAATCTTCACAGATGCTATTTTACCATCCTGTTTTGTGATGGGTACAGTAGAGGTTGCCCAGTCACTAGTAGTGACAGGCTCTAAACCGCCTGTTTCCACAAGTCTCAGTAGTTCCGCATCAACATTCGGATGTAATGCAAAGGGTACATAGAATAATAGCACCCCACAGTACAGAGGAAAACCATTCAGCCCATCGAGTCTGCACCGGCCCTTGGAAAGAGAACCTACTTAAGCCCACGTCCCCACCCTATACCTGAAATCCAGTAACCCTACCTAACCTTTTGGAATTTAGCATGGCCAATACACCTAACATGCACATCTTTGGACTGTGGGAGGAAACCGGAGCACCTGGAGGTAAACTCCACACAGACAGTCACCCAAGGCCGGAATTGAACCCGGATCCCTGGAGCTGTAAGGCAGCATTGCTAACCATTGTGCCACTGTGCCGCCCCTTGAGTAAAGATCTGACCTTGGGACATTTCGGCTGTCTATTTTCCTTAACCTTCAGGGACACTTGTACACCTTTCATGAGTGTCTTCAAAAACAATGCTGTATTTTTCAATTGTGGTATGTAAGTCTGAATTTGAATCAATTAAGTTGTTGACAGAATGCCAATACAGTTTAATCCTTTCCAGCCAAGAACAGACAAAGAGAATTGGAAAACTTCCTCACACCACACGAAGTCGTAACAACGGTGTTATCCACTTAGCTTAACTTTGATTGTGATGTAACCTCTGAGTAGTACTATCCCTTCAATATAGGTCCTGAAGACCACATCTGCTGGTTTTAAAAGCAGGTGGTCAACTTTCTATTCATGGGGCAGCACGGTGATGCAGTGGGTTAGCCCTGCTGCCTCACGGTGCCGAGGTCCCAGGTTCAATCCCGGCTCTGGGTCACTGTCCGTGTGGAGTTTGCACATTCTCCCTGTGTTGGCGTGGGTTTCGCCCCCACAACCCAAAGATGTGCAGGGTAGATTAATTGGCCACGCAAAATTGCCCCTTAATTGGAAAAAAAATTGGGTACTCTAAATTTTTTTCCTTCTAAACTTTCCATTCATAGATGGTCTCAAGAAGATATATGGCCCGTATCGACCTAAATTTTAATAGGTTGGTTTGGGACTACCGCAAAATGGTATGACCCACGCTGGACTGAAAGCACGTTCAACGTTAATTCTTCATTGGAATGAATTGTTTTAGTTTCATTGTGGATGTAATTCTTTCCTTCCATATTATGAATTTTCTTAGTTTAATTTGGTTTATTTCTTCCGTTGTATGAGTTCTGTGTTTTCCTTTGAGTGTTCTTCTCTGGAGAAGTTACTTTATTCCAGCAAGCTCTTGCTGTGTAGCCAGTTCCTTGTCCTTATCCTTGCTCCAGCAGTTAGCCTGTGAATGGCCTGCTTTTGCACAGCGGTGACACGCCAGTTGATGGATCCTCGTGCTGGCTCCGAGGTGAGAAGCCTCTTTATAATAGTAATAATAATCTTTATTATTGTCACAAGTCAGCGAGAACCATAGGCTGCTCTCCCCTTTCAGAGCTGACCGGTGGTGATTTAACCTGAGGGTCACCACACCTCAGGCGAGGATCAAGGTTGAGAATAACCTCAGCCAGTATGGGAATTGAATCTGCGCTGTTGGCGATTCAATGCATCACAAACCAGTTGTCCAGGCAACTGAGCTACCCTACCCACAACATTTTCAATAAATCCCAAATGATATCCCGGGGAGATAGCAGAGAGAAAAATACATCGTCTTCAAGTTTTTCAATGTTACTCAGAATGTTTTTAACATGTCCCTCTTCTGAAAGATGTAAGATGGTATGGTGACAATTTGGTTTCTACTCACGAGCAAAATGGAGGCAATGGCACAAGTGGACAAGTACAAAAATTGTCATATTAGGAAGAAACATGATCAAGGATCCAAGCAGCAACATTGCACAGGATAGCATTACGTTTCACCCTGGTCTTGTTTGAGGGAAGCAGCAGTAGGAGTTATGACTGGAGACCTGGAAATGCCCTTATGTTTTTCAAAAGTGGGTGGCAACACAGAGCTCAAATCTTGAACCGTTATATTTCTTCATTTGTCGAATGGACAAAAGGAATCCCTTTGGATTCTGTCAAACGCGATGAGCGGCTTATTAACAGGTGTTGCTTATACAAACTAAGATGGAGAACTGCAAAGCCCATGGAAACACTCTGCTGATGTCACTACACATCACCTGATTCTTTACCAGTAGGGATATATTCTCTGACACATAATGCCCTTTACTTCATGAGTGCAATGACAGTGATTTAACATTTATACAACTGATCTGCTTATGCATTATTTCTATATATGTATATGATTCAATAAGACAGTCTCTGTGATGGATGTCTATTCCTTTTTGGTTTAATGCTGTGTTCTGGAACTTGGCTACTGGACTTTGGAAGTACCATAGAATCATAGAATTCTTCAATGCAAAAGAAGGCCATTCAGCCCATTGAGTCTGCAATGACCCTCTGAAAGAACACCCTACCTAGGCCCACTCCCCTGCCCTATCCCCGTAACCCCATTACCCCACCCAACTTGCACACCTTTGGACACCAAGGAGCAATTTAGCATGGCCAATCCACCTAACCTGCATTTCTTTGGACTGTGAGAAGAAACCAGAGCACCCATTGGAATCCCACACAGCCACGGGCAAAAAGTGCACACAGACAGTCACGCAAGGTCGGAAATTGAACCTGGGTCCCTGGTGCCGTGAGGCAGCAGTACTAACCACATCTGGCCACTTTGAGCGTACATCCACAATCACTGAGAACATGTGCCGCCCTTCATTCCCTTCAGTAGATGGTACTTCCTGGGTAGTTACTCCAGAATCTGTGACTATAGGTATTGGAAAGTCATCAGAACCAGGATCTGAACTTGTCACCGTGTCTGGTCTCTGTTCCAAACTTTCACTGTCGATATTTTCCAGGGGAAAAACATCTTGAGAAGATTCAGTGAATTCACTATATGCAGTGAATACAGTGAATTCACTAAACGCCACATTCCGGCGCCTGTTCGGGTACACTGAGGGAGAATTCAGAATGTCCAATTCACTTACCAGCACGTCTTTCGGGACTTGGGGGAGGGAAACTGGAGCACCACGTAGACACGGGGAGAACATGCAGACTCCGCACAGCCAGTGACCCAAGCGGGAATTGAACCTGGGACCCTGGAACTGTGAAGCAACAGTGCTGACCACTGTGCTACCATGCTGCCCTTGGGGGGGATGCAGTGATACATTTTGAGAGGGGGTGGGCTGCCAATGCCTTTGGGGGTGGAGTGCTCGATGCTTGTGGGGGACGATGGTATCCTCCGTGTCCATAGGGAGCTTATTTAAAGTTTTGACAAAGGGTCTTCTGGACTTGAAACGTTAGCTCTTTTCTCTCACTACAGATGCTGCCAGATTTGCTGAAATTTTCCAGCATTTTCTCTTTGGGAGCTTATTTAAAGATAGAGCCCCAATCTCTGTGGAGCTGGCCTTGCTGTCTCTATGAGGCCCTGTTCCACCAGAGTGATGCCACAAACCATGCGCCCAGATTCTCTGCGCAGAGTGCCAGAGAATATCGATGAAAACTCAGCTGTGCAGTTGTTTTCAGCCTGAAAATGACACCCTGACTAATTTTGGAATGATTCCACCCCAGATAGCACTGAGGGACAAGATGGAAGATCACTGAGGCAGGGGGCATTTGGTACTCTTGAATGAATGCAGGACATTGAATCACAATGAAGAGCCATTTGGTACCTGAGACTTTGATAGACAAAAACAAAATATATTGACAAATGTGAACATTATTTGCAGTGACTGAACACCTGTGCAACCAATGTGCTTTCAGTACTTCTTAAGGTTTTTTAACTCCACGACTACACCTATATGTAGCTCTGACAGCGGCAGCAGAGGTGGAGGCAGGCTGTCGATTGCTATCCCCTATTGTTTGAGATGACGTTGGCGGGAGTCCTCCAGAGGCCTGAGGCCTGAAGGGCCCCAGCCTGTTAAAGATCGCCTGCTCAGGGTTACATGCACCTTCCATCACCTAACCTGCTGGAATTGTGGGGGTCACAGGCAGGGGTTTTTTGGAACGGCAAGAAAACCTGGATTGAGAACTCTGGGATCCTTTCAGTGAGAGCCTGAAGACCCTTGCCTTTTAAAAGAAGGAGCACCTACAAGGAGGTCGAGGTGGCCCATACTCCTCTCCCCAATCCACTGCTGGAATGTACCCATGGCTAGAGTGATGGACTGCAGATCCGAGTGCATATCCAGCATATACTGCTAGACCTGGGTCTCCAAAGCGGTCGCCACCCTTCCTGTGGAAACTTCGATGCACTTGCATGTCAGAGCCATGACATTATCCAGAATATGGACGACTGCTCCATCCTTCATTCCAATCTGGTGATAGCCTCTGACAACTCTGCCTGCTGTTCTCCTGCCTGTCATTGCATCTCCAACATTTTTCTCAGAGCCGATTCCAGAGGCTGGACATTGGATACGGGCTCTGTAGGGGCCTGGTCTTCAGTCATCCTCCAAATGTCAGAGACCTCAGCTGTCACTGCATTCATGAGGTGATCACCAGATTGTGAACCTAAGCCTACCATAGAACCAGGACCCATCGAGGTGTGTGTATCTTCGCTTGTGAAGGTGCAGATGAATGCAGTGCTCGTTTTTCTTCAGATGGATTCTTACCTGACAAGGACTGGGGCCTTGGGCTGAGGCATTGGCTGAAAGATGCATTCACCTTTTCTTGCTGGTACCTGGAATGGAGAAAAGAGAGTATTAGTGATTGACGAGGCAGGATCCTGCATCGTAGATCACTCACAGTCAATCATTGTCCCCATATGGCTGATGCCACTGTCCACCCAATTATGAGTTTCTTGTTTGATAAGGGCACGGGGAGTCCACACCAAGTAAAATAAAGAAACGTAGTTTTATTTACAGGCGACATAAACACTGCCCAGTAGATCCCTACAAGGTTCCTGTTTTGGTCGGTGCCTTACGGCCAACATTTTATACAAATTTAATAGAGTTCCCCCCACCCCTAGCAGAGGAACTCATACTCCGTATGATAATCATTCCCACCCTGTCGGTCCCGTGCGGGATATGACACCTTGCTGATGCATAATTAAAGAGCTGAAAGACGGAGGACTGGGCACGAAAACCCACCCTGCCGCCCAGCAGGAATCGTGTCAATTTTCCCATCCGCCAATGCATTTATTGTCTAAAACGGAACATTCCGCTTATTACTACTAATAAGCAAATTTAAGTTTCAATTTTATCAATGCAAATATGAACCACTTAGGAAGCTCTGCTGATGGATCGTTGTTCAAAGTTTTTCCTGATCCATATAATCAGGCAACGTCTCCATGCGTATCACTGCCTTCTCCTCATTTCCCTCCTATTTGTTTCAACATCATCAGTACATCTCCTTAAACAGCCTTTCCTCTTGTACCCACAGAGTCACATCTGGTACGCTGTAACTGTTATGGTTTTAGTCCTGGTACTTTTCAAGATTATTCAGTACACAAGTAGACACAGGAGGTGATTAATATTTCAATTGTCCTTCATTATTTCTGGAGCCAAACTGATAAGAAACATAGGTCCTGTGCTCCCACAATGCATTGGCTTGCAAAGTACTGCAAGGCAGATGAAACATACAATACATAACACGTTCCTCTGCCTTATGGGAAATGTCGGCTTAAGAAAACATCTTCCGAATTTGGGAAACAGGGTAGACTGCCTCAAAAATAAAACATGGGTTCACCTTAACTATAATTCAGTCGCTCTGGAGGTCTTCTTTCCCAGTGTGGGTTACGGCGGATTCTGTTGCGTATACAGAGTAATATTCCTTGGAGACTGATGACAATGGAGGACTTGTAGCAGAATTTGAAGTTGTATCTAATGGCCATGAAGGTGAGACAACTTCAACTTCAGTCGAGCTAGACTGAGGAGGTGTGACTGGAGATGATGTTGCTTGATTTGAAGATGGCTCACTCAAGGTGAATCTAGGCTATTCCATAAAGGATGTATCTTTAGATGGAGCGTGACTTGCAACAGTTGGTCAACATGTCTCCACCAGTTGAAGTCATTCACCATTTGGACTGTGCACAAAACATGTCCTTTCTGAGCAATCCCATTAGCTGGATCCCATTTATCTCTGGTGACATAATTATGAGCCAGAACTTCTTATCCCAAACAGAAAGTTCTTGAGTTTGATATTTGTAATCTTCTCTCCATTTGGTCAATCTGTTGATCTTGCACAACTTGTTGGAGATACTGTAATCGTTGCATGCGGCGTGTTTCAGTAAAGGAAATTCACCATGCTCTCAGGTGACTATAGGCTGCTTTCCACTTTGAAGGGGAGAGCTGACTGGTGGTGATTTAACCTGAGGGTCACCACAGCTCAGATGAGGGACAAGGTTGAGAAGACGGCGCCTTCATGAATAACCTCAGCCAGTTCTTGAATTGACCCTGCACTGTTGGCCTCGCTCTGCATCACGAATCAGCCATGCAGCCAAATGAGCTAAACTATCCCGAGTCGTGTTTCAGTATATCAGCAGAAATGTGTCCAGACACTTTTGAATAGAGGAATGTCCTTGCGACCACCTTAAAGCCTGTTTCGTGGTTTAAACAAATCTCTCTGTTAATCCATTGGTATGGTATGGTGCTGAGCTGATTTGCTAATTCCGTTACATCTCAAAATATTTTCAAACTCCTGTGAAAAAAATTGAGGTCCATTACTGAAACCTCTGGCCAGTTGCAATGAGCATCCACAGCTACCATGAACGTTGTTGCTTCAAATGAACCAGCAAAATTGATGTGGATACACGGCCAAGGGTTTTCCAGCTAATCACATGGATGGAGGGGTGCCAAAGGAGGCATGTTTCTCACACGATCACATGAAGAACATGGGGCGGGATTCTCTACCGGAGGGATTCTCCATTCTGCCGACAGCGCACCCAGACTTGCGGGTTTCCCAGCGGTGTGAGGTGGCCACAATAGGAAATTCTGCAGGTGGCAGGAACGGAGCATCCCGCTGCCGGTGAGGGGCACCACCGAGGAACACATGGCTGGCGGACCGCAGAATACCACCCAAGATCTTGCCTTGGCTTCAATGCTTGGTCCAGGCCAAGACACCAAAAGTAGCTCCTGGCGATCCCTTTCATGTGAACAATTCTACAGTGTCCTGAAGGCAGTTGTTCCACCACTTGTTGGTATTCCTCAATGTTGGTAGGATAATAACTTGTATGTCCCTAAGCAAACATCCTAAAATAACTGATAACTCCAGCCTCCTGCAAGCGTAAGAATGAAGGGCAAATGAAACATGGAAGCCCATGGAAGAGTTGCCATGCAGCACAAGGGGGGACATCATATATGTGACAATGGCCCCAACTCCATAAAGCAATGCATCACATGGAAGATGCAGAGGTAAGGAGGGGTCAAAGTATATCTGTACCTCAGAATCTGTCAGTGCTGCTTTAGCCGTTTTGAATGCAGCATCACAGCATTCTGTCCCTTTACAGGCTTTGTTCTGACACAGAAGCTCATGCAGAGGTTTCCAGCTATTGAATGAATCTCCCATAATGATTCAACAGCCCTAAGAATGAGAGAAGTTGATTGACATTCTGAGCAATTGGAGCATCCACAATGGCCTTGACCTTAGAGATGCTTTGTGCATCCCAGCAGCATCAATGACATGTTCAAATATTCCACAAATATTCCACAGGGAGTTGAAAAAAACACATTTATCTTTGCAAACCTGTAGGCCATACTCCTCTAGCTTTTGTAGGGTGGCATCCAAGTTCTTGAGATGATCCTCATTAGTCTTGCCCGTTACCAAGTTGTCATCAAGGTAGCACTGACTTCCAGGCAAGCCACTCTGCATCTGGGCAATGTCCCTCTGACACAGGACTGGAGCCGCTATTATACCAAAAGACAAATGATAATATCTGTATAGTTCCGTGTGCGTTGTGATGGTCAGATATTCTTGTGGCTTCTCATCAAGCATGCATTTGTCAGTAGGCCCTGCATAGGTCTATTTTGCTGAATGTTTTACCACCAGCAAAAAAAGGACCTCAATCCGGGGAAGTGGATATTGTTCAGCACACAACACGGGGTTAACAGTACCTTGTAATTTCCACAGGTGCTCATGGAGCCGTCGTTCTTGAGCACTTGTACAATGGATGGTGCCCATTCACTATGGGGAACAGGTAACAAGACTGCTATCTTGACTAGATGCTCCAGGTCAGCCTTTGGTTGTCTGGCATAAGGCATGCTTCTGACCTTCAGAACTTTTAGCTGAGGATTAGTTACGATACTCAATTTTATGGTAATTCCTGTCATGTTGATTTGATTTATTGTTTGATTTGATTTGATTTACTGTCACATGTACCGAAGTACAGCGAAAAGTATTTTTCTGCGGCCGAGGAACGGACACAGTACGTACATAGTAGACACAAGAATAATCAACAGAGAACATTGACACATGGTACATCGACAAAAACAGTGATTGGTTGCAGTGTGGAACAAGGGCTCAAACAAAGTAAACAAAGCAAATACATGAGCAAGAGCAGCATAGGGCGTCGTGAATAATGTTCTTACAGGGAACAGATCAGTCCGCGGGGGAGCCATTGAAGAGTCTTGTAGCTGTGGGGAAGAATCTGTTCCTATGTTTCCTAAATCTTCTTTGTAAACAACAGCATGTTTTTGCATACCAGCTGTCAGATCGGTTTCTTCTGTTGCAATGCTATGTCCTTCCACCCATTCCCACCGGAACTTCTCCAGCCGTGACCATCCAACTAAAGTTGGGTAGTTTCCTTTCACCACAAACAGTGGTAGCTTAGCAGTTTGTCCAGGCTGCAGACCTTCAAAGATTCTCCCTCTTAAAATAGTTTTGATGTCACAGCTGTTTTGTGGGTTTGCATATCCCAGCAGCAGCATTGCTTATGCCGCAGCCATCAGTAAACACCGATTACTGTTTTGGAATTGATAATACTAATTCAGAAAATGTATCCTTGTGTCACTTTCCCACGTATTTATTTTATTTCCCTGAATGGTTTGTTCCACAGGGACTTTTAATGTTGGTTTCTTTCACCAAAGCTACTTGTTGCTCACAAATCAAGCTTGCCAATCCATAAATAAATATGTAATAATATTATAATCATCTTTATTGTCACAAGTAGGCTTACATTAACACTGCAATGAAGTTACTGTGAAAAGCACCTAATCGCCACATTCCGGCGCCTGTTCGGGTACACAGAGGGAGAATTCAGAATGTCCAAATTACCTAACAGCACAGGTGGGATTCTCCGGTATCCGGCGAGCGGTCCGTACCAGTGCCAAAGAGTGGCGTGAACCACTCCGGCGTCGGGCCGCCTTCGGGGGCTAGGCCAGCGCTGGAGCGATTGGTGGCATGCCAACCGGCGCCGAAGCGCCTCCGCTGGCTGGCATGAGTTGGCGCATGCGCAGGAGCGCCAGCGAGTTCCCAGAACCGCTGACGTGATTCGTGCGCATGCGCAGGGGGTTTCTTCCCCGTGCTGGCCATGGCGGAGCTTTACACAGGCCGGCGCGGAGAGAAAGAGTGCCCCCATGGCACAGGCCCGCCCGCAGATCGGTGGGCCCCGATCGCGGGCCAGACCACTGTGGGCCCCCCCCCCGGGGCCGGATCCCCCCGCACCCCCCCCCCCCCCCCCCCGAGGACTCCGCAGGCCGCCCTCAGAGCCAGGTCCCGCCGGTACAGACCTTGTGTAATTCACGCCGGCGGAACTGGCTGAAAACAGGCGGCCGCTCGGCCCATCGGGGACCGGAGAATTGCCGGGGGGGGGGGGGGCACTGCCAACAGCCCCCAACCGGCGCGGCATGATCCCCGTCCCCGCCAAAAAGAGAATTCGGCAGCTGCCGTCGGAGAGACAGGGCGGGATTCACCCCCCCCCCCCCCCCCCCCCCGCCCCCCCGGCGATTCTCTGACCCGGCGGGGGGACTTTCGGGACTTGTGGGAGGAAACCCACGCAGACACGGGAGAACATGCAGACTCCACACAGACAGTGATCCAAACCGGGAATTGAACCTGTTAAGCAACAGTGCTACCCACTGTGCTACCGTGCTGCCCAAATGTGAAATGATTGTGTTGGGGGTTAGTAGACAGGTAGGAAAGTAGAAGCATTAAAACAAAGACTGATGTTAGAGCTTATACAATGATCTTTGCATTTGACAAAAGCAAGTTTTTGTTTCGTAACAAAGGCACAGAAGCTTGTGATAAATGTCTTTCTCAATTAAGTCAATATCATTGATACAGCTGAGTTAAAATGATGACTATTTTGAAAACAAAACACTGAGGGGAAATATTTAAGTGCCTACATTTTTGGATGTGGGTCACAATTTGGGATTGCTCTGTGCCCAGTTCCGTTGAGGCAGACAGTATGGAAACTTTGTACTGCCTCTTCATTTTGATGATTTCAACTTGCAACAAAGTGCCAACCGTAGTACTGGCTGGCTGAATATTCAAGGGTCCAAGCAGTGTGCATGGCTAACACATGTTTCAGCCAGCCTACATGTCTTGGCAGCCTGCCGCTCTTAACTGAGTGCCACATTCATTACACAGAAGTCTCCTTTCTCTCACTGCAAATGTCCCCTTTGACATTTATGTTTTCAGATATCAAAGATCTGCCACCAACTGGTCAGCCACTGCTACATACCATGAGGAAGGAAAAGAGCATCTACAGAATGAATGCCAAGGAAGAAGCATTGTCATTAATCAACAATCACAGCCAGCTGCTCAGATATTGGCACTGCGTGTGGTATAGAGTTGGGATCTCCTCCGTATCCTAATCCCAGGCAGTAAGTTCCATATCCCACCACATGTGGGTGAAAAAATTTGAATGCCTAAATCAGTCCCCTGGTTATGGACCCCTCAACCAAGATGAATTAGGCCTACCTATCCACTCCATCTAGATCAAAGAACAAACAAGGAACAAAGAACAGTACAGCACAAGAACAGGCTCTTCGGCCCTCCAAGCCTGCGCCAGTCACAAGTCCTATTTAGACCAACCGCCTGCATCCTTCTATACCCCGTCTGTTCATGTGTCTATCTAGATAAGTCTTAAAGGGCTCTAATGTATCTGCCTCAACCACCTCACTTGGCAGTACATTCCAGGCCACCACCACCCTCTGTGTAAAAGACTTCCCCTGCACATCTCCCCTGAACCGATCCCCCCTCATCTTGAACTTGTGCCCCCTTGTAATTGTCATTTCTGCCCTGGGATAAAGCCTGCAACTGTTCACCCTATCTATACCCCTAATAATTTTATCAACTTCTATCAGGTCACCCCTCAGACTCCGTCTTTCTAGGGAGAACAATCCCAGTTTATTCAATCTCTCCTCATAGCTATTACGCTCCACACCAGGCAGCATCCCGGTAAACCTTTTTTGTACTCTCTCCAAAGCCTCCACTTCCTTCTGGTAGTGTGGTGACCAGAACCAGACACAGTATTCCAAATGTGGCCTAACCAATGTTCTATATAACTGTAACATAATTTGAAAACTTTTATACTCAATGCCCCATCTGATGAAGATATGCATGCCACATGATTTCTTTACCACCATTTCCACCTGTGCTGCCACTTTTAAGGATCTGTGGAACTGCATGCCCAGATCTCTCGGTGTGTCTATGCTCCTGATGATTCTGCCATTTATTGTATAGCTTCCACCTGAATTGAATCTACCAAAATGCATCACCTCGCATTTGTCCGGATTAAATTCCGTCTGCCATTTTTCCCCCCAAATTTGCAGCCTATCTATACCCTGCTGTATTCTCTGACGATCTTCATTACTATCCGCAAGTCCTGCAATCTTAGTATCATCCGCAAACTTGCTAATCAAACCAGCTACTTTTTCTTCCAAGTCATATATATATTACAAACAGCAGAGGTCCCAGTACTGACCCCTGCGGAACACCACTAGTTAGATTGCACGTAATTATATTATATTTCAGTTATGTTTCCCCTCAGCCTTCTCTGTTCCAAAGCAAACAACCTTCGCCTATCCAATCATTCCTCATAACTAAAATTCTCCAGTCCAGGCAACATCCTCATAAATCTCCTCTGTAACTTCACCAGTGTAATCACATCTTTCACATGGGCTCTGCAGGACTCTTAAATAGGGGATGTCACTTTCCTCTAAGGTCTGCACCCATATTTTGGTGCCAAGAACACTAAACAATGGATGCAATTTCCACTTTATGTAGAAAACCTTTATTATCTATGAAGCAATGGTGTACACTTAAAACATCAGTTGCTTATTAAGACTCGTGTGCAGGAACCCGTTTCCAGGTGGTCGGACCACTGAACAGATTCTCACACACAACATTCCGTCACTAACAAAAGATAGCGGAACTGAGCTACTTAAAAACTTAATTTAGGTGTCTTGTCAATGCAAGGCGATGAACAACATTTTGGGGCATATCCAAGCCTTGAGGGTCATGAAATTAATATGATGCAGACATAGCAGTATCGCTAACACATGAGACAATTTAGCATCAAAAGCTAAAGCATTTGCATTAAAACCATCAAATGTGATCCTAAGAGTACACTGACAAGTCACACCATTAAAAGGTTATATTATGGTGAAAGTACAAGCAAATGGACAGACAGCAAAGTTGCCCCTTCACATTGTCCATGGAAACTTTCCTGCTCTATTTGGCAGAGCATGGTGGGCTAAGATTAGGTTTAACTGGGAAAACGTCAATCAATTAGTGAATTCAAAAAGCAACTTCTGAAGAACTATGCGAAGGTGTTTGAAGATTCACTAGGCTCTTTCAAGAAGGGGAGTAGAGACAACCCCAGTAACTATAGACCAGTGAGCCTTACTTCTGTTGTGGGCAAAATCTTGGAAAGGTTTATAAGAGATAGGATGTATAATCATCTGGAAAGGAATAATTTGATTCGAGACAGTCAACACGGTTTTGTGAAGGGTGGGTCGTGACTCACAAACCTTATTGAGTTCTTTGAGAAGGTGACCAAACAGGTGGATGAGGGTAAAGCAGTTGATGTGGTGTATATGGATTTCAGTAAAGCGTTTGATAAGGTTCCCCACGGTAGGCTACTGCAGAAAATACAGAGGCATGGGATTCAGGGTGATTTAGCAGTTTGGATCAGAAATTGGCTAGCTGGAAGAAGACAAAGGGTGGTGGTTGATGGGAAATGTTCAGACTGGAGTCCAGTTACTAGTGGTGTACCATAAGAATCTGTTTTGGGGCCACTGCTGTTTGTCATTTTTATAAATGACCTGGAGGAGGGCGTAGAAGGATGGGTGAGTAAATTTGCAGATGACACTAAAGTCGGTGGAGTTGTGGACAGCGCGGAAGGATGTTATTAGTTACAGAGGGACATAGATAAGCTGCAGCGCTGGGCTGAGAGGTGGCAAATTGAGTTTAATGCAGAAAAGTGTGAGGTGATTCATTTTGGAAGGAATAAAAGGAAGACAGAGTACTGGGCTAATGGTAAGATTCTTGGCAGTGTGGATGAGCAGAGAGATTTCGGTGTCCATGTACATAGATCCCTGAAAGTTGCCACCCAGGTTGAGAGGGTTGTTAAGAAGGCATACGGTGTGTTAGCTTTTATTGGTAGAGGGATTGAGTTTCGGAGCCATGAGATCATGTTGCAGCTGGACAAAACTCTGGTGCAGCCGCATTTAGAGTATTGTGTGCAATTCTGGTCGCCGCATTATAGGAAGGATGTGGAAGCATTGGAAAGGGTGCAGAGGAGATTTACCAGAATGTTGCCGGGTCTGGAGGGAAGATCTTATGAGGAAAGGCTGAGGGACATGAGGCTGTTTTCATTAGAGAGAAGAAGGTTAAGAGGTGACTTAATTGAGGCATACAAGATGATCAGAGGATTGGATAAGGTGGACAGTGAGAGCCTTTTTCCTCGGATGGTGATGTCTAGCACGAGGGGACATAGCTTTAAATTGAGGGGCGATAGATTAAGACAGATGTCAGAGGTAGGTTCTTTACTCAGAGAGTAGTAAGGGCGTGGAATGCCCTGCCTGCAACAGTAGTGGTCTCACCAACACTAAGGGCATTCAAATGGTCATTGGATAGACATATGGACGATAAGGGAATAGTGTAGATGGGCTTTAGAGTGGTTTCACAGGTCGGCGCAACATCAAGGGCCGAAGTGCCTGTACTGCGCTGTAATGTTCTATGTTCTATGTTCTATGTTTTATGACTGGAGTTGAGCTGCACCTAAAAATCAAGCCAGACAGCACACCCAAATGTCTCAAAGGTAGTACCGCACCATATGACAGCAAGCCAAAAGTTGTAGAAGAACAGAAAGATTAGTAAGGATTGGAGTCATTGAATCTGTTGCTACAAATGATTGGGTGACACCAATCATTCCTGTATTAAAACAGAATGGATCAATGAGAATTTGTGGAGAAATTAAAACTACTATTGACCCGGTTTTGAGTGTAGATCATTACCCACTGCTGCTGATTAAAGGCTTGTTTGCCGGGCATTCTGGAGGACAGGAATTCAGTAAAATAGAGCTTTTAGAGGCATATCTACAGGTGAATGTGGCTGCTGAATCACAGTTACTTCTCACCATTGTGACGCACAAACGTATGTTTTATTACAGAAAACTTCCTTTCAGAATAACATCTGTTCTTGTTCTTTTTCTAAGATCCATGGATCAAATTCCAAGTGAATGGAGGGCAATGTTATTTAGATGACATACTCATCACTGGTTCAAATGAACAGTAACACTTGGAGAATTTGTCGGGCATTCTGGTGGACAGAAATTCAAGAAAATAAATCTTTTATAGGCATAGTTGCAGATGAATGTGGCTGCTGAATCACATCTGCTACTCACCATCCTAACTCACAATGGTCTATTTCGTTACAGAAGACTTTGGTTTGGGATAACATCTGCACCTACTCTTTTTTAAAGATCCATGGATCAAATTCTAAGTGGGTTAAATAGAGAGCAATGTTATTTAGATGACACACAATGAAGTGAAAGAAGCTTTACTGAAGTTAGAGCTGCTGGTTCTTTTTCTTGGTAATCCAGAAATGAAGTTGCAGTTAGCTTGCAATGCCTCACCCTTTGGGGAAGGTGCAGTCATCTCATACACTATGCCTTCAGCAGAGCTAGCCTAATGACTGCCAGCATTGTTCACATGTTCTTACTAGCACAGAAATGAATTACGCTCAGCTAGAAAAAGAAGCATTGAGCATAATTTTCGGTGTAAGAAGTTTTCACCATTACCTTTATGGGCATTGACTTGTGATGGCGGCATCTATGTGGAGGTCGCACGTTAGGTGGCTCCTGCTAGAGTTTCTGGTTTTTGGACTTTTGTGCCCGGTTTCAGGGGTAGTTTGTGGATGAGTTGGTGTGGGGAAGTCAGAAGGAAAATGAGGAATGCCAAAGCCCCAGACGAAGGGTGCTGGAAAGAAGGGAGCCAGCGAAAGTCTGCCAGCAAGTGAGGCTGTGAGTCCTGCAGGAAGAAAGATGGCAGAGGCTGGGTCGTTGGGTGGGGCCACTCCCCTCACAGTGGAACCTCTGACCAAGGTGATGTCGTTGGAATTTGAGAGCTGTTTGCCAAGCATATGGAGCTGCTTTGGAGGGAGATGAAGCTTCGCTGAAAGAGTGTGTGGAAGAGGAAATTGCCCCGGTAAAGGTGACAGTGATGAGAGACTTTGGTCGAGATGCGGGTTACAGGAGAGAATTTGAGGGCATGGGGAACGTGCTGTCGCAATGCAGCAACCAGTTCACCTCGATGGGTGAGGAGCTGCAGAGGATGATGCAGGTCAACAAAGGCCTCAGAGCTAAAGTGGAGGACCTGAAGAACAGGTCGAGGAGGCAACATTTGAGAATCGTAGGCTTGCCCAAGTGGGTGAAGGGCCCGAGGCCAACCGAGAACTTTGCAAAGATGTTTGCGGCGTTGATGTGGGAGGGGAAGAGCTGTCCAGCTATGAGTTGGACAGATCACATTTGTCACTCAGGCTGAAGCCTAAAGTGAAAGAGCCACCAAGGGCAGTGATAGTCTGCTTCCACAGCTAACACGTGAAGGCAAAGGTATTGAGCTGGGTATAGCAGAGATTGGATGAGAAGTGGGAAGGCGTTGATGTACGAATATACCAAGGCCTGACAGCAGAGCTGGCGAAGAGGCGGACAGCCTTTGGACGGGTGAAGACGGGATTGTACGGCAGCGGAGTGAGATTCGGAGTGGTCTACCCAGCGAAGCTGAGAGGGATTTTTATGTTGAGACTGTGGCGGCAGCGGAGGCGTTCATTAAGGCTGAAGGACTGGGACTGAGAAGAGAGTTGGGATTTGGACTTGGTTGGTGGGGGCGGGGAATGTGTTTTCCTTATGGAGGGTTTTCTATTTGATTGGGGTTTTGTTTTCTGTCTCTTGAATGGGAGGGGTTGTTTATATGTGTCCTGGGTACTGGTTTTCTTTTATCCTTCTAGGTGCGGTTCTGTATTGTTTCTTGGTTTGCGGGAAGTGGATTTTGGACACGTGGGGCTGGTTTACTGAGGATGGGGTGGGAAGGAGGGTGGCTCTGGCATCTGGCATTAGCAAATGTAGGTTGGCTAGTGAACGGGAGTGTAGTGGCGGGAACGGGTCAGGTATTTGGAGCCTGGTCGCACAGGTTTTGATGGACCTGGGAAGTGGAAATGGTGGGTGGAGGGGATCGATACTGAGTGAGGTGTTTGCAAGAGGAAGTGAATGGGAGGATTCTGGGAGGGAGGGAAGGGGTTCAACAGTAACAAAAGGATGGGGCGGGCCTGGCCGGATGGACAGGGCCCAGAGTAATGGTAATGGCGGATAGGAGGGGCGGTGGGAGGGGGGGGGGGGGCTGAGAGACCCCCGGTCAGAGTGGTGACGTGAAACATGAGGGGGTTAGGGTGATCAGTGAAGAGCTTAAGGGTTTTTGCGCACTTGAAGAGTTTAAAAGCTGATGTGGTAATGCTGCACAAGACTCATTTGAGGGTGAAGGAAGAGGTGGGTGAGTCAGGTGCTTCATTCTGGGTTTGATAGTAGTGCTCGGAGGGTGGCGATCTTAGTGGGCAAGAGGGTGAGGTTTCAGATGGAGAAGGTAATGGCTGACCAGGGGGGCAGGTACATGATAGTGACCTCCAACTATCATGATAGTTGGAGGGGGGATTGGTGGCATTGGTAAGCGTATATGGCCCCAATTGGGACGATGCGGGATTCATGATGACATCCCGGATCTGGATGCCCATGAGCTGATAGTAGGGGAGAATTGGAACATAGTGCTGGAACCGAGGGTGGACTGGTACCAGCCAAGCTGACCCAGTTGGGGGGGCGGTGCGTAGGCTTGGCAGGGCTTATAAAAAGACGCGGGGAGCTAACACGTGGAGATTTTTACACCCAAGGGATCAGGAGTATTCATTTTTTCCCCCGGTGCACAAGGTGTTTTCGAGGATTGACATTTATGTGCTGGAGAAGGAGCTGATGGCCGAAGTTAAGAGGGCAGAGTATTTGGCAATTGTGATCTCGGATCATGCTCCGCATTGGGTGGATGTGGTATTGGAGAAGGAGCAGCCCAGAGGCCGGAGTGGAGGATGGATGTGGGGTTACTGGTGGATCGGAGCTTCTGTGACAAGATAGGGAAGGTGATTGAGGAATATGTGGGGTTTAATTGCACAGGAGAGGTCTCACAGTCGATGGTCTGGGAGGCTGTGAAGGCGGTGGCGAGGGGGGAGGTGATCTCGTTTAAGGCTAAGGTGGATAGTGAAGGAGAGGGAGGAAAGACTGAAAGAAGAGATTTTTGGAGGTGGATGGGACGTAAGCAGGGGATCTGTGCCCAGGTCTCCTGTCAAAGAGGAAGGAGTTGCAAGTAAGTTTTGACCTATTGTCCATGGGGAGAGTGGTGCGCCAGTTGAGAAGGGCAAGTGTTCTGGTTATGAATATGGGGAGAAGGCAAGGCATATGTTAACAGGTCAGCTCCTTCGGGAGCCCACAGCGAGGGAGATAGTTCGGGTGCAGGACAAGATGGGAAATTTGGTAGTGGCTCCGGAATAGATTTATAAGGTGTTCAAGGAGTTCTATAGGGACTTGCATAAGTTGGAGCAACTGGAGGAGGAGCGGGCGATGAGGGTGCTTTAGGGTGGGCTAGAGTACCCGACGTTGGGAGAGGCGGAGAGGGCAGGGTTGTAGGGGGGCGGTGGGGGTGAAGGAACTGAAGGTGGCGATTGGGAGGATGCAGGCAAGGAAGGTTGGGCGGCCTGACGGGTTCCCAGTCGAATTTTATAAAAGATTTAAGAATAGGCTGACGCCGTTGATGGTGGGAATGTTTGACGATGCGATGGTAAGGGGTGGCTTGCCGTAGACGATGGGGCAGGCCTCCATCTCATTGTTGCTTAAGAAGGACAAGGATCCAGTAGAGTTTGAGTCATATGGGCGACATGGTAGCACAGCAGTTAGCACTGTTGCTTCACAGCGCCAGGGACCCGGGTTTGATTCCCGGCTTGGGGTCACTGTCTGTGTGGAGTCTTCACATTCTCCCATGTCTGCATGGGTTTCATCCGGGTGCTCCGACCAAATCCCAGGAGTGTTATAATTGTGGCCAATTAGGACACTATGCATGAGAGTGCAATGCACCCCAGAAGCAGCAGAGAAACCAGCAGACAGGCACTCTTAATAAGAATAGGTCAAAGCCAATTCACAGTGTTAGTGCTCGTCCTGAGAACGCAGATATGAACGGCACCGACTGATGGTGTTCGGGCTCCCCAACGTGGGTCTGCGACAACCTTTGGGACATGTCCGGTAGACTGGTAGTGGCAGACACAGTCCGGGGACACCCCGTAGAATTCCTTTGGGACACAGGAGGGTCCCGCACCATGCTCAATTCCTCCACGGTGTTTCAGCGAGACACGTGGCCCACCACGGACAACATTACGCTCAGCGGTTTTACAGGGCATTTACAACAGGGCCACATCACAGCCCCTGTAGCAATCCAGATAGGGAACATTAAAACAAAACACCCCGTTGTTCTGGTCGATCTACCCCAGACAGCCGAACACATTTTAGGCATTGATTTTATGAGCTCCCACAATCTCTCATTCGATCCAGTAAATAAATGTGTGTGGAAAATGGCAAAGGCAGCACGAGCCCCCGCCACGCTCACAGTTGGAGACTATGAAAATAGGATTAACACAGTAGGAGACTTCTGGTTCGACCCTCGAGCCATTAGTCAGAACAACCAAGTTAGGGAAGTCCTGCAGCGACACAAAGCAGCATTTGCACAGCACAAACACGACTGTGGAAAGATCGCTGGCTTGGTAAATATTACAGGTCCTGACCCCAGACCCCAAAAGCAGTTTCCCCCAAGAAGCAGAGGGAGAAATCCCAAAAGTTATACAGAGTCTGCTTGTTCAAGGCGTACTCCGATCAGTAGCCTCCACGAATAATGCACCAATTTGGCCCGTCAGGAAACCCAATGGATCATGGCGACTGACCATTGATTATCGGGAACTGAACAAAGTAACCCCAGTAGCATCCCCCACCATAGCCACGAGTTCCGAGACCATGCTCAAACAGGGACTACAGTCCAAAAAAATTTTGATTTTGGACATTAGCAACGGCTTTTGGTCCATTCCATTGGATAAAGCGTGCCAATATAAATTTGCTTTCACATTCCAGGGACAGCAATATATGTGGATGTGCCTTCCACAAGGCTTCCACAATTCCCCTCCATTTTCCACCGACAGCTGGCAAATGGTTTAGCAAAATTTTCCCGACCCGATTGTCTGGTCCAATATGTAGATGATCTGCTTTTACAGACAGACACAAAGGGAGAGCACATTTCGCTTCTCGCCGAACTATTAGGGCTCCTACGACAAATTGGCTGTAAAGTGAACCCCAAGAAGGCCCAGATTTTACAGGAAAAAGTGATTTACTTAGGAACAGTAATCACACATGGCAAAGGCGAGATCGAGCAGAAACAAATCGATTTGATCGTCAAATTACCCCTGCCCCATACTGTCACAGACGTCCGGTCATTTTTAGGAATGGTTGGCTACTGTAGAAACCACATCGACGGTTTTGCCACAAAGGCAGCGCCCCTATCCGAACTTCTCAAGACGCAGGCACCTTGGAAATGGCTTCCACAGCACATGGCTGCCGTGGATGCATTAAAAAGAGCCCTCAGCACAGCCCCCGCATCACAGGTCCCAGATCCACTCTCCCCGTACGCAATTGAGGTTGCAACTGCCGACCGAACCCTTTCAGCCGTGCTCCTTCAAGAACGACATGATCGCTTAGTGACATACGCCTCACGCGTATTAGATCCAGTCGAGCAAGGATTTTCTGCCTGCGAAAGGCACCTGCTCACAGTTTTTGGGGCAGTACAATACTTTGCCTACAATACAGGACTCAACCCCATCACCATTATAACTGAGCACACCCCAACACAATTCCTACTTGATGGTAGACTTAAGGATGGCACAGTCTGCCAGATCCACGCAGCCCGTTGGACCCTTCTCTTACAGGGAAGGGACATAACAGTTAAGAGGACAAGGACCCACACTTTCCTCGCTGACAATTTACAGTATGCAGACACCCCACACGAGTGTGAAATAATATCCGCCAAACACAACACAGGACCCTTTATACCTAAGTCAGCTCCCCCCAAACCAGGTACTTCACCCCAGAGACCCCAGCCCACAGACACATCCCCTTAGGATCTATGTGGATGGCTCCTCCACAGTTTTAAACGGAAAAAGGATTACCGGTTGCGGTATTTATGTAGAGGACACGCAGGGACGCGCCCAAGGAGAGATTTCGTTAAAATTGCCAGGACATTTAGGCTCGCAGGCAGCGGAGCTAGCAGCCATAGCTTATGTTGTAGAACACCCGACTCATTCCCAACCCCAGCCGACATATATTCTGACAGTTTATATGTCTGCAACAGTTCAACCGAATTCCTACCCCTGTGGGAAACTAGAGGATTTGTTTCCACAGACGGAAAGCCCCTACCCTCAGCCCCAGTACTCCAACATATTCTGAGAACAACCAAAGATAGGAAATATGGAATTATCAAAGTCCGTAGCCATCATCGTTCTTCCCACCCTATTAACGTTAAGGCAGATGCCCTAGCGAAGGCAGGTTCCAGACGTGGTCACTTTTGGAACCCCCCTGAGAGCGACCCAGTACATGCGGTTCAGGTCTCACAGACCAACATTCAGGATTTAGCAAAGGCCCAAAAAGAAGACACGCAGCTCAGGGAAGTTTTAAAAGGCAACTTCCCAGCCCCCTATGATAAGTACAAAAACGCATTGACAACACATGACGGTGTGATTTTAAAAGACGGAATTTATGTAGTCCCCAGCCAGGACAGGAATCAGATTATTTGTCAATTCCATGACAACCATGGACATCAAGGCATAGAAGCCACCCTAGCCCACCTCAGACCTCTCTGCTGGTGGCCTGATTTAAAAACTGATGTGATTCACTGCATTGAGAACTGCTTAATCTGTGCCCAGAACAATCTGGACAGATACACAAGAAAAGGTCAGCTTAGTGTTATGGGAGAGGCGTTTTCAGAACCCCAAAATGTATCATGGAGTTCAACCAACCTCCCCCTTTAATGTATTTGTTGTTTTTCTGAGCACATGGCTTGTTCTCCAGGTGTGGGATTACAATTATGGACACGTGGGTTTTTAAACACAAAACAATGTT
Organism: Scyliorhinus torazame; assembly: GCF_047496885.1. Classification (NCBI taxonomy): domain Eukaryota; kingdom Metazoa; phylum Chordata; class Chondrichthyes; order Carcharhiniformes; family Scyliorhinidae; genus Scyliorhinus; species Scyliorhinus torazame. The sequence goes on from NC_092715.1 coordinate 179,749,510, forward strand.
TATTCTATGAACTCAACTTAACCCTTTTAAATAAGCATTGGATCTCTTAACACCCCTTACTTCAAAGATAACCCCGAAAATATTACAACACTAAATAATCCTTCAGTTATTCCTTTCAACATCCAAGAGACTTAACACCTTTAAACAGAAACACATCAGGTTAAAGGCATTACTTTTATGAGTTTAAATCACCCAAATGATCCAGAGATAGTCTTTCATGGCAGAGATCACATCAGATCCAGCTCACTGCAAACACAGACACACCCCAGCTCTTTTTAAACTGAAACTAAAAACTGCAAAATGGCTGATCTAAAGCCTAGCTCCACCCACACTCTGACATCACTGCATTTCTTAAAGGTATATTGCTTAAACATCCATATCTTAAAGGCACTCTCACATGACATTAGCCACACCTGCCCCGTTAATGGCCCCTGGATGAATTTGCAAATCAAATATATCGGACCCCTACCCCCCTGCAGGAATGGTTTCAAGTATGTGTTGGTGGTCATCGACACCTTCACAAAATGGGTGGAAGCTTTTCCATCCAGAACAAACGCAGCCAGAACAACAGCTAAAATCCGCACTCAGCACATCTTTACAAGATGGGGGCTTCCACGCAGTCTAGTGTGCGATCAAGGCTCCCATTTTACAGGATGAGTGATGAAAAACGTCCTTACAATTTTTGGCATAAAACAGAAATTCCATATTGCATACTACCCCCAATCAAGCGGCATTGTAGAAAGAATGAACAGGACTTTAAAAGCGAACCTCAGAAAAATGGTGCAACAACACAACAGCACCTGGGACACAGTTCTCCCATTTGCATTAATGTTCATACGAAATACAGTATCCACGTCGACAGGATACACCCCCGCACCCTCATGACCGGACGCCCCATGAAAAGGACAGAATATTTGTTCGGACTGGATTTAGCCAGCCCCACAGTCACCACCCTCATTCATGAAAAAGCAGTACAACAAATTTTAGAAAATGTAAAGGCAGCCCAGCTTGCAGCAGCTGTTAGACTTGGGTCACGCAAGAAACAAAGCAAAGTCTGCTTTGATAAGACAGTACACGCCACAGAGTTTGTAGTAGGGCAGCAAGTCATGCTATCCCTATACAACCCCAGTTCATTCCTTTCCCCCAAATTTGCCGGACCGTACTGCATCTCTGATAAAGTCAGCCCCTCCGTATATAAAATCACATATCCTAATGGCAAGTCCTAATGGTTCCACATAAACCAGCTTAAGGCTTATGGCTCACAGAACAACCATGCACACCACATCTCACTTGCAGCAGCAGATGAGCACGCCCCTCCCACGAACGACATATTCCTACCCACCCCCAACCTGTCCAGCCCATCCTCAGACACGACTACAACTCCACCCCCAGAGGTTCGACTCCGCCTCTCCCTTCCTCCACTGACAGCGACAGCGATAGCGACAGCCCCAGCACACCACGCTACGATTACACCCCTGCATCAGGCCCCACTTCCAGCGACTCCGGACATGATTCCAGCGACCCCTTTGAAATAACGTATATTAAAGCCCCGATCCAGACCCACCGCCCGACGATTATGGATTACTTACCAGCAGCTCCAACCTTGATACAAAATACTGCACCGAGACAATTCGTTTAGGCTCATCCGGAATGATGAGATGGCCCCCAATTCGCCCCAAGCAGCTTTAGCACGACTGCTCCAGTGAAGAGTATGGCAACCGGGAGAAGATGATGACATAGAGTCTGATTTCCACCAAACGAGCCCCTTTGCGACTCTGTTAGCTTTAGAGCAATGAGGTGTCCAGATGATGGTAAAAAAGGAACCAATGGAGATTTACGGTGTCCTTTCTGATGGAACCTGCACGATTTTTGTTGTGTTTGTGTGTTATTGTGAATGTTAAATGTTGTTTGTTACCCCAGGTTTTCATGGCCACATGTCCACCACTCTTTTAATGCCCACTGGCTGTTAAAGGAACTAGTTTGTCGGCAGACAACCGATCATAACTGCTCTTCTGCTTTGAAGGTAGAAGTTAGCAACAAACGCAAACTCCACGACGACCACAAATTCTTACCATTCATGCCGGTCGCTCAGGCAGTGGAGAAATGGCACTGGTCCCCGCCCTGCCTGAGGACCCCCATTTGGTCAGCGACGCTTAGTTAGAGCACATACAGCACTGATCACCATCCTACCCGGGGATTCAACCCATTATTACCCGCCGTAGCCCATACGCACCCCATTTGGCACTTGCAGTTCAAAACTCTTTTGTTTATTTTATGGCGACCCTTAGGTTGGTTTCCAAATGCTATTTACATCCTCAAACACTGGGATGGTACATCGCACAGTCTGTGAGACGGTTCACACTGTGTCAGTATTTTTCCTTCTCGGATGTCTTGTCCCAAATATTTTTTATTTTTTTTAAATGAGGGAGTCACAGATGGTGACAAATTATAATGGGTAATTGGCAATAAAAGGACAGACAGACATACAAGATCTTAAACAAGATAATAACAGAAATTATGCTTGTGTCCATAGAACTCCGGAACCACAGAAGACTCAAGAAGACGAAAGAAGAAGAAAAGATGAAGACAACCATCAAGCTCTACAGTTGGATCTTAGCGGGATCCCTCCAGTTGCACGCAGACGCTACCTCCCTGACCCCTACCACACAGGCCGTGAATGTTTCCCACCCCGTCCATTCATTGTACCTCGAGATAGTAACCGATACACCAACCTGGTGTGACAAGTTCAGAACCTGGTATTCCCTGTCCTAGTTGTGGAAGCACTACTAGTAATTGCGATACTCTGCAGTGTCGTTCAGACACTAAGACTCAGGAAATGGCAGAGGAAAGCCTCCCGCATTCAGATCCCCTATTTTCGGACTTCAAAAAAAACCCCAACCTCTTTAAGTGAATTAAAGTACATCCGTTTTTTTGTGTGTTTGTTCATTCTCATAAAGGAAATGTAAAACTCTGTGCTTGACTGCCAAGCCAGAGAGACCTGTGTTGCTGCTATTGTACAGTTTAAAAGAATTTAAAATGTTGTAAATTCTTTTGATTAATTAAGGATAGTTTAGATTAAGGACAGTTAGAGGTTCCAGTTTTTTATTTTGTAATGCATGCCTGAATGTCATAGCGCCTCATAGAATTTTATAATGATGTGTGCACATAAAGTAAATTAGCTAAAAGTTTCAATCCATAGGACAGAGTAGTGCAGTGCCTCTCCTTGCTTATGGGTGCTTATGGGAGGAGAACGAAGAAGATGCAGTAATTTGATCCTTCATGCTTCGCGTTGAGGATCACAAGGAGGGAGTGTAGCCATCTGGGATGGCTACTTTCAGAATACAAAATGGATGCTCACAAAGGATATAGGGAACTATGGACAATGTCAAGAAAGCAAGCAGGCACATAACCTGCATGCGTATTGAGAAAGCAGCTCCCAGACAAGACTGAAACTATAGGTCAATTAACATATTGATGGCCCACCTCCGGGAACAATGGAAAGACACTCAAGCAACCGATCTAGCTCCAGACACCCTGGTGCCAGTTCCCCAAACCAAAAGTGTAAACAAAGCCAGGCCAACAGCCACCTAGGACATGCCCAGCCATCAGGGCACCCACCCCTTTATTGGGCAAGGTCAACACCAGTGATCAAGATACTGCCCAATTAATTGGGGCCAAGTTTAAGGCCCGCCCAAAAGCGCGCGAAGCTGCTCCTCCGGGTATAAGAAGAAACCCCCAAGAGAGAATCGCTCTCTTGGACTCGGCTCTCAAAGCGGACAGACCCATCCACCAGCTGCACCAGAAGCAAGTCAGTCCAAGGTCAACGCTCGCTACCAGACGGATGACCTTAGCTGTTCTCCTGTACCCCGTTGAACCCAACAGCCTCAGATCCGAACAACGGCCATTGTTCCTCTGACTGAGTGGGCACCCGAAGTTAAGTACAGGCGTTAGCGTTAGAGATAGTTTAGTTTGTAGTACTTTGTGCATGAGTAGATATTATTGTGTGTGTAAATAAATAGTATTGACTTTGAACTAATTAACTGGTGTATTGGCTCTTTGATCGGTATTCGGGTTTGAACCTTGTGGCTGTATCGAGAGATACCTGGCGACTCTAAAGTAAACATAATTAGGATTAAGGAAGGTGACCATATTGACCACCATATTTAGAACCAAAGAAACAGAGCAACAAGAGGGGACAGCAGGCCCCAAATTTGATGTATTATTATTGGGCGGCAATTGCAGAAAGGATTCAGGGATGGAGCAGGGAGGGTGGGGCTTTGTGTGTGAAGATGGAGGTGGGCTCTAGTAGGGGGTCAGAGTTGCAGCCGCTGACAATGGCGCCACTCCTGATGGCACTCGGGAAGTATTCGGTGAGTCTGGTGGTGATTACCACGTTGAGGATTTGGAGGCAGTTTAGGCAGCATTTTAAGTTGGGAGCCGTGTCAGGGGAATACCGATTACGGGGAATCATGGGTTTGAGCCAGGGAGGATAGACGAAAGGTTCTGGGGATGGGAAGAGAGGGGGATGAAGAAAATGAAGGATTTGTTTCTGGGAGAGCTATTTGCGAGTTTGGAGTTTGGCGAGAGATTTGAGCTGGCGCGGGGCGAACACTTCAGATATATGCAGGTGCAGGACTTTGCGAGGAAGCTTCCCAACCTTCCCAATAGTGCCTGCTGCCTCGTTGCTGGAGGCCATGCTGCCAGAGGGGGGGGGGGGGGGTTGGAGAGGGGGGTCATCTCAACGATTTATGGGAGGATTTTGGAGGAGGACAGGGTGTCCATGGAGGGGGTTAAGGTGAAGTGGGAGGAAGAGTTGGGGCTGGTGCTGGAGAAGAGTCTGTGGTGCGAGGTGCTGTGGAGGGTAAATGTCACAACTTTGTGTGTGAGGCTGGGCTGATACAGCTGAAGGTAGTGTACAGGGCACACCTCACAAAGTCTAGGATGAGCCGGCTCTCCAAAGGGGTGGAGGATGTCTATGAGCGATGTGGGTGAGGGCCTGCGAACCACGTATGCTTCACCCGATATCGGTGTCCATGTATTTACATTACGTACCTTGTGTTGCCCTAATATATATTTTCTTTTTATTTTCTTTTATTTACATGTACTAAATTATCTATTTGTGCAGCTCACAGAAAAATACTTTTCACTGTACCTCGGTACACGTGACAATAAACAAATCCAAATCCAAATGTACATATGTTTAGGCCCTGTCCAAAAGTGGAAAGGTTTTGGAGGACGGTGTTCAATACAATCTTGGGGCATGTGGACATGGAACCTGGTCCGCTAGAAGCCATATTCGGGTTGTCAGACCTGCCGGAGCTGCAGGCAGATGCGGGGTGGATGTTTTAGCGTTTGCCTCACTGATTGCTCGTAGGCGGGTCTTGTTGGGATGGAGGTCAGCTTCTCCACCCTGTGCCTCTGCGTGGCGGGGGGACCTGCTGAAGTCTTTGACCCTGGGAAAGTTGAAATTTGCTTTAAGGGGGGCGAGTGGTGGGTTCTACAATTGTTGGGGTTTGTTTATCATGCACTTTTGGGAGTCGCTTACCATTAACTGTTGGGGGGGTGGGGGGGTGTTGCATGGTTGGGAAGTTTTGCGGGGTGGTTGTGAATTGTAAAACTGTTGAAAATTTGTTGAATAAAAATACTTTTTAAAAATCTTTATGGGCATCACATTACTCTTTTGACAGATCATCAACCCTTGACTACAATATTTGGGCCGAATAAAGGTATTCCTTCTTTGACAGCTAGTAGATTGCAAAAATGGTCATTAATATTGTCGGTGCACACTTACGTTATCCAGTAACACAAGTCAGAGCAACGTGTAAATGCTGATGCTTTGTCACAATTGCCGTTACAATCAAACATGACCCAGAAGAAAATTCTGTCAGTATTTTGTATTTCTTGCTCGTGGATAGTGTACCTGTGAATCCGTGTGATTATTCCTCCGTACCTAGATAGTAGAGTCCTTGACCAACTGCATGAGGGCATCCTGGTGTGGTAAGGATGAAGGAATTGGCACGCAGTTATTTTTGCTGGTCAGGGTTAGATGCTCAAATTGAAGAGAAAATTGGGCAATGTCAATCTTGCGCAAAATGAATAGTCATTACAGTCATTACAAATTTAATCTGTTCGATGGTGTCCTGGTTTCAAGTTATCTTCCAAATTGTCTTGAGGCATTGGTGACAATGATGGATTAGGAAAATCAATGTCTTTCAAGGTATCATCCTGAGCAATAATGTTCCGAGTTGGAGGAGGAACATGATTTTTTTAATTTGCAGTAAAGCTCTTCTATTTAATCTGAACATTGAAGCTTGTTCCGTCTGAACCAAGTACGATCTGGGTGCGAATTGTCTTAGAACTTTAGCTATGTGTTGCCAGCCACCTTCTGGATTTTGTATACGTACGTACTCTCTTTTAATTTTGATAAAGGTTTTGTGTGCTTGTCATCGCTTGCCTTATGAAATAGTTTTTTGACTATTCCTCTGCCTTTGTCTGCTTTGATATTTGATTGAGGATACAATGGGCTTGATGTGATGTGATTAACATTGTACCTTTCTGCAAATTGTGTCCACTCGCATCTGTTGAAGCAAGGACCATTGTCATAGACAACGTATAATGGTATTCCATGGCGAGCAAAAATGGATATCGCTGCTCGTATTACAGATCTCGTCATTGAATCATTCAACGTAATCATCTGGGGATACGAGTTGGTCAAATGGAGGAAGAGTCCTGTAGGGTTTCCAGTCTGAAGGTTATGGTGACGTCTCCGCTGCCACTAGCTCTGGGGAAGTACACGGGGAGCCTGTTGGTGCATTTGACCGTCAGGATGTGGAATCAGCTGTGGAGACACTTTAAGTTGGAGAGGATGTTGGCGTTGACATCACTGTGCCAGAACCATAGGTTTCAGCTGGGGGGGGTGGATGGGACGTATGGGAATTGGAGAGAGGCGAGGCTCGTGAGAGCAAGGGAGTTGTACTTTGCAGGTCTGGATGAGTTGCGGGAGAGGTTTGAGTTGCCGAGGGGGAACAAATTTAAATACATACAGGTGAGGGACTCTGTGCGAAAGGAGTGGAGGACGTCTCCCAGGTTGCTGGAGTACACCTTATTGGAGCAATTGCTGCTCCCGGATGAGTTGGCTGAGGATAGGATTGGGGATATATACAGGTGGCTGGGGGAGCAGGGGGAGGCGCAACTGGTGAGGATCAGGAACAAATCGGAGGAGGAGTTGGGGGGAGATAGGCTGAGGACCGTGGTGCGAGGCGATACGTAGAGTAAATTCAACCTCCTCCTGCGCGAGGATGAGCTTGATTCAGTTTAAGGTGGTGCTCAGGGTACATATGACCCGGGCGAGGATGAGTGGCTCTTCCAGCGGGTGGCCGATGAGTGCGAGCAGTATGGGCAAAGGCCGGAGAATCATGCACACATGTTCTGGGGTTGCGAGAAGCTGGAGAGATACTGGGAGGTGGTGTATGGGACGTTATCTAAGATTGTGGGGGTGGAGGTCAGGCCGGACCCAATGGTGGCAACCTTTGGGGTTTCGGAAATGCTGGAGCTGCTGGAGGGGAAGGGGGCCAATCTTGTGTCCTTCGCCTCTCTAATTACCCGGCGAAGGATCTTGTTAATTTGGAGGTCGGATACGGCGCTGGTGATGACGGCCTGGCTGGGGGACTTCCTCTGGTTGAAAGAGATTACATTTGAGATGAGGGAGTCAGCAGATGGCTTTGAGACACAGTGGGCATTGTTCATGATGATGTATGAGGAACTGTTCATCGCAGAGGTGGGGGAGGAGAGTGGGAGGTTGAGGGGAGGGGGTAAAAAGGAGGAAAATTGTATAAACTGTGGAATGTGAGTTTGTGGAGTGTGTTTTTTCATATGTTGTTTTTTAGACATGTTTGGAATAAAATTTAAAATAAAGAATGCATTTCTGTTGAGTAACTGGACTCTTGCTGGCAAGTGGGCCTACCCAGAGAGGCTTCGACCGGACACCACTCAGTACTGGTCCACACAAATGTGGATGAATCATAATGGCATCTTAAGTGGGTCTCCCAGGCCATTAGAGACCCCCAGGTGAGCGGGCTCTAGGCAGGGTGGTACCATGGCACTCCCGCTGGCACCCAGGCACCTTGGCATGGCCAGCCTGGCACCTTGGCACTGCCACACTGTGGAGGAGAAGGACACCTGCTCTCGGTGGCAGTGAAGGTCACCGCAGCCCTGAATGCCACCGGTTCACTCCAGGGCTCAAACGGGGACTTGTGCTGCATTTCACAAGCTACTGCCCACAAGTGCATCCGTGAGGTTACGGGTGCCTTGTATGCCCGGCCATCAGACTTTATCAACTTTGAGCTGGTCACAGCCCACCAAGATGCCCGGGCTTCAGAATTCTCCGCAATCGCCGAATGCCCCAGATCCAGGGGTTAATTATCATAGAATCATAGAATTTACAGCACCATACTCAAGCCCACGTATCTACCATATCCCCGTAACCCAGTAACCCCCACTTAACCTTTGTTTTGGACACTAAGGGCAATGTAGCAGGGACAATCCACCTCACCCGCACATTTTGGGACAGTGGGAGGAAACGGGAGCACCTGGAGGAAACCCACACAGACATAGGGAGAACATGCAGACTCCGCACAGACAGTGACCCAGCCAGGTATCGAACCTGGGACCTTAGAGCTGTGAAGCAACTGTGCTAACCATTATGCTACCGTGCTGCCCATGGCACTTGATGGCACCGGGGCATTAGGGAGTGCCCTTTCTAATCAGGAAGGGTACCACTCCCTGAACGTTCAACTCATGTGAGACCACCATCTCCAGATCATGCACTTGTGCACACTTCCCAGGGAGGGTGCATGACAGCTGCATCCTGGGACACTCGGAGACCCTGGCATCTTCGAGGACCATCCCAGGATGACGGGATGGGTCTTGGAGGATAAAGGGTACCCAAGGAGGTCCTGGCATATGATGTCACTGTGGAGGCCTGAGTCCGAGGCGGAGAACCGATATAACAAGTCCGATGTTGCCACCCATGCTGTCATTGAGCGGTGCACTGGACTGCTCAAAATGCGGTTCCGATGCCTGGACCATTCTGGTGGTGCATTGCAGTACACCCCCCCCCCCCCCCCCCCCCCCCAGAGGGTCTCTCGTTTTGTGGTGATCTGCTGTACCCTCCACAATCTGGCATAGCAGCAGGGCAACATGCTGGAGGAGGAGGAGGAGGGGCTTGCAGCCTGATCTGAGGTGGAGGTGGACCAGGGGGGGATGGAGGACGAGCCGGAGGAGGACCCGCAGAAGGAGCCGAAGAATGGAGCACAGGCAGCAGTGAGAGTCCAGCATGCCCGGAAGACCAGCGACGCCCACATCCTCACCATATTCAAATAGGACAAGGGTTTGTCTGCCAGACCACCCCCACCCCCCACCCCATTCCCCTCCTTCCTACCCCCCATTCATCTCCTAGTGCTCATTCCCCTCCTTCCTCCCTCCCCCATTTCCTGACCCTCCCAACCCACCCACCCCTCCCCCACACCTACCCTGTTCCATCCTCACAGGGCCTGTGTACCATCACCCCTGGATGATGGGCCTCTGTCGGCACTGTCAGCAGATCAAGGCAGGAGAGTGATGATAACTCACTGTGAGGAAAGCTCTGGTGCTCCTCAGTTTATTCCAAAGTCTGACTTCTGTCTTTCTGCTGACAGTACGCTCACACCCATCCTCTGAGCAGGGTCAGCATCAAGGGTGTTAGATCTTGGACCATTGTACCCGGCCGGGGGGGGGGGGGGGGGGGGGGGGGGGGTCAACAGGGTTGGGGATGCAGACAGGCCCACTGCAAAGATTAATGCGACAGAGGCTTCACATTTGGCATGTATAACATTGTGGTAATCACCACTGTTGTATTATATTGTATATATGGGTATTGTTGCTGATTTTGTCCTTGGTTCAATTGCTCTGTTTTATTACCTTTGCTCTCGAGTCGCCAAGTATCTTTATGATACGGCCACGAGGTTCAAGTCCGAGTAATGATCAATAACCCAATACACCGATTAGTAAAATTTAAATCAAAGCACATTTATTATACACAGTAATCGCTACTCATGCACAGATTCTACATCTAAGCTACTTCTACAACTAACAGGCCTATACTTAACTTCGGACTGGCCCACCAGGTCAGGGGAACAAATGGCCTTCCGTTCGGGTTCTGAGTCTGCGGGATTCGAAGTTAGTACGGATTGGTAGCTAGGAGCGCCTATCTCATAGCGAGCGTTGAATTATGACTTACGAGTGTCGGTCTTCACTGCACCGGTCACGGTCAATGTTGGTTCGTTGTTGCTGGTTGACCCGGGCAAGAAGGAGAGCTGAAGAGGAGCGAAGAGGTGAAGAAGAGAGCGATTTGAACTTGGGGCTCAATTCTTATAGTCCCCAGGGGCTTCCCGCCTTTCGGGGCGGTCCCTGTACCTGGTCCCAAGTGATTGGACTTTGTCCCAATCGTTTGGTTCGATTTTCTCCAATACTGGAACGGTTCCCTGATCGATGGGCGGTCTTGAGGTGCTTGTTCACCTCCTTTGTTTTGGCTCCGGCTGGCGCCGAGGAGTCTGGCTTTGTGTGTCAAAATGTTACTTATTGTTCCCGGGGATTGCTCATCAGTATGCAGATGGCTGTTCACTTTGTTATGCTGATGGTCGCTGGTATCGATGTTGTCTGGTTTTTGCTGAGGTAAATACACAGTAAACCTGCAGCTGCTGGTTTTTGTCTTGTTGGCTGACTTTCCCATCAGCCTTTGCCGTTCGCCATTTTAAATCGGGAGTTGGCCAATTTAAGTGGCTACAGTATTACGGTAAGGCCCCTGTACTACAGGTATGGGGGTAGATCCCTGCCTGCTGGCTCCACCCAGGAGGCGGAGTATAAATATGTGTACTCTCTGAACAGCAGCCATTTCATAAGCTGCTGTAGGAGGCCACACATCTCTGTGTAATAAAGCCTCGATTACATTCTACTCTTGTCTCGTCGTAATTGAAAGTGCATCAATTTATTACACAGAGATTTATCAGAGATGGATCTCCGCATCAAGCCGGATCGCCTGCAACTGCATCCTCAAGCAGACAACGTCAAAAAAGACTTCCAACATTGGCTAGCCTGTTTTGAAGCTCACATCGGATCTGCGCCAAACCCAATCTCAGAAGTACAGAAGCTCCAGATTCTGTACACGCGGCTGAGATCCAACGTTTTTCCCCTCGTCCAGGACATGCCTACCTACGCAGAGGCCATGGTGCTACTGCAGGAGAATTACGCTCAGCAGACCAACAAGATCTACGCCAGGCACCTCCTATCCACGCGGCACCATCTTACCGGTGAGTCTCTCGCCCTGGTGAGAGACTGTGACTGCCAGGCCGTTTCGGCCACTGAACATTTGAACCTGCTAATGAGAGACGCGTTCGTTACGGGTATAGGGTCTGACTACACCTGCCAGCGCCTCTTAGAAGGGGCCACGCTTGACCTTGCGGCAACCAAGAAACTAGCGCTCTCGCTCACGGTCGCCTCACGCAACGTACAGGCTTATGCCCCTGACCGCATGGCCCACCCCCCCTGTGCATCGTGGACCCCGCAAACAGCCACCCCATCGTGGACCCCATCAGCGACCGCCCTCAGCCAACCCCACGCCTGTGCCGCGCGGCAGCCAACCAACCCCAGGGGATCCAAGTGCTACTTCTGCGGACCTGTGGCAAGAAGGGACATTTCGCTGCAGTGTGCCAGGCCCGCTCAATTGCCGCTATTGTCCTGGCACCCCCCACGTGCGGCCAGTGGGCGCCGCCATCTTCCTCTCCTCAGACCACGTGCGGCCCGTGGGCGCCGCCATCTTGATCCACTCACAACACGTGCGGCCCGTCGGCGCCGCCATCTTGCTTGCCTCAGAACCAATGGGCACCGCCATCTTGCCTGCCCCAGGACATGTGCGGCCTGAGGGCGCCGCCATCTTGCCTGCCCCAGGACATGTGCGGCCCGTGGGCGCCGCCATCTTGCCTGCCCCAGGACACGTGCAGCCCGTGGGCGCCGCCATCTTACCCGCCTCAGGACCCCTGCCCGTCGGGCACCTCATCGAGCCGCTCAACCGCCGACGACCAGCTGCGTCTCGCCTCGGCCACGATCGACCAGTCTCGACCGCACAACCTTGCAACCGCTTCGACAAAGGTGAATGTCGACGGGCACGAGATATCCTGCCTTCTGGACTCAGGGAGCACTAAGAGCTTCATCCACCCCGATACGGTAAGGCGTTGCTCCCTCACGGTACACCCCGCTAACCAAAGAATCTCCCTGGCATCCGAATCCCACTCTGTGGCGATCCGGGGGTATTGCATTGCCACCCTCCCCAGCCTTGCTACTCGGCCTGTACTTCCAGTGCAACCTCCAGAGCCTAACCCTGAAATTTGGCGGGCCCCTACAACTCCTTACTGTTTTTGGCCTCACGACCCTTAAGGTCGACCCGCCTTCCCTGTTTGCAAACCTCACCCCGGATTGCAAACCCGTCGCCATCAGGAGCAGACGGTACAGCGCCCAGGACAGGACCTTCATCAGTCTGAGTTCCAGCGGCTGCTGCGGGAAGGTATCATCGATGCCAGCAACAGCCCCTGGAGAGCCCAAGTGGTAGTGGTGAAAACTGGGGAGAAAAACAGGATGGTCGTTCACTACAGTCAGACCATCAATCGATACACGCAGCTCGACGCGTACCCCCTCCCACGCATATCTGATATGGTCACTCAGATTGGACAGTACCGTGTCTTCTCGACAGTGGACCTGAAATCTTCCTACCACCAGCTCCCCATCCATAAGGCGGACCGCCCATACACTGCGTTTGAAGCAGACGGCCGCCTTTACCATTTCCTTAGGGTTCCCTTCGGCGTCACCAACGGGGTCTCGGTCTTCCATCGGGAGATGATCCGAATGGTTGACCGGTACGGACTGTGGGCCACTTTCCCGCACCTGGACAACATCACCATCTGCGGCCATGACCAGCAGGACCACGACAGTAACCTTTCCAAATTTCGCCACACCGCCACACTCCTCAACCTAACTTACAACAAGGAGAAGTGTGTGTTCAGCACGAACCGATTAGCCATCCTCGGCTATGTGGTTCAGAACGGAGTTCTAGGGCCTGACACTGATCACATGCCCCAAGGCCCTCAAACGATGCCAGGGGTTCTTTTAGTATTACGCCCAGTGGGTCACAAACTATGCGGACAAGGCCCACCCACTCATTCAATCCTCCGCTTTCCCACTGATGGCCGAGGCTCACCAGGCCTTCAACTATATCAAAGCCGACATCGCCAAGGCCGCAATGCGTGCGGTCGACGAGACGCTCCCCTTCCAAGTCGAGAACGATGCATCAGACGTCGCTCTGGCCGCCACCATCAACCAGGCAGGCAGACCCGTGGCATTCTTTACCCGCACCCTTCATGCCTCTGAAATTCGACAGTCATCCGTCGAAAAGGAGTCCCAAGCTATCGTTGAAGCTGTGCGGCATTGGAGGCATTACCTGACCGGCAGGAGATTCACTCTCCTCACTGACCAACGGTCGGTTGCCTTCATGTTTCACAACACACAGCTGGGTAAGATCAAAAACGATAAAATCTTGAGGTGGAGGATTGAGCTCACCGCCTACAATTACAAGTAAGGTAAGCTCAACAAGCCCCCCCGATGCCCTGTCCCAAGGTAGATGTGCCAGCACCCAAGTAGACCGACTCCGGACCCTGCACGACGATCTCTGTCACCCGGGAGTCACCCGCTTTTCCCACTTCATTAAGGCACGCAATCTGCCCTACTCCATCAAGGAAGTCCGGGCTGTCACCAGAGATTGCCAGGTCTGCGCGGAGTGTAAACCGCACTTCTACCGGCCAGACCGTGCGTGCCTGGTGAAGGCCTCCCGCCCCTTTGAACGCCTCAGCGTGGATTTCAAAGGGCCCCTCCCCTCCACCAACTGCAACACGTACTTTCTTAACGTGGTCGACGAGTATTCCCGATTCCCCTTCGCCGTCTGCCACCATCATCAAAACCCACAACACCATCTTCACTCTGTTCGGTTTCCCCACCTATGTCCACAGCGACCGGGGATCCTCATTTATGAGTGATGAGCTGCGCCAGTACCTGCCCAACAGGGGCATTGCCTCGAGCAGGACAACCAGCTACAACCCCAGGGGAAACGGGCAGGTGGAGCGGGAGAATTGGGTGGACTGGAGGGCCGTCCAGCTGGCCCTACGGTCCAGAAATCTCCCGGCCTCCTGCTGGCAGGAGGTCCTCTCCGACGCACTTCACTCCATTCGGTCGCTCCTGTGCACCGCGACCCACGAAACCCCCCATGAACGTCTCTTTGCCTTCCCCAGGAAGTCCACCTCCGGGGTTTCACTCCCAACGTGGCTGGCAGCTCCTGGACCCGTCCTCCTCCGCAAGCACATGCGATTCCACAAGGCGGACCCGTTGGTTGAGAGGGGCTGGAGAGGATTTCAACATGCTCCCGGAGTCACCGAAGATCAAGTCGACGCCTGAGTCGCCACCAGCCACCAGATACGGTAAGGCGCTGCTCCCTCGTGGTCCACCCTGCTAATCAAAGGATTGCCCTAGCATCTGGATTCCACTCCGCCCCGATCCGAGGCTTTCGTACAGTCACCCTCGCGGTCCAGGGCATAGAATTTAGTAACTTACGCCTCTATGTCCTTTCTAATCTCTGCGCTGCACTCCTGTTGTGCCTGGACTTCCAGTGCAACCTCCAGAGCCTCACCTTCAAATTCGGCGGGCCATTACCCCCCTTACCGTTTGTGGCCTCGCGACCCTCAAGGTCGATCCCCCCTCCCTTTTTGCCAATCTAACTGCGGATTGCAAGCCCGTTGCCACTAGGAGCAGACGGTACAGCACCTAGGACAAGACCTTCATCAGGTCCGAGGTCCAGCGGCTGCTTAAGGAGGGTATTATCGAGGCCAGCAACAGCCCCTGGAGAGCCCAAGTGGTAGTGGTTAAAACTGGGGAGAAGCACAGTATTGTCGTGGACTACAGCCAGACCATCAATCGGTACACGCAGCTCGACGCGTACCCCCTCCCACGCATATCTGATACGGTCAATCAGATTGCGCAGTACCGGGTCTTCTCAATAATTGACCTGAAATCCGCCTAACACGAGCGCCCCATGCGGAAGTCGGACCGGCCATACACTGCCTTCGAGGCAGACGGTCGCCTCTACCACTTCCTTAGGGTCCCTTTTGGGTCACAAATGGGGTCTCGGTCTTCCAAAGAGAGATGGACCGAATGGTCGACCAGTACGGTTTGCGGGCCACCTTTCCACACTTAGATAATGTCACCATCTGCGGCCATGACCAGCAGGACCACGATGCCAACCTCAATAACTTCCTCCGCACTGCCACTCTTCTCAACCTGACCTACAACAAAGAGAAGTGTGTGTTCAGCACGACCCGGTTAGCCATTCTCGGCTATATAGTCCAAAACAGACCTCTCGGGCCCGACCCCATGCGCCCCTCATGGAATTTCCCCTCCCCCACTGCCCCAAGGCCCTCAAACGCTGCCTCGGGTTCTTTTCCTACTACGCTCAGTGGGTCCCAACTATGCGGACAAGGCCCGCCCACTCATTCAGTCCACCCAATTCCCCCTCGCGGCCGAGGCACAACACGTTTTCGCCAGCATCAGAGCAGACATTGCCAAGGCCGGGATGCGCGCAGTGGACGAGTCACTGCCTTTCCAAGTAGAAAGCGACGTTTCAGACTTCGCCCTTGCCGCCACTCTAAACCAGGCAGGCAGACCCGTGGCATTCTTTTCCCGCACCCTTCATGCCTCTGAAATTCGACACTCATCCGTCGAGAAGGAGGCCCAAGCTATCGTTGGAGCTGCGCGGCATTGGAGGCATTACCTGGCCGGTAAGAGATTCACTCTCCTCACTGACCAACGGTCGGTAGCCTTCATGTTCAATAACACACAGCGGGGCAAGATCAAAAATGATAAAATCTTGCGGTGGAGAATTGAGCTCTCCACCTATAATTACGAGATCTTGTATCACCCTGGTAAACTCAATGAGCCCCCAGACGCCCTCTCCCGAGGTACATGTGCCAGCGCACAAGTGGACCAACTCCGGGCCCTACACGACAGCCTTTATCACCCGGGGGTCACTCGATTGTACCATCTGGTCAAAGCTCGCAATCCGGCCGACTCCGTCAAGGAAGTAAGGACAGTCACCAGGGACTGCCAGGTCTGTGCGGAGCGCAAGCCGCACTTCTACCGGCCAGACTGTGCACCTGGTGAAGGTTTCCCGCCCCTTTGAACGCCTCAGCGTGGATTTCAAAGGGCCCCTCCTCTCCACCGACCGTAACACGTACATTCTCAGTGTGGTCGATGAGTACTCCAGATTCCCTTTCGTCATCCCATGCCCCGATATGACGTCTGCCACCGTCATCAAGGCCCTCAGCACCATCTTCGCTCTGTTTGGTTTCCCCGCCTACATCCACAGTGACAGGGGATCCTCATTCATGAGCGATGAGCTGCGTCAGTTTCTGCTCAGCAGGGGTATAGCCTCCAGCAGGACAACCAGCTACAACCCCTGGGGAAATGGGCAAGTAGAACGGGAGAATGGGGCGGTTTGGAGGGTCATCCAGCTGGCCCTACGGTCCATGAACCTCCCAGCCTCTCGTTGGCAGGAGGTCCTCCCTGATGCTCTACACTCCATCCGGTCACTATTGTGCACCGCCACTAATAACACACCCCATGAACGTGTTTTTACCTTCCCCAGGAAGTCCACATCCGGGGTGTCGCTCCCGACTTGGCTCGCTGCTCCAGGACTGGTCCTTCTCCGTAGGCATGTCCGACTCCCCAAGGCGGACCCCTTGGTGGACAGGGTTCACCTGCTCCACGCCAACCCTCAATATGCCTATGTCGAGTTCCCCGACGGCCGCCAAGATACTGTCTCACTCAGGGACCTGGCACCATCAGGTTCCACCCCAACACCACCCCCCCCCCACCAATGCGCCCCCCTGCACCTCCCACCGCGCCGCCAATATTGACCCCACCAGAGCACCCCCCCTCCCTTTTTCCGCAGAAGAGGACAAAGAGGAATTCTGCACGCTCCCGGAGTTCCCCGATGACTGGCCAGCATCATCACCGCCACCACCACCATCGGTGCCACCTCCACCACCGCCAGCACCAACTTTGCCACCACCGTTACGCCGCTCCCAACAAAGCACCAAAGCACCGGACCGGCTGAACCTTTGACGTACTCCGGACCGTCAACATGGACTTTTCTTTCCAAACCACTGTACATAATTGCACTAATTGTATATAGTTTCACGTCACCCCGCCGGACTCATTTTTAACAAGGGGTGAATGTGGTGAACCACTGTAATAGGAGATGTAAGGTAGGACCTGCACTGCAGGTTCACCGGTAGCTCCTGCCGGCTGGCTCCGCCCACGGAGAACTGTATAAATATGCATGACCTCCAGTGCCCTGCCATTTCGCCAGCTGCAGCAGGAGGCCACGCATCTGACTGTAATAAAGCCACAGTTGTACCCAACTTTAGTCTTTGTGCAATTGATCGTGCATCAAAGAGGCCACACATCTCTGTGTAATAAAGCCTTGATTACATTCTACTCTCGTCTCGTCGTAATTGATAGTGCATCAAACATGTGAATATTTTACATTTCCATTCCCCCTAGCTACAGATCGTGACCCCTTCCGCCCCCCCCTGTGCCTGATCAGTGATCCTCACTCTTCTTGATCTCACGTGGTCTATTGCTACACCTAGGTGTGTCCCCAAGATGCACATCAGGAATGGAGGGAGTCTGCTGGTCTTCATGACCTAGGCACACATCCTCAGGGGGGCCTGGATTGACCCCTTCCGCCCCCCCTGTGCCTGATCAGTGATCCTCACTCTTCTTGATCTCACGTGGTCTATTGCTACACCTAGGTGTGTGCCCAAGATGCACATCAGGGATGGAGGGAGTCTGCTGCTCTTCACGACCTAGGCACACATCCTCAGGGGGGCCTGGAGCCACAGGACCCTGGCCAACTTATCGGTGTCACTAGCTTCACCATGCCACCCTGTTCTACCTGCTGCCCTTGAAATGCCTCAGTGTCAGGAGGGGAAGAACTGGAGACCGCCGTCGTCTCCTTGATGGAAAGCCCCGGGTTGGCCTCAAGAGCTTCTTGACATGAACACCTTACTTGAGACAAGCCATCTGGGTGAAGGGGCAGTGGATCCTCACCTCTGCGGCACAGGCCAACCTCACTGTCAGTGACTGGTCCCTCCTCGGCCAACCCCACGATTTCCCAGGCCCGTTCCTCATGGGGCTGAGGACTCGCTCCCTTTATATGCCTTTTGTTATAACCTGCCTGCTTACCATTGGCTGGGGACTAATGACAATCCCACAATTCTGTGGGTGTATGAGCTTCCCCAATGAGGGGGGCGGAGAAATCATTAGCAGACTCCCTGTATAAATAAAGCTGGCCAGTTTGGAACCAGCAGGAAGGAGTGAGCAGCAAGCGAGGTTGCTGCTGCTGTTGTATATATATATGTTATTGTAAATAAATGTTATTTCTTTGTATCCTTAAAACTCGTGCTGGATTCTTCGTGGCCCTCACAAAACTTTTCAAATTTGTATCTAATTAATCAGTAATTTGCATCCATAAAACATCTGGGATGGGTGATCTTTGCTGGGTATTTTAGGTGTTGAAGAGCTTCCTCGGTAGCCAAGATGTTTCTAGAGCTCAACTCCAGGTTAGCAGGTCTGTCTGACAAGTTGCCATTTTGATAAAGTAATTGAAATGCTGCTTGGAATGGATGCTCTGAGGATTGTTAACGGTCTGATTGACTTAATTAATGACGCGCCTTATTCAGGTTCTAGAGTTTGGCAATTTTACACAAGATAGATTCTATGAATCTCTACAGTGCGGAAGGAGGCCATTCGGCCCATCGAGTCTGCACCGACCATTCGAAACAGTACCCTACCTAGGCCACGCCCCCATTCCCACCTATCCTTTTAGTCACTACAGGACAATTAACATGACCAATCCACCCAACCTGCACATTTTTGGACTGTGGAAAAAACCGGAGCGCCAGAAGGAAACCCACGCAGACACGGGAGAATATGCAAACTCCACATAGAAAGTCACCCAAGGCCAGAATTGAACCCGGGTCTCTGGCACTGTGAGGCAGCAGTGCTGCGCCACCACACTGCTGAGGTAATAAAAACATAAATTGCATGAAGTCATCCCAGCTTGACTCAAACTAAATGTTAATCATCAGCAATAACTTGCATCTTGAATGCTGATTGAAAACAATGGGTTAGGTTTTCCCACAGGGTCCAGAACTCCAATGTCAGGACCAAATGGAGGTCCCCAAAATGCACTTGCCAGCAGAAAGATCAGCTCAGCAATCTTCCAGGCCTCCTAATTGGCCGCCTCCGTGTTTGGATATTGGCAGGCTCATGATGCTGCTGATGCAATCAGAAGGCAGGCAGCGCGAGAGCCTCAGTAGTACCACTAGGAGTGGTGGGTGCTGCTGAGACAGCTTGGAGACCTTGCAGGCTCCTCAAATGGAGGCATTTATTTAAATAAAAAAGTCTGAGGGGTGAAGTCAGTAGGTACGTCAGTGGAGGGAAAACCCTCCAGGCAACTTTTCCTTTCCTACAGTCATTGTGCCTCTGATTCTCATACCTCCCACCCCGGCCTACTGTAGGCCACAGTGCCCACAAGGCCGCAAAAGCACCTCTGACTGTGGCCTTGACAAAGTTAATTAGTTGCCCACTGCTGTGGAGGGTACAATTGAACTGCTTCCCAACCCACCCCAGTAAAGGTCCCCAGTGTTGAAAATGCATTAGCGAGTCCGTTCTGATGTGGCTACCCAGTTCCCCCTCCTCAGCCATGCCTCTAAACCCACCACCACAGGGCTGAGAACATTCAACCCAATGGGCGTGATTTTCTGCACCTCCCGCAGTGTGTTTTGCAGCGGTGGAGTTGGCAGGACCTTCAAGTCCTGCTGCTGTCAATGGGGTTTCCCGTTGTTTACACCCTCTGTTGCCAGGGAACCCATGGCATGGTGTTGCCGGCGGTGGAACCAGAAGATTCTGCCAGTGGGAACAGCTGAAAAATCCCACCCATGAAATTAGTTTCCCTTTGTCATGAAACACCAATGTCTGAATTGCACACAATAGTACTAAAATGTGGATCAGACTGACAAACATCAATGTTCATCAGAAAACGACTTTTTAAATGCAGTTGCAAATTTCACATCTAAGAGAAAGCATTGAAAGATTTAACAAAGCAATTCTAATTGTATGGGTGTGTTGTTTGCTAACACCATTGGAAGCAAACTTTAAAAAAAATAAATTTAGAGTACCCAATTCATTTTTTCCAAATAAGGGGCAATTTAGCGTGTTCAATCCACCTACATTGCACATCTTTGGGTTGTGGGGGCGAAACCCACGCAAACACGGGGAGAATGTGCAAACTCCACACGGACAGTGACCCAGAGCTGGGATTGAACCTGGGACCTCGGCACCATGAGACTGCGGTGCTACCACTGCGCCACCGTGCTGCCCCATTTGAAGCAATCTTAATGTCACAGCATTGTAATGTCAATGTCACAGCATTGTAATGTTCTACACAGTATCAACCATTTCAAATGAAAAGTCACAAAAATAGACTGCAACTTCACCAACTACCAGCATGTTGAACTTTTTCAGGAAGGCCTGCGCTGGGATTCTCCGTCGGTGGGAACCTCTGCCCCGCTGGCAGCGCTTCCACGCCCGTGTGTTTCCTGACAGTGTGGGGTAGCTTACAATGGTCCCCTTCACCCTAAATGCTATAACTGCTTCTTCAAAGATATGGAAAATACAAAAGGTAGGACTTTAATCTCTTGTGTTTTGGGGGACAATGGACTGTATTCTACATCTCACCAGAAATCCAAAAATCCATGTATTAAAAGGTTTCTGAGATGAAAGCAAAATAGACCATTGGTGCAAGACATACTTCTTTACTAATAATGATCTTTATTAGCGTCACAAGCACTGCAATGAAGTTACTGTGAAAATCCTCCAGTTGCCACATCGCGGCGCCTGTTCGGGTACATTGAGGGAGAATTCAGAATGTCCAATTCACCTAACAGCACGTCTTTCGGGACTTGTGGGAGGAAACCGGAGCATCCGGAGAAAACCCATCCAACACGGGGAGAACGTGCAGCCTCCGCACAGACAGTGACCCAGCTGGGAATCGAACCTGGAACCGTGGAGCTGTGAAGCAACAATACTACCCACTGTACTATTGTGCCGCCCCTCCCGAGAGTACTCAGAGAAAATGGTTTAAAACTGGCAGAAGCCCAGTGTGGTGGTATGTATTAGGGGTAGTACGATACCTGTGAAGCCGAGAGGCTATTGGCTGACAGGTCCCAGGTCCTGGTTGGATCTGCTGCCTGTTGTCTCCGCCCAGAAGGTGGAGTATAAGAGCTCGAGTTCTTCCAGCAGCCACATTCTGTAACTGAGCTGCTGGGGAACAAGTCTTGCTTAATAAAGCCTCGATTGACTTCAGCACTTCTCGACTTGAGTGAGTAATTGTTGCGCTACACCCAGCAATTGGCAGAGCAAAAGAACATAAAAGCAAGTCAGACCTCTCTGTCTCTCCCTTTCTCTCAGTGAAAACTACTACCTTTGAGATGAACAGAGAGAAGCAAGAAACAACACATTATTCTAAGAAGGCTGCTGAAAATGCAGGATCTCTCTCTCTCTAGCTGGAGATAAGTGGTATAACAGGTGTCTTCTTTAGCAGAGTGCAAAACTGAACCAAGCCAACAGTGTCGCCCACAGTCTGAAAAACTACCAAAGTCAGCTCCAAACTTCGACCAAAATCACCTTACTAATGGCAACAAAGTACCACCATCATGTATGTGCGTGTCTGTCTGCTTGTGTGTGTGTGTGCCTTTCTTTGACTCAAGAAAACCTGGTTGAACTGATTCCTGAATAAAAAAAGTAAATACGTTTGGATTGGGAAAAAACAAACGCTGCGAGCAGCTGTGGGGATTGAACAAAAATGGGAGCCAACCCATCCCCCCTCACCTGGTCATAACTATTAACATATTCAGCTAACCAAGGCTGGGATTTTCCAATCTCACCACAGCGGGCTCCCTTGTGGTGGATGCAGTGAGGCATTCAAATGTCTGTTGACTTCAGCAGGACCAGAAGCTCCTACCAACGCGAGGGGCTAGAGAATTCGGGCTTAATTTATCGCAGAGCCGTATTACTCTAACCATAACAAGGAAATTCATGCCCTGAATTATTCACAAAATTGTAGAGAAAAAATATTTTCAAACTGGTTTAATTTTCCTAAAGTGGTACTTATTATCAATAAATTAACAGCCAAACAGCACAAATAAATATATTATACATCTGTTGCTTCTTCATTAGAACACAAGATTTCTGTACTTCAAGCAAATTCTATTTTTGCCAGTTTTCTCACAAGTACCAAATGCTAGGAAGCAGACAGTTGTCACATTGCTTTTGTGTACGTACTGTACGCCTCCTTTAATTAATTCACACTATTCTGGTTATTTGTTCCTTTGTGGAAAAGGTTTCTAGTTATACATCAAACACATGTGACTCCTTGTCCCAGCACACACATAGGCATTTTTGTTTCAAGTCTAATTACTGACTTTTCAGGGCAGGCTTGTGTTCATGTGAACAATAAACCTTGAAGGGGTTTAATTTACTTTGTGTGTTTGAGTGAGTGTGTGTGCTTGCTGTATACTAAAACGTAAACCTTTTGTGATTAGGTCCTAAATTATTTCTAATGCATGTTGATGCCCAGATTCAGTGTTAACGCTTCATTTGGTGTGCTGAGAGATTAATGTGGTGTGTCTACGGTTCACAGATAAGGATCTACAATGACTGCATGTGCATTAGCCCTGAAATATAAATCTGGGTTTTTTTCTGAGCTCCGAAACAATGTTTCCACAACTCTGGCGGTGCTTTTCTGTCCGAACTGGAGCAAGTTGGTAGAATAATTATAAAAGGCTTTATGCTGCCCAATATTATGATTGAAAGTAGTCACACATTCCTCAAAGAACAGATTCAGTGAAATAAGTTTGAGAAGAGGCAGAGAGGGTGAACAAGACATTTGCTGAACACTGGCCAATGACTGAAATGGAAGAGATACAAGAGGGTCTGATTCCCAATTGTTCCCTCAAGGCCTGCGCATGGCTCTTTCTACAAACAGAAGAAAGAAAGAGCTTGCTTTTAGACAACACCCTTCACATCCACAGGAATTCCAAAGTATTTCACATTTAATTAATTATTTTTGCAATGTTGTCACTGTTTTGGAGGCAAACCGGGCAGTTCATGGCCACACATCAACTGAAAGAAAACCGGGCTGAATATTCAGGCCTCACTACTAGTGGTAGGAGGTAGGAAGCGGACAAAAATGTTGACTTCTTGAAGCCGTTTCTAGTGCTGGCATATTTCGCCAGGATAGGGGGCGGGAAGGGCTTCCCAGGATCTCACCCGATCCATGAGGAAGATTAATGAAGATTGTTAAAAAGTTTGTTGAGAGCTCGTTAGGAGATGATTCTGATGCGGTTACTGCCTGGGAAGATCAATGGAGATGGACATACAGTGGGAAGCCTGTCATGATCACCCGAGGGAATTAGGTGAGCCCCATGCAAGGGTGAGCATTGCAGGGGGAACTCAGCCATTGGAAAACAGGTGTCACTGGAGTAGTTCAGGGAAAATGGTGGTGCAGTGTATTGTCACTGCACTAGTAATCCAGTAACGCTCTGGGGACCCGGCTTCGAGCAGAGGTCTCTGCAGTGCTGAGGTTTCCCGATGCAACTCAGTGTTTGGTATGTTGTCAGATGAGGTGGAGAGCGATGAACATGGTGCACTCTCGAACCACCCCCTATAGATGCTTGCATTCCAGGCAATGTCTATTGTTCTTCCAATAAAGTAGGGAATCCCCATTCCAGTTTTAGCCCTGTCTCAGACATAATGACTGTGTTCTCTTTCAAGGACAAAAGAGAGAGAGAGAGTAACTCCACAACCAATTTCAGTTGTGGCATGGTTAGAGAGTGGGCAGCACGGTGGCACAGTGTTTAGCACTGCTACCTCACAGCACCAATGACCCATGTTCAATTCCAGCCATGGGTCACTGTCTGTGTGGAGTTTGTACGTTCTCCCTTTGTCTGTGTGGGTTTCCTCCGGGTGCTCCGGTTTCCTCCCACAGTCCAAAGATGTGCAGGTTAGGTGGATTGACCATGCTAAATTGGCCCTTCGTTACCAGGGACGTGCAGTTTAGGTTATGGGGATGGAACGGGGTGGACATGGGAGTGGACATGTGTACAGTGCTCATCCGTAGGGTCGGTGCACACTCGATGGGCCAAATGGCTTTTTTCTGCACAGTAGGGGTTCTATGATTCTACGCTACTCAAGCTGGGCGGCACAGTGGTACAGTGGTTCGATTTTGACCTTGGTTGACTGTGTGGAATTTGTCCATTCTCCCCATGTCTGTGTGGATTTCCTCCGCGTGCTCCGGTTTCTTCCCACAGTCCAAAGATGTGCATGTTAGGTGGATTGGCCATGTTAAATTGCCCATTAGTGTCTAAAGGTTCGGTGTTGTTACGAGGATAGGGTGTGGACCTAGGTGGGGTGCTCCTTCAGAAGATCAGAGCAGACCCGATGGGCCAAATGGCTTCCTTTAGCACTGTAGTGATTCTATGATTCTAAGCTGTTGGTATTCAATAGAAGCTGCATTTTTCAGTGCTGCAAGTCCTCACCAGCACTCTGACTCTGCGAGTGACTCTCAGTAAGTACCCAGGGCACACATTCCCCCCATGTTCAGGAGTGTGCACTCTCAGACTCCGCAACTGATGTGTCTGCTGGAAGCTAAATACCCAGTGACTTGTCCTGAAGGTTGGGGGAGCACTCACTTTGCTACTTACTCACTGTTTGCGTATCAGGTCATTTCACCTCTTCTGACATTGCACCCAGTTACTGTGCACTATGCTCCTTCTTTTGGCTGTCAGCTGTCTCCATCCAGGCCTGTTTAGTTTGGGTGGGTGGTCTTCACCTGCCATATGACGCAAAGTGGACCTTCATCTTCTCCGTTACAGCCTCCAATAGAACCTCCAGGTCTGCATCAGCAAATCGAGGGGTTGCCCTGCCCCGGGTCCCAACCCTGGCTCTCCTGAGACATTCCAGGTTTCTCTAAACCTGTGCTCTCGCAAACAAACTATACAGCAGTGAAAAGGCAACCGCAATAATGGTTGGTTTGGTCTGTTTAAATTGGCCTGCACTTGAACAGTCCTCCCTGTGTTCCTACTCCTGCAGTCGTTAATTGGCCGCTACATCTGACTTCAGGTTAATTAAGGAGGATCCTTATGAAGTTCAAAGCCTATGAATGTTTCCATCTCAACAATAGTCACAGATTCTGTTACCTCCTTTTGGGATCGTGCTTCCTATTCTGGCTAGGCATATGACCATCTCTGGTGCATAGGTCTTTGGTAGGACAACCCCAATAATGTCAAGGGCCAAACTCTTGACTTTGTTCAATGCATTCAGCTGTTCCTTATTATCACATAGAGTGAACCAAATTGGCCGGACGCTGGTATCTGTGATGGTGGAGACCTAGCCAAAAGCTGTCTAAGGATAATCCGCTGGACACACTTGGCTGAAGCTGCCTGAAAAGAGTTCAGACTCAAGAGGAGGCAGTTGCATAGTGGTAATATCACTAGTCTAGTAATCCAGAGGTCCAAGCTATTATTCGAGGGATATTGGTTCAATTGCCGCCATAGCAACTGGTGGAATATAAATTCAATTGATAAATCTGGAATTAAAAGCTAGACCAAATAATGGTGAGAATGAAACCATTGCCAATTATCATAAAATGTATCTGGCATCACAATGCACATCAGGGGAAGAAATCTGCCATCCTTACCTGGTGTGGCCTATAGGTGATTCCAGTTGACCCTTAAATACCCTCTGAAATGGCATAGCAAGCTACCTAGTCGTATCAAGCAGCTGTATCAAGCTACTATGAAGTCTACTGAAAGGAATAAAATTGGATGAACCACCTGCATTGACCTGGACATCAGAAACTACGACAGCACACCCAGCCCTGTCGACTGTGCAAATTCCTCCTTACTAACATATGGGGGATGGACAATAAACTCTGATCTAGCCAGCAACGCCCACATTGCATGGACAAATATTTTAAAAATGCGGAAGATGCCATGGTTGAAGATGGATATGCTCATGGAGCTTCTTCTTCCTCCTGTTAGTTGCCTGGTTGTCCACTCCCATTCTTAACTTGCTCCATCCATTGATGTGAGATTGCTTAACTCTATTTGCTGCCCGTTGCTTTTGGTTTTTAAGCTGGTAGGTATCTCTGTGTAGTAACTTTGCAAGAGTAAATGAGCGAGGGAGCATAAATAACCTGAATAAGATGGTGCTAGCCTGGAGCATGGGAAAAGCCACCAGCTTCACCCTGCAACAATTTCCAGCCTCCTATCTTCCTTTTGAAGAAACGATTCATTCTACGTTTAGTTCAGAAGTGTAGGTCCTGCAAGTGCTGTGCTACGCTGCGATTCCCCTCCCTCTAACCAACGAGCAAGATTCCAATAGGATGTCCAACTCAGGCCACGGCCAACATTTGAATATATATTTAGGGTGACCCTGGAAGATCTGCAGGATTGGTGTTTACTAAAACATGCAAGTGCTAAGCTTGCAGAACAACAATAATGCAGCCTATACACTAGAACCATGAAATACACCTCAGCATTTGAAGACAATTTCTTCATTTGCCTGCATTTGAAAACTATTGAAAGATGACCAGTTGATACCCAGAGTACATGTGCCATGGATGGATCACAAATGTCCCTACACCGCACTACAGAAAAGCTGCAACGAGGTACATGAGTATAGAAAAATAGCAATGATGCATTCATGTGGTGAGAGGAAACAACAGCTCAGATGCTTCGACTGGTTTGAGCGTAACCTGCACACTGCATTAGATATGCTAATTTCTATGTATGTCACTAGTGTCACATATTTCATTGATGCTGACTCACTCCCACTCTTGTTGCATTAATTCCTTTCTTAAAATACCAAATATTTCAGCTGCAAAAAGCATCCATGGTCTATATCATATTGTGCCTATTTGTTTTGAGCTAGCTTGACCTATAAAGAGCAGACAGAATGGTTTCACACAAAGCTTTTAGATATGTATACTGCTGCTTTATTTTATTGTATATCCACCTCAAAAACATGAACTGCACCCGACTCAGTTGTGTTGGCTTTAAGGATCTTGCAGTCTTTGTCCTATATGACTGACATGAGTGTCTGGACAATGTCAAGGACATACATTATTGTGGTGTTGGGTGCTCTGGTGCACAGATGAGCCAACACAGTTGTATGTGGTACAACTCTATTTTATTATAACTCTTATAATACAGTTCGTTCTGGATACTCTGCACGTGCTGTCTCCCTAAGTGTGTTTGGCAACAGATGTGTCCTGGTTCTCCTCTGCAGCTAATACTGACCACCGGGGGTCGTGTCTGTGCTTTTATATCTTTCTGTCATTGGTTGTGGTGTTGTGTGTTCTGATTTGTCTGTTGGTGTGTCTATCATGATGTGTGTGTTTGAATATCATGACATCCCCCCTTTTTACAAAGATATGTGCCTACGTGGTTATAAATATAATTGTGTCGTGAATGCATCGAAGAGTGTGTGTGTGTGTTATGTACAGCGTGTGTATATGATGTAACTATTTACATGGGGCGATGTCGGGTGCGTCACACTAACAAGGTTGTACCATAACAAAACTTGGATGCGAGAGAAAAAAAAAAACTTGAACATTGGTCTGGTCAGACGATATCTGGAACAATAAACAACAACAGGTTATAATACAGAAGTGTTTGACTTTTTGAACGTATGAACAGCGTTATAAGTCCAGTCTAATGGGTGACCGCCTCAAGAATGGGCTGGTCCTCAAGCCGGTTCAGCTGTGGAGATTTGGTTCTGGTGGCGATGGAAGGGGCATGATCCGTGGCATCTCCACGAAGTCATCCTTGGGAACCAGTGGAGGATCCGGCGTGTGCGTACGGTTCAGTTGCGAGCGTGGAAGGCGGCGCAAGGCTCGCTGATTGCGCCTACGCACCAATCCATCCGCCCTGCATGCCAGGAACAAGGTGGAGTCTTTTTCTTTTTATGTTTGTGGTGGACGGCATCTTGTAGCCGATGGGTCGTTGCCATCGAAGTAGCACCATCACTAATATCATGCAAGGCGATGACTGTGCCAGATGTGGAAGTTGGCCGAGACCGTGTACGCTGGTTCCGGCCACCTGCTGTGCCGGAAGGGCGACTCCGCAGAGAAACGTCGAAGCATGTCGCCTTGGAGAGAGAATTGTTGCTCGCATCAACGTCTGGCGATGGCGCAAATTGGTGTGTCCATCTTGGACCGCCGGTGCTGGTTGCCACTGCCGACCCAGTGGGACTGCCACGCGATCCATTCCCTGTCGCCGTGGCATCCGCCGTCACCCTGAGCGTGCCATCACCGAGGCCGCGACACCGCCCGTCCGGAGCAAGGTCTGGCGTGCGCGAATCAGAGTCGGCGCTTGGCTGCTCCCCATCTGGAGTCCGGTCTGCCTTCCGTCGATGCCCCCCGTCCGGAGTCCCAACAGGTTCACTGGAGGCAGCCGAGATTCCCTGAAGCTGCACTTCTGGAGTCGGAACATGCAGGAATGCACCAACCAGTGGAGAGGGTCGAGCCATCGAGGGTGGAAGCGGTGCGCTGCCACCGCAGTCGTCAGTGGTCCCACCATGATCGTCGAGTGCCTCGGTACGCACTAGGCGAGGTCTGTCACCTTGCACCTTTTGCATGGGAAGTGGGATGCTGTCGTCACTCGTCTCACATCCCGTGGATAGATCCTCATTAGCAGCTTGCTGTTCACTAGGGTTGGGTAAATTGTCAGAGTTTTCATCTGGTGGTGCACACCATGTCGGTGGACTGTCATTGTCTTGCCGTTGTCCTTCATTTGGGCTTTTCTTCTTTGGAATTTTAAATCTTCCCCCAGACATTGCAGAACCTTGTTTATTACCCCCAAATTCTCCCATAGGTATGGTCTCGAATATAGGATCCAATGTTTCTATCGACATTGTACTATTTTCCAAAGAACATTCCGTTTCACTTTTCTTCTCAGGTGCCTCATGTGTATCTTTGTCTAATGTACATGCCTTCATGGTCTCTGGGTCTGATTTTGCTGGGACTGGCATGGTCACAGTCTCTCTTTTACTGTTCTCAATTGCCCACCTTATACTCCCCATACATAACTGCTTAATCACTGGGGTTAGTGTGGTACAATGGATAATCGGGTCGACCTTATCTGCATCTTCACCATTAGTGGAAAGCACACTTGGTTCACTTGACACTGCTGTGGGTTTTAAATTCGTTATCTGGCTACTCGATTTCGGTGTCCTCAGGATTCTTGCTCCAATGTTCTGCTCAATAATCAGTGGAGCGTGTATAGGTTCAATGCAATTAATGTTCCCCTCAAGGTTTGAAAAGTCATTACTGACTAACTGCTGGTCTCCGAAGTTGGGATTTTGCGGTGTTGTGTTGAAGGGAGACATTTGTCCCTGCTGTAGATATGATTCAGGTTGTGTTATTTCCATTACCTGAGGATCAATGTCTTGTCCATTTTTTCGATCCGTACTAAAACACTGGCAATTCTCAGTCTGCTCCTTGCAAGTTAAACATTCAATTAATTTCGTTAGCAAATCCTCAGCATCCTTCTGTGGCCGTGCAGCATTATTAATCTCTGTTCGGCTATAATGATCCTGAAGGTCAGCGCATAAACCTTTTTTCTTCGGGCTTGGACGAGGCGATTCCTTTGGCTTGTCTTCAGTTGGGCTTGAACAGTCTTCAGCACTGTGCCCTTCATTGTAGCATGAGAGACCGTCATGTTCATGCTGCTGTGTAGTGGAGCATGGTAGGCTGTTATAGCCTTCTTGCTGTTCACGTGAGCATGGCAGACTTGCATCGTCTGCCGCTGGTTGGTCAGGAGAGGTTGCTAGACCCTCATGGTCTTGTTCCTGCAAGGACTGCGCTCTGGAGTCTTGCGTTCCTTCCATCGTGGAGTCCGTCCACGAGCTCTCTGTGGAGGCTTGTGACACTGGAGTCACTTCTTGTTCGTGCAAGGACTGCGCTCTGGAGTCTTGCATTGCTTCTATCGTGGAGGCTGTCCACGAGCTCTCTGTGGAGGCTTGTGACACTGGAGTCACTTCTTGTTCGTGCAAGGACTGCGCTCTGGAGTCTTGCATTTCTGCAATTGTGGAGTCTGTCCACGAGCTTGCTGTGGAAGCTTGTGACACTGGAGTCACTTCTGGTTCATGCGAGGACTGCACTCTGGAGTCTTGCATGTCTTCTTTCATAGAGTCGGGAACGTTGAGCGGGACGTGGACCACGCTCTGTGTGGCAGCAGGGCACTCTCCGTGTGCTTGCACCGCTCCCTGTCTGTTAATGTCAGGCTGCAGCATCATCCGGTACTGATAAGTTGGAACGTCATATCTGCTGGATTGAAGATCCTCAAATCCGAAAAATGAATCCGCATCTGCGTCGGATTCAATGTGGGGGCCGCCAATGTGCAACACGAAAGGTTCGTCCGAGTCATAGTCATATAGGACCACGGAGCTATCATTGGGCTCGCGAGGTCCGGAAACACTGTAAAGATCGTCATCGAAGTATTCAAGGTCGGAATCATCGGCTTGTGCGTAGGTAACTGCTTGTCGGAGGGTTCTTCGGAGGTCAAATTCATCTCCTGGGTCAATTTGCGGCACTGTGCTGTCATTCCAGGTGAGGGAAGGTTGTTTTACAGCTTTAACAGATTTTTGTTTTTTTGATTTGGGACGTTTCCCTTTTAAATTGGATTTGGGACATTTCCCTTTTAAATTGGTGCAGTCTGGGGCCTCTGACATCCTGACGCTCGGTATGTAGCACGTAGGAAGCGACTGCGCATGCTCAGATCGCTGTTCCTTTACCGATGGCCGTTTTCTTGACTGCGCATGCGCAGCATCTCGCGCATGCGCAAACGAAACTTCCGGTTCTGCGCACTTCTCGCGCAACTGTGCTAGCGTTATACCTTTAGCAATATGGCCGCCGACCTCGACCCAGCCTTCTCTCAGGCCCGGGATTTCGGCCTCTGGGAATTCGGGCTCCGGGATCCCAGCCACGAGGTGAGTACTGCAGCTTTTCTTACCTTTATGTGCCGATTGGATTGCGTTTTCTTCACAGTACTTGGAGAATTTGCCCAGGACTGCCTGGTAATCGTACCTTTGCTGCCTCCTGAAGAACCTGAACCTTGTGAATATTTCTCTTGCCCTTGCACCGGCGATGGTGAGGAGAAATTCAATTTTTTCCCTATCATCCAGGTCTTTGAGTTCAGCTGCCACCAGGAACAATTCGAACATTTGCCGGAATCGCCGCCAGTTTTCACGGAGATCGCCATAGCACTGGAGCGCCTGCGGAACCGGGAGCTCGTACATCATGCCTGGGCACTGCTGGTTGTCTGTGTACACTGAGGTATGCCGGCAGGTATCGATCCACTCCTGTACCATGTGGTGTTGGGTGCTCTGGTGCACAGATGAGCCAACACAGTTGTATGTGGTACAACTCTATTTTATTATAACTCTTATAATACAGTTCGTTCTGGATACTCTGCACGTGCTGTCTCCCTAAGTGTGTTTGGCAACAGATGTGTCCTGGTTCTCCTCTGCAGCTAATACTGACCACCGGGGGTCGTGTCTGTGCTTTTATATCTTTCTGTCATTGGTTGTGGTGTTGTGTGTTCTGATTTGTCTGTTGGTGTGTCTATCATGATGTGTGTGTTTGAATATCATGACAATTATTACTAACAAGAAGTGATGTGGAGATGGCGTTGGACTGGGGTGTGCACAGTAAGAAGTCTTACAACACCAGGTTAAAGTCCAACAGGTTTGTTTCGATGTCACTAGCTTTCGGAGCGCTGCTCCTTCCTCAAGTGAATGAAGAGGTATGTTCCAGAAACATATATATAGACAGATTCAAAGATGCCAGAGAATGCTTGGAATGCGAGCATTAGCAGGTGATTAAATCTTTACAGATCCAGAGATGGGGTAACCCCAGGTTAAAGAGGTGTGAATTGTGTCAAGCCAGGACAGTTGGTAGGATTTCGCAGGCCAGATGGTGGGGGATGAATGTAATGCGACATGAATCCCAGGTCCCGTTTGAGGCCGCACTCATGTGTGCAGAACTTGGCTATAAGCTTCTGCTCGGCGATTCTGCGTTGTCGCGCGTCCTGAAGGCCGCCTTGGAGAACGCTTACCCGGAGATCAGAGGCTGAATGCCCTTGACTGCTGAAGTGTTCCCCAACTGGAAGGGAACATTCCTGCCTGGTGATTGTCGCGCGATGTCCATTCATTCGTTGTCGTAGCGTCTGCATGGTCTTGCCAATGTACCACGCTTCGGGACACCCTTTCCTACAACGTATGAGGTAGACAGCGTTGGCCGAGTCACACGAGTATGTACCGCGTACCTGGTGGGTGGTGTTCTCACGTGTAATGGTGGTATCCAAGTCGATGATCTGGCACGTCTTGCAGAGATTGCCATGGCAGGGTTGTGTGGTGTTGTGGTCACTGTTCTGAAGGCTGGGTAGTTTGCTGCAAACAATGGTTTGTTTGAGGTTGTGCGGTTGTTTGAAGGCAAGTAGTGGGGGTGTGGGGATGACCTTGGCAAGATGTTCATCTTCATCGATGACGTGTTGAAGGCTGTGAAGAAGATGTCGTAGTTTCTCCGCGCCGGGAAAGTACTGGACGACGAAGGGTATTCTGTCGGTTGTGTCCCATGTTTGTCTTCTGAGGAGGTCGGTGCGGTTTTTTGCTGTGGCGCGTTGGAACTGTCGATCGATGAGTCGAGCGCCATATCCCGTTCGTACGAGGGCATCTTTCAACGTCTGTAGATGTCTGTTACGCTCCTCCTCGTCTGAGCAGATCCTGTGTATACGGAGAGCTTGTCCATAGAGGATGGCTTCTTTAATGTGTTTAGGGTGGAAGCTGGAGAAGTGGAGCATCGTGAGGTTATCCGTGGGTTTGCGGGAAAGCGAAGTGCTGAGTTGACCGTCCTCGATGGAGACGTGTGTCCAAGAATGCAACTGATTTTGGAGAGTAGTCCATGTAGTCCAGAGAGTAGTCTGATGGTTGGATGGAACTTATTGATGTCATCGTGTAACAAGACGTGATCATAGATGCTAAGCCTCATTCATGTCTCGATACTGTTAGATATTTTGTTTTCCAGCTGTCAACGACTTCCATGTGTTTCACATTTCACACTTAACAGCACTAGTAAAGTTTAGATCCATTCATGCTCAGTCACCTTCCTTTACAGCAAACGTATCAGTAACAGTTCTTTGATGTGGGAAGTTAGGAATTTCCCTGAGCACAAAGCTACGTGCATCTTTCCCTTGACATATCATAAAAATAATTTCCTTTACTTTAATACATTTCTTCAGATCATGGCCCAGAAATTGGATTGCAGCAGGATGTTTCTTCAAACCGAGAAGGGAAGGTTCCCTGCACCGGCAGAGGTAGGTCTGAGACACACCCAATATTACTTCTCTTCGTGCCTTTACCAATATGAAAGATGGGCACTTTGGCATTTGTTTTAATGGCATAAAACAGGAAGAGAGACAAACAATTTGTAGGCAATGGGTAATCTTCTTCTGTGGGTGTCCGCTATCCAGTAGATGCGTACAATGCATCTGAAATGCACCATGCCAGTAAGGACACAACTGCCCGCATATTTCATCTCCTGGCCCATTTGCATGGCTGGATAAAATTCACGTGCTGGACGTCACTGGTTGTTTTGCATGATGACCACAAAAAAAAAGCCATGAGGAAATCATAGCCTGCAGCTGCAATTAAGCCTCCAAGATCAGGGAAGGAAGTAATTCTGGAACAAAAAAAGGAAACCAGCAGGCCCAGGACTGCCACACACCCTCCAGATGGCAAATCCTGGCGAAAGATCCCAGTTCTCATTGGTGCAGCTACACTGGGTTTACCAATAAACGAATGAAAAGAAAAATCAGGTGAGAGATTGGAAATAACTTACCCTGTCCAACTGTGTTAGTGGAGTAGCTATAGGTAAATGCAGAGCAGTACAATGTGTGAATTAATTCAATATAATTGTCTATGCTCCTTTTTTTTACATTAGGGTTAGGGCTGTGCTTGGTCGGTGGATCTGTGAAAATGAGAATTGGAGAGCCAGACCAGGTGGAGATATAAAAGGTGAGGAGATTCTAATCATGCAGTGGGGTGAGATACTGAGTGGGTTTGAAAATGCGGGTGACAATTTTCAATTCAAATACATTATGGAATTAGAGCACAAATGCAAATCAGCAAGGATAGAATAAAACAAGGACCAGCACACTGAGACTTAATGCAAAACAGGATGCAAGCAGATGCATATTAGACAAAGTTGGCAGAAGATGAGAGACCATTAAGAAGGACTTTTGAGAAAGAAAGTCTAAAGATGACCAAATTATGGTTGTGGTGTTACAGCAGAGGTGCAGTTGGGCAATGTTGGGCAGATGGAAATAAACAGTCTTGGTATTAGATTGCAGTTTGAAGTTTCAGCTCAGGATAAAACAGCATACAAGGGTATTACATGGTTTAGTTCAGCCTGAGCAAATGGCCAGGGAGAGGGAGAAGTCAGTGGCAGACAGCCAAGTTTGTGGTTGGAGCTAAAAACAATAGCTTCAATGTTCATTTGGAAGAATGACTCAACATTGGATAGGCAGTTGGAAGTCACAGAAGCAGCTGTGGCATCAAGAGAAGTGGTGGAGCGGTAAAGCTGGATGTTACCAGCATAGGAATAGGACCGCGCAAGGGAGGAACTATGGAGCTGGGCAGTGGAAGAGAGATGGTAGCATTGGTAAACCATGTCAATGATTGTAGAGACTTGGAGTAGCTTAAGAAGGAAGACAAGGAAGGATACCATGACATGGTTGCAGACACAAAATTTCATTCATGAATTTGATCAGCAGAATTTTACCGCTGTCTAGGGTTAAGGCTAAACTGAAGGGGTGCAAGTGGTCACTCTTGGGAAAGCAGTCATAAAATTGGAGATGGCAACACGTTCCAAAATCTTAGAGAAGAAATTATAGTGATACAGATAGGGCACCAGTTGGAGAAGATAGATAAATTGAAGGACAATTGTTTTGAGAAGTGGGATGATTACATGGTTATAAAAATACAGAAGCTATGTTTGAGTGAAATAAATCATTCACGGAATTACCCGTTGACTGCACGCCTCGTCGCCAGGAAACCCGTGTGCCGGCGTGGGACCTGAATATCCCACCAGCATGAACAGCCAGTCAATCCTGCTCAGTGGGTTAGTATAGGAATCAGGAAAGGCGATCGAGTTAAGTGCCCAAGAGTAGAAAGGGGAGAGAATTGAAGGAATATGATGTGGATTTTATGGAAGGAATAAACTTGGCAAAGGTGAGTGGGAGATAAGAAAGAAACTGCAGATGGAGGGGGTGCAGGACTTTAGTGAGTAAAAGGCAGGTGAGTGTGAGATGGAAGATTGTGGGATTACATAGGATACAAGGCTCAGAAATAGGCTCAGTCAGCCCAGTCAGTCCATGTCAGTGTTTCTGCTCGACTTGGAACTCCTTCCATCTTTCCTCATCTAAATCTGCCATTGCAACCATTTATTTCCTTCTCCTGTCATGTGAAAGTACCTTTAAGGAATGGGTGTTTATAAATGGGTGTGTATATAAATATCTGTAGTGAGAGTACCTTTAAGAAATGAGTGTTTATTACTGTGCTGATGTCAGAGATTGGGTGTAGCTGGGCTGACTGTCAGTTTTTTACTTTCGCTTTAGGCTTTTTGCTGCTGGGTGGGTTTGGTTTCATTTTAGTTTTGGAGAAGCTGCAATCACAGCAGGATGTGTGTGAATCTCTGCAAGCTTATGCGTGTCCATTTGCTGATTTCAACGTGGTAACTGTTCTCAGTAGTGAAGTTAAGCCTGATGTCTTTCTGTAAAAAGGTGTTTTTAAGTCTTATGGATGTTAAAAGGAAAGCTTAAAGGATTACTTAGTGTTGTAGTCTTTGTGGGTTGTATTTGAATTAATGGGTGCTAAGATGTTCACTGTACGTTTTAAAAAGGTTAACTTGAGTTCATAGAATAAACATTGTTTTGCTTTAAAAAATACTTTTTCATTTCTGCTGTACCACACCGTGTACTCTCCATATCAGAATCTATTAAAAGTTGTGGGTCAGGTGAACTCCATGATACACTTTGGGGTTCTCTAAACCCTGGCTCATAACACTCCCTTAAATGCTTGTATATTTTCCCTTAAAAGTATCAACACTATTCATTACAATCACTGCCTATGGTAGCAAGTTTCACAGTATTTCTACTCTTTGGTTAAAGACATTTCTTGTGAATTCCCTATTGGATTTCTTGGTAACTATTTTATATTGATGGTCTCCTCCCCACAACAGGAAACATTCCCTCTGCATTCACTCTATCTAACATTTCATAATTCTAAAAAACTTTTTTCCATAGATAATAGATCTTTAATGAAAGGGTTTTTGAGGCAGCCTACAGAATAAAACTTGGTTAACACATGGAACATCTTGAATCCAGAATTAATGGTTGCATCCACCTCTAATGCCAATATCAATGACAGTATCTCATATATTGAAGTTTGATCTATCATATAAGTTTCTTTGGTCTGTCACTAAGAGATCTTGTGAGTTATATGTTTCAACATAAAGCATTTATTGTTAACCTATAAGTACATATGCTAGGCACTGCCATGTGTGGGTGCTACCTCCACTATAGTGTGATTCGATACTGTGGATGGTACTATTCCTCAGTCCCACATTAATTCTTGCTCTGCTGAACACATATTACAATGGCATGCTGCCACCATACACAACATCCCCCCTTTCTTTGAAAACAGAATATAACTATTCACAATATGATCTTGACTTTACTTGCTCCTTTTATTGTGAAATTCCAATATTTCATCAAGCTCCTCTTCCTATGTGAAAGGTGGCCTCTACACTGACCAGTTTTTCCTTAGCAGAGTCTAATTCATGTGTACTATCCTGCAAGCTAACATTCTTTAATTTTGCTTCCGTTAGTTGTAGTTGAGACTCCTTACGCTGCTTGATGAGAACGTCTACTTTTCCTTGCAACTGTTCAACTTTTCCTGACATCCTTGGTTCTTGCTTTTCATTTCAGCCACCTCATTTATGCAACAACTCAAAGGTTCTCATTATGTTTATTTCCTTGTGCTTCAACATTGCATTTACATTGTCCAATTTTATTTCTGGATTTTATTTCTCTCTTTGCAGCAAAGCTTTTTTATTTCACTGTTGGCCAGGCCTGTTTCCAGCAAAGTATTAACTTGTTTCAGTTTTCTAATTCTGCTACTCATGGCTCGTTATCCATTTGCAGCTTAAAATATTTTATGACTTTTCCTTTCAATGCCTCCTCTTTTCCAATTAGCTGGTTCTTCAACTCACTTTCTTGTAACGTTTGACTTCTTCCTAGAATACCGAACATTGCTGAGTCTTCTCTGCCAACTAGCTGTTTAGTTTGCTCAGAGTGACTTTAAATTCATTTTGCTTCTCTTCATAAGTTTCCAGAGGAAAGCAAAATTTGTTCTAAGGGATCCTTAAATGTAACATGCGAAGATCCTTCAACAGGTTTTCTTTCTCGTTGCGATTCATCTTGAATTTCCTTGGAATTCAAGAGTCTTCTTGAGTTTCTTCTGCTGTTCTTCCAATCTACTGTTTGAAACAGTCTTCATTTCCTCATGCTGCTGAAGGGTTATGTACTCCTTTTGCATTTGATTTTGAAAGACAATCAGATGTTCCTTCAAATATTTATTTTCTTGTTGACCTCTTGCCAACTCAATCTGTGCATCTGTGCATGTCTTTGATGCTACTGATTGTTCCAATGCAACCTTTCCTCAATTAATTTTCAACATCCTTTTTAATCCCTCATATCTTTCCACGGCTACATATTGATTCTCCTTGAATCATGCATTTTCAAACATATATACCCAGCTTGAAATGCTCACGTCATATCTTCCACATCAGCTTTAATATGACTATTTTCTGATATTTTTTCAGTTGTTTCTGGCTCAATTGAGAGCTTTTCCCTTGTCATTCGCTATCACTGCTAATACAGCCTAGAAACTTGTCTGTGTCTTCAAAAAGGAAACCATTTGGAACTTCCACTCAGCTCCCTAAAAGGATAGATTCCTAGGACTTCCAGAAAACTTTGTGTCTCTATGGTTCCCTTATGCAGTTTGTTTATGGACAGTCTTTTGCCTTTTTATCACTTTGTTAGCAACTTTCTATATGTCTTCTTAAGCTCTGCATGGCCCTCAACTTGAAGAATAAAGCATTTGTCAAAGGCACTTAATATTTAATCAAAGCTGGTTGAGGTCTTATCAATGCACAACATTATAATTACTTCATCAACAAGTTCACCAATGAGTGTAAAAGGTTATTAATCTGGACTTTCAGATTTTGTGCTTAGACCTGATGCACTCTGATAATTAAAAACATATTTCTCCAAGACCCACACTCTTGGGCCTGGTTTAGTCCTAGCTTTAATCAAAATAGGCCCACTGGTCCTAATTTTCTATCCAGAGCTATTTTTTTCATGTAGTTACTGCTTTAAATGTGTTTCCCCTTTAAGGTTAATTGTGCAGTATTACTTTTAACTTCAGGTTGGCTCTCCAGCTGTCGATTTTCTTTTTGTGACTTTCCCGTGCTTTTTCAGGTTGGACAGGCACTGACTGCAATTGTCGTTTTTTTAAAAAACGTTTAGAAAATTGCAGCAGTTTCTTCCCCTTTTTGTTTGAACTCTGCAGGTTTCTCTTTACTCTGCCATTCTGTTTCTTCAACATTTCTTTTCACTTCAGATCAGCTATCTCATGTTTCCTCCGACCCAGGGGGGGCCTCCGATGGGGCCTGGCCCGCAGTCGGGGCCCACCAATCGGTGGGCCAGCCTCTCGATCCCCGGGCCTATTTTCTTCCCCGCCGGCCCCTGAACTCCCGCGCTATGTTGCGTCGGGGCCAGCGCGTTGAGGGCTGCCACTGCACGTGCGTGGGTTGGCGCCGGCACCACTGCGCATGCGCGGATCCCGCGGTGCAGAGTTCGCGCCGGGATGGGAGGCTGGAGCGGCATGAACCGCTCCTGCGCTGTGCTGGCCAGAATCGGTACCCCAGTGGCCCGTTCACAGCGTCATGAAACGCAACGCCGTGGATACTCTGCCGTCGAATGGGATAATCCCATCTCAACTCGCTCTGGTAGAGTCCATCAACCTCCATGTCTGTAATGGAGCTTTCTATTTAAGCAATGTTGAACTGTGCCCCGAGGGTTAGCTTGTCGTCAGGCCACCTCTCTCACCACAATCATAGAATCTCTGGGTGCAATTCTCCAGCCTCGTTGCGCTCTCGCTCAAGCGTAACGAGTCCAATGAAAGCGGGGACATCTCCACGGCTGGAGGATGGGTGAGCACTACAGGGCAGCGGGGGCGAATGCCTGGAGAGATGGGCAAAGGTGTCAGGCCGCATTGTGAAAGAAAGTGACAGAGGCATTAGGGGCTGGTTTAGCACAATGGGCTACACAGCTGGCTTGCAGTGCAGAACAGGACCAGCAGCGCGGGTTCAATTCCCGTACCAGCCTCCCCGAACAGGCGCTCAGTGATCCTCAATGTGCTTGGCCCTACTAGCTCTACCACTACACCTTGGTGTTTCCCCAGGATGCACATCAGAGGTGGAGGCAGCCAGCTGCTTACCTCAACCCATGGCCTTTGATGCCTCTGGTGGGCATTATCTGGGGGCTCTGGGGCCGGAGGGCCCGGGCTCACTTGCCGGCGGCATATGCACAGCCGTTCCGCCCTGTCCCGTGTGCTGACCTCGAGATATGGCCTCATCAGAGGGGTGGAACTTGGGTGAGCTGGTGCCCAGCGTCGCCACTGCATGGGATGGGTCCGGCCTGACACACAACGCCCCATCCTCCTGACCGGTGCCCATAAGGCCATGGGGCTCACCTTGGGATGGAGGAGCAGCTGCTTTGCGCCCCGGCCTACCTGCGACTGGGACAAGCTCTGCAGTGCCTCGGCCATGCCCATCTGAGAGCAGGACATGTCCCGCAGAACCTTATCAAGGTTGGACTGGTGCTGGTGACATCCCACCGCGAGGCGGCCATCCTGTCAAGGCCCTTAGCCATGGACGTCATCGACTGCACGACTCCTTGGACACCTTCATTAAGAACAGGACATCCCTCCTGGCCTCCACCGCTTCCAGGAGGCTCCCCAGGTCAGCGTCCCCGAATCTTGGGGTTGGTCTCCTCGGTGCCATTGTTGCGAGCTGGCTGGGGTTGGCCTAGCAAGTGCAGTTTAAGTTCTGCTCAACCATGTTAATGGGGGGCTGGTGTGCGTGGTGCCGGCGAATCAGCTGGCGAGACATTATTTGCAGCGAGAAGCCCATGAGGCCTCGTTAAGTAAACCAATTAATGTTGAATTGTGCTGCCGGCCGAGCGTCGGGAAGCTTGTGGCAATTCTCGCTTGCTACTACAATGAGAAATTTTTCTGGGGAATCGCACATATGAAACCCTACAGTGCAGAAGGAGGCCATTCGGCCCATTGAGTTTGCACTGACTCTCTGAAAGAGCACCCTACCTAGGCCCACACCCCTGCCCTATCCCTATAATCCCACCTAATCTTTGGACACTAAGGTAATTTAGCATGGTCAATCCACCGAACATGCACATCTTTGGACTGTGGGAGGAAACCTACGCAGGCACAAGGAGAACGTACACACCCCACAGACACTCACCCAATGTTGTAATCAAACCCGGGTCCCTGGGGCTGTGAGGCAGCAGTGCCAACCAGTGTTCCACCCCAAGTTAGACATTTTGTGAGTTCAAACTCCGATCCAGAGCTTGAGCATACAACCTTTGCTGACACTTTAGTGCAAAATGTTGAATTGTTGGCGATGTTTCTTTTTGGATAAGGTGTGAAACTAAGAAACTTTCTACCTGTTTGGAATATAAAATATTCTTTAGCATTCTTGTGAAGAAGCACAGGAACTGCCCCTGGTGTCCAACGCAGCATTTATCTTCCAAACCAGTGCCACCAAAACAGATTAACTGGTCCTTCATCTGACTGCTCTATGTGTGACCTCGTTGTGTGTAAAATGGTTGCCATGTTTGTGCTACATTTCAGAAACCATTCAGTGGCTGCTAACTGATTTGGCATTGCGAATGATGCTGTAAAATGCAATTTATATATTTCTTTCACATACTTCAGAATTTGAGGATCATTATTATGAAGGAATCTAATTTCCTGATTGACAGATGTGCTACATTTTTAAAATAATAATCTTTATTGTCACAAGTAGGCTTATGTTGACACTGCAATGATGTAACTGTGAAAAACCCCTAGTCGCCACATTCCGGTGCCTGTTCGGGTACACAGAGGGAGAATTCAGAATGTCCTATTCACCTAACAGCACGTCTTTCGGGATTTGAGAGAGGAAACCGGAGCACCCGGAGAAAACCCACACAGACCCGGGGAGAATGTGCAGACTCTGCACAGACAGTGATCCAAGCTGGAAATCGAACCTGGGACCCTGGAGCTGTGAAGCAACAGTGCTGCCCGCTCCCTCAGGACCCCCCCACCTTCCAAAAAATGAGCAAAATTCCAGAATATCTTCCTAGACGTCTATATTACTACACTGATCAGATTATTTTACAGATAACATTTCCATCACTCCAGCAAGATAGCAATGATTATGTACCACGGTATATTTGATTATCACAGTCAATATGTAATCTTGTAACATTTAGTCAAGTTCTAAACTTAAAATTTATTTAGCAATTTTTCTGAATGACTTAAGGAACACAGATACGTTTGTTGAGATTCTAATATCCACCCCTCTGAAGAAAAAATACGAACTCAATAGCTTCAATTGAAGTAAATATTTCAGACAATATGCAATAGTTATCGTTTAAAATAATACATTTTGATCCAAGACAGGAATTGCTGGTGCAAAAAGAATGTGTTGCATGTTAATGTACACAATGTGCCGCTGTACTGTACTGTGCTCCTAGTGCGTCAGAGGGTGTGGCCAGCATTTCCTCTCCAGTCTAGTAATTTGCAGGGACCCAGCAGCACATCTGTAAGAAATTATTGTGGCATGTCTCCCTGAAGACCTACAATATTCATGTGTCTGCATTAGCTTGATCTACTGATTTCTCTCATTCCACTGAGCTAGATAAACCTTACACAGTCAGTCCAGAAAATGCTATGTACAGAATAAGTTACATATTATCTTCCATCAGTAAAAGTGGATTTTTAGCTTTGAAAGTAATGTTCTATAAATGGGCCACAGTACATTAAAAATAACACTGGCACATGTTTAGCATGAGTGTACACAGGCAATATATACCATTTGTACAGGAAACTCTGTTATCTGATATAGACAAATGAATAGGGGTCTGTTCGAATCAATTGCTGGTTTCACTCTTCGCTACCAGCTGTTCTGTGGCAGGTATTCACTAACCCATCATTCTCCATTCATGTGTTATACATATGGAATCAAGCACAATAAATTTTGTGCAAACTGTATAATGCCATGTGTACAGATTGTTACTTATACCAAAGGTCTTCTATACGCTTATATTAGTACAAAAGTGAATGACCATTGAAAGGAAGATAAATTCACATTTGTGTCCCACTTGTACAAGGCACTCTTTCATCTGAAGCACATGAAACAACTTTCGGATGATTCCTT
Organism: Scyliorhinus torazame; assembly: GCF_047496885.1. Lineage (NCBI taxonomy): Eukaryota > Metazoa > Chordata > Chondrichthyes > Carcharhiniformes > Scyliorhinidae > Scyliorhinus > Scyliorhinus torazame. The sequence continues at coordinate 179,792,390 of NC_092715.1, forward strand.
GATAGTTCAGTGGCTCAACACACGATGCAGTGTGAAAGCACATCATACGAACCAGAGGATCCCAGCTTCAATTCTAGTCAGTGCTGAGCTAGGCTACCTTATCCATCAATTATTCACAATTATCCATCAGTCCTATTGTAAAGTGCATGTGTGTTGCCATTGGTTCAAAACAGGGTTGGGCTCAGCGGGATGCTTTTAATGGCCGAATAGGCTGATGACATGCAGAGGATAATATTCAACTGCCACCTTTTTTAAAAATTTGTTCACGGGGAGTGGGCGTCGCAGGCTGGGACAACATTTATTGCCCATAATTAAGAATCAAGATCTGGAGTCACATGTAGGCCAGATTTCCTTCGCGAAAGGACATTAGTGAACCAAATGTTTTTTTAACCACAATCGACAAAGGTTTCATGGTTATTAGACTTTTAATTCCTGATTTTTATTGAATTCAAATTTCACCACCTGCAGTGGTGGGATTTGAACCTGGGTCCCCAGAGCATTAATCTGGGCCTCCGGTTTACTGGTCCAGTGACAATACCACGGCGCTACCGCCTCCCTGCCCATGGGTGACTAGTAGAAGAATATCAAGAGGTAATATCAGCCATTCCATCAATACTTGGGACCCATCAGCTGTAGGCCTGCAAATGGGTACACAGCTTAGAGCAGGTTTCTGATGTGAGGTACAGTAAAATCCAGATGAGTCAAATCTCAGGCGATGTGCCCACAAATTTGTGTTGTGGAACCCTGAGATAGCTGAGATTGAGCCATTCCCACATGTAACTGATATGCCATCAATGAACATACGACGAGTGGTGAACGTAACTGAGACTTTAATACACTAAACAGAAAGTCTCCTGGCCTCTGATCCCGAACTGGATCAGAGGCGGAGACCAGCCAGCTTTATACATGAGCCCGAGGGGATGAGCAACAGGCGGAGCCAGCAGGGACAAGCCCAGGCATGCAACAATATAATACAGTGGTTTACCACATTCACCCCCTGTTAAAAAAAAGAGTCCAGCGGGGGTGAAGTGGGCTTAAAGATCAAGTCTGTCGGGGGCCTTTACCTTCTGTCGTTATCGCCTCAGTCCCGGCTGTGGTGTGGGCACTGGTGTCGATACCTGCGCGTCCGGGAGCGTGTTGCCCTCTTCCTCACCCAGTTGTTGAGTCGGTGGAGGGGGGGGGGGGGGGCGGTGTATGGGCGGGGGTGGGGGTAATGGTCGCCAGTGGGCCTGCGGGTGCCAGTTCTTTAGGTAGGTGGGTAGAAGTGGGGGAAGACGGTGTAGGGTCGGGGTGGTGGTGATGGTCGCTGGGGAACCTGCAGGTGCCAAATCCCGAAGGGAGACTGTGTCCTGTCGCCCGCATGATGCGCCACGTAGGCATATTGTGGATTGGCAAGGAGGAGCAGGACCTTCTTGACGAAAGGATCTGATTTATGGCTCCTCGCATGCTTCCGGAGGACGGGCCCTGGGACTGTCAGCCAGGATGGGAGCGAGACCCTGGAGGTGGACTTCCTGGGGAAGGCAAACATACGCTCGTGGGGAGCCTCATTGGTGTCAGTACACAGGAGCAGCCGGATGGAGTTGAGTGCATCGGAGAGGACCTCCTGCCAGCGGGAGACTGGGAGACGTCTAGACCGTAGGGCCAGGAGGACGGCCTTCCAGACAGTCGCGTTCTCCCTCTCCACCTGTCCGTTGCCCCGGGGGTTGTAGCTGGTCGTCCTGCTGGAGGCGATGCCCTTGCTGAGCAGGAACTGACGCAACTCATCGCTCATGAAGGAGGAACCCCGATCACTATGGATGTAGGTGGAGAACCCGAACAAGGTGAAAAGACTGTGCTGGGCTTTGGAGACGGTGGCAGAGGTCATGTCAGGACATGGGATGGCAAAGGGGAATTTTGAGTACTCGTCAACAATGTTGAGGAAGTACACGTTATGATCAGTGGAGGGGAGGGCGCTTTGAAATCGACGCTGAGGCGCTCAAAGGGGCGAGAGGCCTTTACCAGGTGCGCTCTGTCTGGCCAATAGAAGTGCGGTTTGCACTCCACGCAGACCTGGCAGTCCCTGGTCACGGTCCTGACCTCCTCGATGGAGTAAGGCAGGTTGCGAGCCTTGATAAAGTGAAAAAAACGGGTGAGCCCCCGGGTGACAGAGGTCGTTGTGGAGGGCCCGGAGTCGGTCAACTTGTGCGCTGGCACATGTACCATGGGATAGGGCATCTGGGGGCTCATGAGCTTCCCAGGTCGATACAAGATATTGTAGTTGTAGATGGAGAGTTTGATCCTCCACGTCAGAATCTTGTCATTCGTGATCTTGCCCCGCTGTGTGTTATTGAACATGAAGGCAACCGACCGTTGGTCAGTGAGGAGAGTGAATCGCCTGCCGGCCAGATAATGCCTCCAATGTCGCACAGCTTCTACAATGGCTTGGACTTTCTTTTCGACGGAGGAGTGTCGAATTTCGGAGGCATGGAGAGTATGGGAGAAGAAAGCCACGGGCCTGCCCGCCTGGTTGAGGGTGGCGGCCAGCGCAAAGTCCGATGCATCGCTCTCCACCTGAAACAGAATGGACTCGCCCACAGTGTGCATCGCGGCTTTGGCGATATCTGCCTTGATGCGGTTGAAGGCCAGGTGGGCTTCAGCCGTCAGGGGAAAAACAGTGGATTTAATAAGTGGATGGGCCTTGTCCGCATAATTGGGGACCCACTGGGCATAGTAGGAGAAGAACCCCAGGCATCCCTTCAGGGCCATGGGGCAGTGGGGGAGGGGGAGTTCCAGGAGGGGGTGCATGCGGTCGGGTTCGGGCCCTAGGACTCCGTTTTCCACAACTTAGCCAAGGATGGCTAGGCGGGTTGTCCAGAAAACACATTTTTCCTTAGGTTCATGAGTTTGGCGGTGTGGAAGAAGTGCCGGAAGTTTTCGTCATGGTCCTGCAGGTCATGGCCGCAGATGGTGACATTATCTAAGTACAGGAACGTGGCCCGCAGCCCGTACTGGTCAACCATTTGGTGCATTTCCCATTGGAAGACCGAGACCCCATTGGGGACACCGAAGGGAACCCTGAGGAAGTGGTTGAGGCAGCCATCTGCCTTGAAGGCAGTGTACTGGCGGTCCTCCGGGCGGATAGGGAGCTGGTGGTACGCGGACTTCAAGTCAACTGTGGAGAAGACCCGATACTGCGCAATCTGATTGACCATGTCCGATATGCAGGGGAGGGGGTACGCATCGAGCTGTGTGTACCGGTTGATGGTCTGACTGTAGTCGATGACCATCCGGTGGTTCTCCCCAGTCTTGATGACCACCACTTGGGCTCTCCAGGGGCTGTTACTAGTCTCAATGATCTCCTCTCTAAGGAGTCGCTGGACCTCTGACCTGATGAAGGTCCTATCCCGGGCTCTGTATCACTTGCTCCTAGTAGCGATGGTCTTACAGTCCGGGGTGAGGTTAGCAAAGAGCGAGGGTGGGGCGACCTTAAGGTTCACGAGGCTACAGACGGTGAGGGGGGGCAGGGGTCCGCTGAACTTTAAAGTAAGGCTTTGGAGGTGGCACTGAAAGTCGAGCCCCAGTAATAGGGCAGCGCAGAGATGGGGAAGGACGTAGAGTTTGAAGTTAGTGTACTCTACGCCTTGTACAGTAAGGGTCGTGACACAGTACCCCCGGATTTCTACTGCATGTGATCTGGAAGCCAGGGAGATTTTCTGGGTCGTGGGTAAGATTGGGAGGGAGCAGCCCCTTACCGTATCTGGGTGTATGAAGCTGTCTGTGCTCACGGAGTCGAAAAGGCAGGCCGTCTCATGCCCATTGACCCGGACGGTCATCGTCGATTTTGTGAGGTGATGAGGCCGGGACTGGTCGAGCGTGATGGAGATGATCTTCGGAAGGTGATGGGTAGGCCGGTCAGAGGTAGCGGTGGCCAGCGTACGATCGGGTGAGCAGGGCTCCTGGGAGGCTGCGGAGTGGTCCCAAGATGGCCCCCGTGGGTCGCGCGTGGCGGGTGAAGTACAAAATGGCGTTAAAGATGGCGGCCCCCATGGGTCGCACGTGGAGGCCGAAATTGAAGATGGCCGCGAAGATGGCGGCGCCCACAGGTTGCACATGGTGGGTGGCGCGGCAGATGAGGGCGGCCCCGACAGGCAGCAGGGCAGCGCTGCTGGGCCTAGAAGCTTTAGGGAGAGATCGGGCCTGGCAGGCTCTCACAAAGTGGCCCTTCCTCCCACACCCGTTGCAAGTCGCGTTCCGTGCAGGGCAGCATTGTCGGGGATGATTACCCTGGCCACAAAAGTAGCACTTGGGGCTTCCGGCGTTGGCGGGCTGCTGCGCGGCACAGTCTTGCGCCACACCCGGGTCGGATGATGGCGGCGTCCACGATGGTGCCGTGTGGTCAGAGGTGTAGGCCTCCATGTTCTGGTAGGCCACCTCCAGTGAGTTTGAGAGCTGCACTGTCTCTGGGAGGCCAAGTGTACCCCCTTGTAGCAATCCCTGGCGGATGTAGCTCGGTTTCATGCCCGCGACATAAGCATCCCTGACCAACAGCTCTGTGTGTTGGGTAGCCGATACAGCCTGGCAGTCACAGTTCCGGCAGAGTACCCGCAAGGCACGCAGGAATTCTGCTAGTGACTCCCCAGGGCATTGTTGTCTCATGGCGAGAAGGTGCCTAGCGTACACCTCGTTCACAAACTTAACATCGTGTCCCTTCAGCAGCATTATTGCCTCCGTATACAGGGGGGCGTCCCTGATGAGAAGAAAGACTTGCGGGCTCACCCATGCGTGTAGGATCTGCTTCTTTTGGAGGTCGTGGAAGTCTTCGGTGAAGGACCGAGGTACGCTTCGAAGCAGCTTAGCCAGTGCTCAAAAGTTGCAGTAGCGTCGGCTGCCTGTGGGTCCAGCTCCAGGCGATCAGGCTTGAGTGATAAATTCATATTAGATGTTTAGTGTATTAAATTGATATGCCATCAATGAACACACAATGAGTGGTGAACGTAACTCAGGCTTTAATACACCAAACAGAAAGCCTCCTCGCCTCTGATCCCGAACTGGATCAGAGGCGGAGACCAGCTACCTTTATACATGAGCCTGAGGGGAGGAGCCACAGGCGGAGCCAGCAAGGACAAGCCCAGGCATGCAACAACACAATACAATACAGTGGTTTACCACAGTAACCCAATATGCCTACAAATGTGGTCTATGTCAAAAACAGCAGATTCAAATACCAAATGAAATCACAGTAATGTAGTAAATGTGGGGAAAAGGCTTTATTCAAGTTGTTCACACCTGACAATGGCCTGACCTCATAAAAGCCAGGAGCTTTGCATTGAAAACTGTTGTGAATTAGCTACGGAAAACCTTCATGATCTTTTTCTGCTTAACGTCCTGTCTTTGGATGAGAACGATATAGCCCACCATGTCGCCAATGCAGTCAAACATTTTCTGTGTTTACATACGGCAGTATCAAATCCCAGACCATCTTGACGGACTTTGCAGTATCCACTAGGGAAACAGGCAGGCAAGCAGGTGGCAGTCATCGGATTCTTCAAGGTCACCGGCCTCCTCGGGCTCCTCAGTTGAAGAACATACATCTGTCAGTTCTTTCATGCACGGTGTGGCATTGTCCACCTCTGTGTAATTTTCCTTGGCAGCCTCTCAGGTGGAATTTCTATGCCAGCATCTCACAGGTGAGCAAAACATTCCTCGTCATCGGGTCAGGTAGCTTCCCCTTGCTCCTCCTTGTTACCGACATCTTGTGCAGTTGTAATGTGTTTGAACCCAGCGTGGTCGAAGCAATTGGCAATTATGACTCCTGTCACCATCTTCCATCCCTTCTTTACCATGAACCTGGCCTCTAGAACAGTTGCATTGTACTTCTGCCTCTTGTTGATGGCATCAATAACCTGAGAGATCAGCTGCTGTCGGATGTGGGTTTTCAGGTTCCTACCCAATCCATTGGCTGGAGCTTGGCTATGGAATTGGGAGGCATGAACACTGCTTGACATTTTTGAGGCCAGTTTTGGGACAGTTGTCGGTAATGATGCCAAGTTTTCTTTTCTTTCCCTGATGTATTTTGTACACTTTCCTGATGTACGCCTCAAAAATGCTGGAGGTCATTTAGACAATTGTATTAGCCTTGTATTGCACAGGTAGAGTCTTGACATTTGCAAAACAATGTGGTTTCTTCGACTTTCCTATCACCAAAAGCAGCAACTTTTCTGTACCATCCATGTTGGTGCAGACCATAACAGTGACACGTTCCTTACTCTACTTTCCACCATTACATGTTTCACCTTTAAATATCAGGGAACAGTCTGGCAAAAGACAGTGAAACAGTCTGGTTTCATCCACATTAACTATGCCCCTGATACATACTTGTTCAAGATGTGGGCAAGACCATTTTGGAGCCAATCATCAGTATTGCTGCCATAACTGCTGAACCCTCACCGCTTACCATGTGGAAGGTGATGTCGCGCCTTGCCTTGAATCGGCGCAGACATCCATTGCTGCAGGTGAATTCCATGTGGCCCTGCTTCTTCCCTTTCCTACAGAATTGGACCGAAAATGGGAAAGTTATCTGCTTGGGCTGTCTTGAACCACATTAGCATTGTTTTTAATATTTTTTGGGTTCTTTCATTGGGTGTAGGAATTGCTGACAAGACCAGCCTGTGTTACCAATCCCTAATTGCCCTGCAGTTCTTGAACGACTCAGTCCATTTGGTGTGGCTGCAGCCCAGAGTGCTATTGACAGGGAGTTCCAGGATTGTGATCCAGTGAAAGTGAAGGATGATGACACAGTTCAAAGTCAAGATGGTGAGCGGTTTGCAGGGAAACGTGCAGGTGATGGTGTTTTCATGCAGCTGCTGCCCTTGACCTTCTTCTTAGTAGAGGAAGGTGTTATAGAAAGAGGCCTATCCAGTCCCTGATGACTCCAGGATGCTGCTAATGATGAATTCAGTGATGTTAATGCCATTTAACGTCAAAGACCAATGGTTAGATTCTCTTTTGTGGAGATGGTTGTTGCCAGGCATTCGTGTGGCATGAATGTTACTTGTGTAATGGGGCTAAGACATTACACTGTATATTTTTATTAAATATATATTTATATGTGTGTATATCGTCATGGCTAATTCCTAAAAAAATTAATAAGTTGACCTTTTAAATTCCTAAAGCTATGTCTGTCTGTGGCCTTCAAATAATAGGAGCTCATCTGGCATTTTCAGGGAAATTAGCACCTCGTTACCTCTGAAGAGACCGTAACATCCTCTTTAGGCTGCAGAGATGAAACGCAAAGGGAACTATACAAAGTTCATCTGCATCTCAGAACGCAGACTGGCCAACCAGAGCCTACTAGTCTGCTCGGACAAAAAGCTCTTTTAATTTTTTTAAATCTTTATTAGTGTCAACAGTAGGCTTACATTACCAGTGCAACGACGTTCATGTGAAAATCCCCTAGTCACCACACTTGTGCACCTGTTCGGGTACACTGAGGGAGAATTCAGAATGTCCAATTTACCTAACAAGCACGTCTTTCCGGATTTGTGGGAGGAACTTGGAGCACCCGGAGGAAACCCACACAGACACAGGGAGAACGTGCAGACTCCGCACAGACAGTGACCCAAGCCAGGATTCGAACCCGGGTTCCTGGCTCTGTGAAGCAACAGTGCTAACTGTGCTACCCAAATTCTTAAAGGTTGGAACATTAACAATCTCAGGAACCCAGACAAAGGGATATACTCCTTTTGTCAAAGCCAAAGTGCAGAGGCAGATGCCTTATGACATGACCCCACCCCCCCACCCCATCATCACCAGATAGTGAATCCTGTAATATTGCCTGTGGAGCTGCAAAGTTATTTCCATCTTTCTATCAAACAAGCAGCAGCACAGAAAAGTGACAGTGTCCGGATTGAATGCCTGGCCCCCATCTATACTGTTGCTACGGGAATTTTTATACCATTGCCTGCAAGACTGTGTTCATGTCTGTGTGCCTGCCTCATTGTGAAAATCAACTCCACTGGAAAAATGAACTATCCAGCATCAGTTTAGCCTGCTGATCGCTGTGAAGGAATAACGATTGGGCTTTGTTTCTGAACTTTGGACAGAGGTGAAACAATAATTATTTTCTCTATTGTCTTCACCCTGTAAATTCTTGTTTATCCATTCCCCATTTTTATTGCATGAGTGAAAAAGAGGTAACATTGCTACCCTCCTCCTGCGTTTGAATGTGTGCAAATAACCTAACCCTCTGAGTTTATCATATCATGAGTTTGCTGTGGGGTCATTAATAGAAATTGAATCACACCAAAACCAAGAGGTTGGGAAATACACCATCAATTATAAAGGGGGAAGCAAATCAAATGCATTTTGTTGTTTATGGATGGATGATGAAAGAAGTCAGGGCTGTTTAAATTAAACCTCCTCCATAACACGGGTCACTCATCAATCCAAGCCTGAATGTTGTCCAGGTCTTGCTGCATATGGACACAAACTGCTTCAGTATCTGAGGATTTGCAAATGATATTGAACATTATGCAATCATCAGCAATCATCCCCACTTCTGACCTTAAAGTAGAAGGTTATTGATGATGCGGCTGAAGATTGTTGGGCCTAGGACACAACCCTGAAGAACTTGTGCAACAATGTTCTGGGATTTAGATGATTGGCCTCCAACAACCATAACCGTCTTCAATTGTGCTGGGTGTGACTCCAACAAGAGGAGAGTTTTCTCCCTGATTCCCATTGACTTCAATTTTTCTAGGACTCCTCGATGCCAAACTTGATCAAATGCTGCTTTGGACAAGTCATGGACATTCATTCTAACCTCACATGTGGAGTTCAACTCTTTTGTCCATGTTTGTACCAAGGATGTAATGAGGTCAGGAGCTGAATGTCCCTGCAGCACCCAAACTGAGCATCACTGAGCAGGCTGTTTCTGTGTAAGTGCCATCATTTTTCTGATGATTGAGTGGAGGCTTTTGGAGCAGTAATTGTCCAGGTTGGATTTGTCCTACTTTTTATGGAAAATTAATATCTGGGAAATTTCCACTTTGCCGGATAGATGCCAGTGTTGTAGCTCTACTACAACAACTTGGCTAGGGGAGTAGATAGTTGTGGAGCACAAGTCTATTGCCAAGTTCCCAGAGTCTTTGCAGTATAGTATCCAGTGCCTTCAGGCGTTTGTTGATATCTCATGGAGTGAATCAAATTGGCTGAAGACTGGCATCTGTGATGCTGGGGGCCTCAAGAAGAGGTCAAGATGCATCATCTGATTAATACTTCTGGCTGAAGATAGTTCCAACTTCTTCAGCCTTGTCTTTTGTAATGATGTGCTGGGCTCCCTCATCATTGAGGATGGGAATATGGGGGAGCCTCCTTCTTCTCCAGTTAGCTGTTTAATTCTCCAACACCATTCACAACTGGATATTGCAGGACTGTAGAACTTTGATCTGATCCATTATCTGTTGGATTAAATATTTGTATATGGACTTATATCAATTGAAATGTTGTAATTATAAATGGCTGGAATATGCAAGGTATCCATTTTCATCAGCCGGTGACTACCTTAACCATCAGCCCTAAAAGGGCTGTTAGTTGTTTTATTCCAGGAAGCCAGCTGGGGAAGGATAGAACTGGAGCCAACCTTTACACATTTTAATATTTATTAACAGAGTTACAGATTACAAGCATACACTTCCTAACCCAACAATCAGTTTTAGTCGGTGTCTATTTTTATAGGGGCTCAACTAAATCTCACCACCTGCATAGAATTAAACACAATTAGTATAGAATTCACAGTTTCCCTTCTCTCTCTTTCAAATAAAAATTAGAGTTAATATGTATAACCAAAATTCCAGAAAACAAATTGTTGTTCCATGTCGAGATACATCCTGGAATTTAATAAAAATTGACAAAATTAATTTTAGTAATCCCTGGATCTGTACTACGGCTTAAATTGTTGGATTGTGCTATGGGGCGTCATTCTCCGACCCCCCGCCGGGTCGGAGAATGGCCGTTGGCCGCCGTGAATCCCGCCCCCGCCGAAGTCTCCGGTACCGGAGATTGGGCGGGGGCGGGAATCGGGCTGCGCCGGTTGGCAGGACCCCCCGCTCAAATCTCCGGCCCGGATGGGCCGAAGACCCGCCCAGAAATTGCCTGTCCCGCCGGCGTAAATTAAACCTGGTATTTACCGGCGGGACGAGGCGGCGTGGGCGGGCTCCGGGGTCCTGGGGGGGAGCGCGGGGCAATCTGACCCCGGGGGGTGCCCCCACGGTGGCCTGGCCCGCGATCGGGGCCCACCGATCCGCGGGCGGGCCTGTGCCATGGGGGCACTCTTTCCCTTCCGCCTCCGCCACGGCCTCCACCATGGCGGAGGCAGAAGAGACTCTCCCCACTGCGCATGCGCGGGAAACTTTTAGCGGCCACTGACGCTCCCGCGCATGCGCCGGGAAACTGTCAGTGGCCGCTGACACTCCCGCGCATTTCCGCGCCAGCTGGCGGGGCAACAAACGCCATTTCCGCCAGCTGGCGGGGCGGAAATCCCTCCGACGCCAGCCTAGCCCCTCAATGTTGGGGCTCGGCCCCCAAAGATGCGGAGCATTCCGCACCTTTGGGCCAGCGCGATGCCCGTCTGATTGGCGCCGTTTTTGGCACCAGTCGGTGGACATCGCGCCGTTGGGGGAGAATTTCGCCCATGATGTCTCATATCGACAAGGTTCTGGTTTTAACTAATGTTTGCTCCTTGAAGATGCAGATGTCTGCTGCCTTTAAAAATCCTGGGGTGGTTATCATTTCCTTCTGCCTACATGGGGTGTTCTGTAGTAACACAAAGAATACAGGACTCTATGATTGCAGATTTCAAAATGATCCAGTCATGCAGGATGCACCTGTGGATACGACTATAGACAGGCAGATTAGGTTGAAAACATCTTTAGCTGCCTGGCTATTACAGTAGTAGACAGAATTGGAACAAATAGGCAAATTACTCACAGGAATATCCAAACCTGAATTTTATGCTGGGGGCAGTGTCCCGACTCCTAGTGTGAAACTCAGGGGCGAGCCCACCTCCACTTGGCTGTCTCATCCCTCAGCCATTAAACAGCCAATGATCACTTCATTGGCTTGTGGCAGACTGTCTTCTCCTCACCAAGACGAGGTCCCACCTCAGACAGCTGCCAGTCAATCAAATGGCCAACTGTTGTCATGGTCTAGCAGTGGTCACTAGGAGCGGTAGCCACTGCTGAGATGGCAGCCAAGGCCAAGAGGAAGGCATTCAGTGTTGGATCCAGAATGTAAGGTGAGCCTGGGGGTCTCACCAGGGTCACGCTGGCAGGCCTAGGTGAAGACCATGGGGAGTATGGTCAGAAAGGGCAAGGCAGGGAGGCAGGGGTGGTTTACCCCATATAGGCGGCTTCCAATAGGCATAGGGTGACTGTCTAAGAAGCAGTCTCTCGAAGCTCAGCACCAAGGCTTGTCAGGGTTTACCTCGATGCATAAGTCTCTCCTGTCATGGGTAAAATCCCAGTGGTCAGATGAGGAGACTTCTAAGTGGCCATTGCCCATTTAAGAGCAATGAAAGTCGCCATGCTTAGTCTTGAAATGCCTTTGAAGATTTGAGGCTTTTAATCTTTCATTTGCCAGTACTTCCCTGCATATAACACACAAATTTTGTATCCTGATTTGCAGTGCTCAATTAATAAACCCATACCTCAAGAAATCACTTTCTCGTGCTTTGTTCCTGTTTTCAGCTTCTTCTTCATGGGTTGCTAGCAGAGGCCCTGGAGCTCACACCAGCATTGCTGGCAGTTTCAAAATGGAGGAATCTCTCTCGTGCCCAGAGGACATGACGTCAGTGTACGACACGCGTGACTGCTCTCTGCCACCTCTTCTGGAGAGAAGACTACATCGATTTTTGAAAAAAATCTGCTCCTGGGCCAGCCTCGCTGGGCTCCAGGCCTGCGTACTGCTGATGGGTCCTGCATGTGCAGGATGGGTGGCTTTTTTACAAGCTGGTCGCGGCCGTTGGGTACTTCTTCCCGCAATCAGGAATGCCGCAACAAATGGCCCCTTGACCCTCCCGACACAACGATCAGCAACCCACCGGCGGGTTGCGATCTTGACTTTGAAAATGACTGCTGTATCTGGTTCTGGAGAGTAGGTGGATCAAGTGGATCAGTGTTCGCTGGGGAACATTTAGGAGACAATGATTATTGTATTATAACGTCTAGGTTAGTTCTGGAAAATAACAAGGACCAATCCAGAGAAAAATCATTCATTGGGGGAGGGCCAATTATAAGAGGGCGAGATTGGAGCTGGCCCAGGTAAGTTGGAATGAAATTTGGCAGGCAAAACTGCAATGGATTGCTTTTAAAGAAATGATGGCTCGAGGATAGTCAAGGTATATTTTGATGTGAAGGACGGTGAGGACTAAGTCAGAACTCCCTGAATGGCGGAAGAGATAGAGAGTACAGTAAAACATAAAAAGAGTGTTGTTGCAAATGTAGGATTTAATAAGGTGGTCACACCGTCTTTTTCAACTTAAAGTAAAGCAGAATGTCCTGGATGGTAATCATAGTGATGCCTGACCAAAGACGGCCCCATGTGATTTGTTTGCCATGGGTTCAGAGATACAGGTTAAAATTCATAAAACTCCCTTGAGATCCGGGGCATCATTCCCAGAGAGTATCCTGAAGATGTGCTGAGGCAAACCCCCAGAAGTCCCCATAAAGGGATTTCACAACAATTGCCTGGGAAATTCAAACTTCAATTGGGCAATTGCCCAGCAAAGGGTACAATCCCAAATTACAATTTAAATAGGAAAGTTCTGATGGTTCCAACTGTCTTACACATGACCTAGCCCGACCCAACCTGGCAGGACTTCATCAATGACCCGACCCCAACCGCGACCTGGAAGCAGAAGATGCCCGACGAGGATGCCTGACCTCGCCTGAGTCACGACCCGGTATCTGAAGCATCCGTCGCTGCATCCAGCCATGCCGCCCGGCCTGACCCGACTTAGAGAGATTCCCCCAGCATCCTGGCCCACCTGAACGGAAAGAGGAAGAAGATCGAAGGGTCGGCCCAACCAGGCCTAGATTGAGGCCCGACACAACCGCCGGCGCTGAATCTGACCATATGACCCATCCCGACCCGACCCAGAAAGACTCTGCCAGCGACCCAAACACAACCTAACCACTCCCAAAGCAGTGAAGACCCCATGTGATGACCCAAACACGTTAAAAGAAAGACCCAATCTTGTGGAACGCTGGGGTCTGACTGGACCGCTAACATGTTCCACTCCCAGGTGATCCTGGAATCACAACCAGAGGCCAAGACCCCTCCAGACGCAATCACTTAACTTCCACAAGGTCAGACCTCTCTCAACGGATCATGGAACCACCCAGAGACAGCCACCGACCTCAGAAACAAGGGAAACGCGCTGGTCTGCAGGTGAGACTAAAACAACACGGTTTCAAGTCTCCTCTCCCCAGCATACACCTGGCAAACTTTCAAGTGATTAAAAACAAGCTGGACGATCTTAATTCTATACTTACCTCTCAGAGGGAAGTGAGAGACTGCTGTGAGAGACTGCTGTGTGCTCTGTTTGACAGAGACATGGCTCACTCCTGCCTCACTGGACTGTGCCATACAACCGTAGGGCTTCTTAATACGCCGGGTAGACTACATGGCGTCCTCGGCCAAGGCCTCCTGGTGCTCAGACATGGTGACCCTGGCGAACTACTGCTCCCCGGCCCTGGAATACCAACTGTGAAGTGCCGCCCATACTACCTTCTGTGGGAGTTCACATTGTCATATTGTATTGCTACTCCTGGCAGCATGTTATATTACTGGATTTAAGTAATATATGTTGTTACAAACTGTAGTTGATTTTGAAGAACATGCGAGTCTTCAAAGTAAACTGAACAAATTTATTAAATAACGATAAAACTAATAAATAAGTTTGACACTCCACTGAACTAACTCTAGCAATAAAGTAAGAATGAGTAACTATACAAACGGTATCCAAGCTACACGTGGTGTCTAGACTGTGATCTCACTCCGCTATACTGTTGCTATCTAGTAACTCCTGCATGGAAAAGAGAACTGAAAGAGGGCTGGGAACTCAGTTATATAGTGGATCTAGTGGTGCCCTCCAGTGGTAGTGTTACAGCTAAGTGTTGTGTGATTACCATTTAATTGCATCTCTGTCTACATATCATTACACACATCAGGCACCATCTTAATGGTCTACATCCCATCTCAGGAGGATGTGAAGAAGGCGCTTAGTGGATTGCACAGCGCTATAAACATCGTTGAAATGGAATACCCAAAGGCCTTGTTCATAGTGGTGTGGTAAACCACTGTTGCACCTATATTAGGTGATGTAAGGTAGGACCTGTACTATAGGTTTGTTGGTAGTCCCTGCCTGCTGGCTCCGCCCAGTAGGCGGAGTATAAATATGCGTGTCCTCCATTCAGCAGCCATTTCACCAGCTGCTGTGGGAGGCCACACATCTTAGAGCAATAAAGCCTCAGTTGTATCCAACTCTAGTCTTTGTTCAATTGATTGTGCATCAATTTATTGCTCTGAGATGTGTAGCCTTCCAGAGCAGCTGAGGAAAATTCCTCCATTCAGCAGACATTTTGCCAGCTGCTGTGGGAGGCCACACATCTTAGAGCAATAAAGCCTCAGTTGTATCCAACTAAAGTCTCTGGTCAATTGATCATGCATCAAGTGGCCGGTAACTTCAACAGGCCAACATCAAGAGTATCCTGCCAAAATTCCACCAACACATCTCCTGTCCCACTAGGGGCCCTACCTTCCTTGATCACTGCTACACAAACATCAAGGGCGCCTACCGCTCCATCCCCCATCACACTTCGGAAAATTGGACCACAAGACGACGCTCCTTCTCGCAGTACACAAGCAGAAACTTAAGCAGGAGGTTCCAGTTAAAGAGGTCATGCAATGATGATCTGAAGCAATATAAGACCTCCTACATGACTGCTTGGAGTCAGTGGACTGGTCCATATTCAAGAACTCAGTGGCCAACCTAAACGTGTATGCCACTACCGTCACAGACTTCATCCGTAAGTGTGTCAAAGAAGGTAGTTCAAGCGTTCCCCAACTGGAACCCATGGTTTAACCTGGATATAATAATAATCTTTATTAGTGTCGCAAGTAGGCTTCCATTAACACTGCAATAAAGTTACTGTGAAAATCCCCTAGTCGCCACACTACAGCGCCTGCTGGGGTACACTGAGGGAGAATTCAGGATGTCCAATTCAACTAACAGGCATATCTTTCGGGACTTGTGGGAGGAAACTGGAGAACTCGGAGGAAACCCACGCAGACACGGGGACAACTTGCAGAATCTGCACAGACAGTGACCCAAGTCAGGAATCGAATGCGGATCTCTGGCGCTGTGAAGCAACAATGCTAACCACTGTGCTACCATGCCGCCCAAGCAGGGGGGCAGATGTTTGAGGACAAAGCAACATCTGACATGTGGGAGGCTTTCCAGTGTAAGTTGATTGGAATTCAGGACCAGCACATTCCTGGAAGGATGAAGGATAAGTATGGCAAGTTTCGGGAACCTTGGATAACGAAAGATATTGTGAACCTTGTCAAAAGGAAAAAGGAAGCATTTGTCAAAGCTAGGAGGCTGGGAGCATACAAAGCAAGTGTGGAATACAAGGAAAGTAGAAAGAAACTTAAGCAAGGAGTCATGAAGGGCTAAAGGGGCCACGGAAAATCATTGGCCAGCAGGATTAAGGAAAATACCAAAGCTTTTTATGCATACATAAAGAGTAAGAATATAGCCAGGGAGAGGGTTGGCCTACTCAAGGACAGGAAAGGGAATTTATGCATGGAGCCAGAGGAAATGGGTGAGGTATTAAATGAGTACTTTGTGTCAGTATTCCCCAAAGAGAAGGATTGGTGGATGATGAGTCTGGGGACGGGTGTGCAGATAGTTTGGATCATGTTGAGATCAAAAAGGAGGAGATTTTGGGGATCATGAAAAACATTAAAGTCGACAAGTCCCCAGGGCCTGATGGGATATACCCCAGAACTGAGAGAGGCAAGGGAGGAAATTGCTGGGGTCTTGAGAGAAATCTTTGTCTCCTCACTGGCTGCATAGGAGGTCCAAGAGGATTGGAGAATAGCCAATGTTGTTCCTTTGTTTAAGGAGGGTAGCAAGGATAATCCAGGTAATTGCAGGCTGGTGAGCCTTATGTCAGTGGTAGGGACATTATTGGAGAGGATTCTTCGAGACAGGATTTACTCCCACTTGGAAATAAGTCGATATATTAGCCAGAGGCAACATGGTTTTTGTGAAGGGGAGGTCGTGTCTCACTGACTTAATCAAGTTTTTCGAGGAAGTGACAAAGGTTATTGATGAGGGTAGGGCAGTGGATGTTGCCTACATGGACTTCAATAAGGTCCTCCGTGTGGAGCCTGGTGGTTCCTCACCTCTGCGGCGTCCGCCATCCTCCGAGTTGGTGACTGCTCTGCCCTCGGCCACACTGGTCACCACCAGGGTCCCCTCCTCGAAGCAGGTGAGGATTCACAGGTCCGGCACCCCACCGCCAGTCAGGGCCCTCTCCCACTGATTATGGGAGAGCTTTTCCTGAGGAGACACAGAGAGGGCATTGTTAGCCACACGCGTGGTTCACAGTGGTGGGAGGTGGGTGTGAAGCGGGGGGTGGGATGGAGGGAGGGTTGAAAGGTTGGGTGGAGGGAGTACTGAACGGGCAGAGGAGGGTAGAGGGTTGCCTCAGGGGATGCTCCCTTGGGGGATGGGGGCGCGTGGATGCTGCTGTCTACTCACTCATGCTGCCAGAGGTAGGTCGTTGACCTTCTTCCGGCATTGGAGACCGGTCCTTCTGGTCACACTACCCGAGCTGACTGCTGCCGCCATCTCACCCCAGGCAGCACTGGCTGCCTTGTGGCTCACTCTCCAGGACTTCAGGGGAACAGGACATCCCTCTTGGCCTTCACTACGTCCAGGAGCCTCTCCAGGTCAGAATCCCCAAATTTTGGGGCTGGTCTCCTCGGCCCCATTGTTGCGAACTGGTTCAGGTTGGCTGAGCAGGTACTACTCAACGTTGTTAGCGGGGGGCTGGCGAGTACGATCCCAGCGAATCAGCTGGTGAGCCGGCATTCAGGGCGAGAAGCCCATGAGGCCTTGTTAAGTGGACCAATTAACATAGAACAGCATTGCCGGCCTTGCTGGGCCAAGCACCGGGAAAGTCGCGGCAAATCCCACTTGCTAACACACTTCGAAATTTTTAGAAAGAATCGCGCCCTCTAATTCTATGATCCTCGGTGTGATTTGAGATATCATTCTGTGACAAAGTACCCAGAGTGTAGTGGCAGGGTCCTCGAAATGATACCTGACAACGAAGATTCTGAGGGAGACAATGAAGATAATGATGAAACGAAAGAGAAAATGCTGGAAAATCTCAACAGGTCTGGCAGCATCTGTAGGGAGAGAAAAGAGCTAGCGTTTTGAGTCCGATGACTGTTTGTCAAAGCTAACAGACAGAGAAAGTGGGAAATATTTATACTGTGGAGTGAGAATGAAAGATGAGTCATAACCACAGAAACCTAGGGAAACCGGGTGCTAATGGCTACAGAAACCAAGGGGAAAGAGTGCTAATGGCTGTCCCCAGAGAGGACAAAAGATGTGAAAGGTCAAACAGCAGAGAAACTAACATCAGAGGATGAACTGTAGATGTGGGGGGAGGGAAAGGGTGAAGCAAAGAGGAGAAATGTGAAGGAAAGGTGGATTGTGGGGTGGGGGAATTAAATATATATTAAGAAAGAAATGGTAAAAGACAGTAAAATGGGATGAAAACAAATGGGTCGAGGTGGGGTAGAGCTGATCATCTGAAGTTGTTGAATTCGATGTTCAGGCCGGAAGGCTGTAGCGTGCCGAACCGGAAGATGAGATGTTGTTTCTCCAGTTTGCGTCGCGCTTCACTGGAACATTGCAGTGGGCCAAGAACAGACATGTGGTCATGGGAGCAGGGTCTTTTGTTAAAATGGCAAGCAAGAGGAAGGTCAGGGTCCTGAATGCGCACAGACCGAAGATGCTCAGCAAAGCGATCACCCAGTCTGCGTTTGGTCTCTCCGATATAGAGGAGACCACATTGGGAGCAGCGAATGCAGTAGACCAAATTGGAAGGGATGCAAGTGAAACACTGCTTAACCTGGAATGGGTGTTTTGGCCTGGGATGTTAAGCATGGAAGAGGTAACGGGGCAGGTGTTACACCTTCTGCGATTGCATGGGAAGGTGCCATGGGTGATGGGAGAGGTACTGGGTATGGTGGAGGTGTGGACTAGATTGTCTCGGAGGGAACGGTCTCTGCGGAATGCTGACAGAGGGAGTGAAGGGAAGATGTGTTTGGTGGTGGCATCATGCTGGAGTTGGCGAAAATGGCGGGGGATTATGCTTTGCATACGGAGGCTGGTGGGGTGAAATGTGAGAACGAGGGGGACTCTATCCTTGTTCTGGGAGGGAGTGGAGGGGGCGAGGGTAGTGGCGCGGGAGATGGACCGCACACTGTTGAGGGCCCTGTCCACAACTGTAGGTGGGAAATCACGGTTGAGGAAGAAGGTACACATTTTCAAAGCACCTTTTTGGAAAGTGGCATCATCGGAACAAATGCGACGGAGGCGAAGGAGTTTAGAGAAAGGGATGGAGTTCTTACAGGGTGTAGGGTGCGAAGAGCTGTAGTCCAGATAGCTGTGGGAGTCAGTGGGCTTGTAGTGGATATTAGTGGATAATCTATTGCCGGAAATGGAGACAGAAAGATCAAGGAAGGGAAGGAAAGTGCCTGAGATGGACCAGGTGAAAGTGATGGAGGGGTGGAAACTGGAAGCGAAGTTGATGGAATTTTTCAAGTCCGGGAGAGAGCATGACGCGGCACCAAAATAGTCATAAATGTACGGTAAAGGAGTAGTGGGAGGGGGCCCGGGTATGCCTGGAACAAGGAATGTTCCACATACCCCATAAAAAGGCAAGCGTAGCTAGGACCCATGCGGGTACCCATTGCTGAACCTTTGATTTGGAAAAAGTGAGATGAGTGAAAGGAGAAGTTGTTGAGAGATAGAATGAGTTCAGCCAGGCGGAGGAGAGTGGTGGTGGATGGGAATTGTCCGGGCCTCTTTTCGAGAAAGAAGTGATGAGCTCTCAGGCCATCATGGTGTGGGATGGAGGTGTAGAGGGATTGCACATCCATGGTGAATAGAAGGTGGTTAGGGCCCACGAACTGGAAGCTATCAATATGACGCAGGGCATCAGAGGAATCCCGATGTAGGTGGGAAGGGAATGGACCAGAGGAGTGAGGATGGAGTCAAGATAAGAGGAAATAGGTTTGGTGGGGCAAGAGCATGCTGACACAATGGGCCTGCCGGGACAGTCCTTTTTGTGGATTTTGGAAGTAGGTAAAAGCGGGCTGTCTGGGGTTGGGAGACTATGAGGTTGGAAGCCGTAGGGGGAAGGCATCCAGAGGAAATGAAGTCGCTAACGACGCTGGAGATAATGGCTTGATGTTCAGTGGTCTGGTCATGGTCCAGGGGGAGGTAAGAGGAAGTATCTAAGAGTTGGCGCTCAGCCTTTACTAGGTAGAGGTCAGTGCACCAGACGACAACAGCACCCACTTTGTCGGCAGGTTTGTTGACAAAGTCAGGGTTAGACCTGACGAAGTGAAGAGCAGAAAGTTCGGAAGGAGAGAGGTTGGAATGGGTGAGGGGGGCAGAAAAATTAAGACGGCAATTTCCCGTCGACAGTTCTCAATGAAAAGATTATTGTCCCGGCCCCGGGGGGGTCAACTTGGAGGCAGAATGTTGGAGGCACATGAAAGGATCAGTAGAACGGGGGGAGGATTCTTGCCCAAAGAAGTGGGCACGGAGAGGAAGGCGGCGAAAGAAGAGTTCAACATCATGTCGAGCCCGGAATTCATTGAGGTGGGGATGTTAGGGTACACAGCTGAATCCTTTGCTGAGAACAGCACGCTCAGCCTCAGAGAGGGGACGGCCGGAGGGTATGGTGAACACGCGGCAGTGGTGTTGATATTGGGAGAAATGGGGTATGAGGGATTGGGACTGGTGGAGGGCCTGGGATGGGCTGTGGTGTTGATGAGTTGTTGAAGCTTGTGTTCCTTAACATCTGTAAGAAACAGGAAAAGATTCTTGTTCAGGCGTCGAATGAAACTGGGGACAGGGACAGCTTTGAGAGAGAGTAAGACGGTGCTGCTGGAGAGAGATGTCAAGTGTCTTCATGTGGCAGCGCATGGCACTGAATGTGGCTTTCAGGATGCGGCAAGAGCAGCAGTTGGAAGAATGTTGTATATCCTGGAGGAACCTGTAATACTGGAGGTTACATGCAGGGTGGAATTTAAGTTGAAACCCCTGTGGGGTAAGTCGGAGACGAAGACAGTCACCGAGGAAGGAAATATGGCTGTGGAAGCGAGTCTTGGTAAATACCTTGTCCAACACTAAGAGAGAAATGGAAAGCAGTGAAGTTGGATAATGGGGGAGGGACTTACAGAAATCCTGTCGGAGAGAAGAGCAGTACTTCTTCAGGGTAGGCATTCCTGGAAGAGAGGTGGCAGTGAGTTAAACACTGGATAAAAGCAAATTACTGTGGATGCTGGAATCTGAAACGAAAGAGAAAATGCTGGAAAACCTCAGAAGGTCTGGCAGCATCTGTAGGGAGAGAAAAGAGCTAACGTTTCGAGTCCGATGAGTCTTTGTCAAAGCCAACAGACAGAGAAAGTGGGAAATATTTATACTGTGAAGTGAGGATGAAAGATGAGTCAAAGCCACAGAGACCCAGGGAACCGGGATAATGATGAATCTGCAAATTAATTCCTATAATGAATGTTGTGATTGTGGACTTATCAGTGTAATGTCAGAGCTTGCATTTACATGAGGCACGATTTAAGGTCCAGGTGCACCGGTTAAATAGTTGGAGAGGCCAAAATTGGGATCGCAAATCGTCATCTAACCGGCCCGCTCCCGCTGGCGGGTTCCGGATCCCGTCAAAATGAGAAGATCATTGACACCAATTAAGACTCATCTCCAACTCCTTTGTGAGATGTAAGTCCAATCTTTTGAAGAAGAAGTTACGCTCTCGGCCAAATGACCCTGATTCAAGGTTAATGGCATAATACAAGAATATTGATATAGTGCAACCTTCTGCTTAACTGTCAGAATATTTGAATTGGAACAAGTCCAGGGAAATACATCTGTTTTTTCCCCTAATGCAGCTGCATATCCACCTAAAATCAACTATTTGCACTATATAATGAATTGTTGCCTGCTTAAATTTGCTACTTGGAAATCAATGTTGTGTCCTGCTGAGCATTTTCCGTATTTTTCATTTTTATTTCAGAGTTCCAGCGGTATTTTGCTTTTGCACTTGGATATTAAACTCACTGGGACAACACTAATTATTTGGAAATGAGGACATATATTCAGCAACGCAGAGCGAAGATAGTGAAGCTGTCGTGTGCTTTTTTTATTCAGCACTTCCAGTCCCTTGTTAAAAGCCAGCCTAATCTGAGGGCCAAGGCAACCCCTATAAGAAAAGTGAATTCCCACTGTCAATCACTCAGTGGGCTGTGCTAAATCCTGTCATTCTTTGTTACACACATAACTACTTTATGATATCTACAGGGCTAACTTTGGTTTATCATTGAGCACTTCATTTTCAGCCTCAAAGGACTATGGCGTGAAATTCAACCACATATTTTAAAATTGGTTTGTACTTCCACAGACAGTTGTATATGAACACACTGTACAAAAAACAATTTTACCCCAGTTGTTCGGTTACCGTTTACAAACCCTTTGAAAATCAAAGTCGCCAGAAGACTGCTTTCCGCTTTGAGGAGGAGAGCTCACTGGTGGTGATTTAATCTGAGGGTCACCACATCTCAGGCAAGGGACAAGGTTGAGAAGGCAGGACTTTCATGGTAACCTCAGCAGGTATGGGAATTGAACCTATGCTGGCACTGCTCTGCATCATAAACCAGCCATCCAGCCAACTGAGCTAACCAACCTCCCGAGCACAACTTTTATAGAATCATAGGAAAGTTCTGACACACAAAGAGGCCATTTGGCTCATCGTGTCTGTGCTAGTCAAAATAAAAAGAGAAAACCTGAAGGTTATTGACAACCTGAGGAAGAATTTCACACTAATTTCATATCTGACTGAGAATCACACCCATAATTCAGATATTGTACTTGTTAATGGGGCCTTAAAATATTATCCATCTTCATCTACTGTCTAACTTTATTTTTCTCTTTGAGATTATTTAAGTTGCATGAGACACAAAAAATCCAAAACAACTGATTCACATAGGAAATGTATGTTCCAAACCAAAATGGGTAGCAATTTAGGTCACTGGTTCTGTATCCGCCTAATACAGTCCAGTAATTCCCAAGGCTGCCTAATGAAGGGTGAACAATCAGGTACAGGCAAGATGGGACCATTTAAATGAGGTGGAAATAGGTTCCCCCAGCTTTCTGCCTCATTTTCTAGTGGTGGAGCTTGTTTTTTAAAATAAATTTAGAGTACCCAATTCATTTTTTCAAATTAAGGGGCAATTTAGCGTGGCCAATCCACCTACCCTGCACATCTTTGGATTGTGGAGGCGAAACCCACGCAAACACGGGGAGAATGTGCAAACTCCACATGGACAGTGACCCAGAACCGGGATCGAACCTGGGGCCTCGGCGCCGTGAGGCGGCAGGGCTAACCACTGCGCCACCATGCTGCCCTTGGTGGAGCTTTTTGGATGCCCAAACACCGGGGCCCACATCTGTCCCAGCTCTCCTTACTCTTACCGCTGGTGCTCATAAGTAGCTATCTACAGAAGGTTCTATTTAACATTTAAATGTCCAGGAAATATGATGTGCACATGCCTAGGCAAGTGAAATGTGCATTGGGTATTTTATTTCTGCATTGTGTCCAGAAAGAGAGGCACAGGGAAGTCAGCCCTGTTAGTAGTCTTTATTCACAGGAATGTTGAATTGTGTTCCTTTATCTAATTTGTTGAATTTGCTGTTCATAAACAGTCTAAATCATTTGGTTTTGTCCTTATTCAGCTTAAAGGGAATACTATCTACATTTACCTACTTGGCAAGAGATATTCATTGCAACGCATTCTTTACATGTATCTTTCACCAATTTAATAATTTCTATGAGCAGAAAAATATGCTTGTCCCAGTCAGTTGTAGTTCAAAATAATGTTAGATTGCCTCAAGTGATATCCAACTTGTACTCATCATTTTCCTCCTCCACTTCTACATCTGCAGAGAATTGTTCCTGCGTATCTTTCATGGGCTTCAGTCTGAGTAAGAAAAAAAACACATCAATTCTGCAGGGTTGTTCAATGCCGTTTCTTTGTGGGTAATCCTAAGGGCCCATTTTCAAATCCTTTGAGATATCCAATCAGATATCCAATCAAGGTAAGCTTATCAGGGTAACAGGGTAAAATTTCAGGCAATTGGAAAGCAGCAACCAATAATTATTGACAAGGAAGGAAGTGTGAAACAATATATGTATTCAGTCTGCCATCTGTTGGGCAAAACAATCCGTGACCTCAGGTGCGATTCAATGAAAAAAATTCTATGTCCAGTTCGGGCGCGTTTAGTGGGGTGTTTCATGGCAGCAGCAACGCCAAGAAAGACCCCGCTATTCAACGCACTTTGCCATTTTATTTGGCCTAGGCTCGGAATGCCCCATCAGGGCCACACTTTAGTCACTGACTCACCAGTGCAGGAAAATGACTTGTGGATTGGGTGCCATTTTTAAAGGTAGTCCTGATTGTTCGACACCTCCCCCCCCCCCCCCCCCAAATGCCCCACCATGGCCTCCAGAACCTCTCCCCCCCCCCCCACCCCCCCATTTCACCCAACTTACTTCTTCCAGGATCCTTGAACCCCACCTCCCCTCTTATGGGTAAGGCGCCCTTGCACCTGACCCCTGGCATTACCAGCCTGGCACTTTAACAGTGTCCCTGCCAGCTTGGCAGTGCCACCCAGGCACCCCAGGTGCCAAGGTGCTCAGGTGCTAGCAGGCATTCTAAGGTGCCACCATGCCCTGTCCCTATCCACCCAGGGATCTCCAATGGCCTGGCATTAAGTCCCTAATGGTTCATTCAAATACGCTAATCCAAATGCGCCCAGTGTGGATGAGATCCAGATCACGGCATCTCACGAGTTTCGGTTCAATCTTGCCAAACGTCTGCAGCGTTGCAAACCTAACGAGGGGCCTCTCGCCAGATTCAATTATGTTCTCGTGACACCAGGCCACCCCTCTTTACTTTGACAATGACAAAAGTAACATTTCTCTCTCAGTGAATTTATTGTTGGAAAATCCATCCAAATGTTTATGTTTGCTTGTGTGAACAAACTCATTTACATATTTCTTCTTTACCTAACCTTTTCACTTTGCAGATTTGCCATGACACCTCATTCAGCAGGAGCACAATTTGGATGAAAATATTGTGTCAAGCATGAACAGTCAGTCATTTCTACCAGTGAAATAACAAGGAGAACAAATTAAAATCCCTGCAAATACATGGCAAAAAAAACTTTCATTCAACATCTTGTTTCTCCACTAGAAATAGGGACATGACAATAATCGGAAATGCTTACCATACAATAATATTTGATGCTTCTGAAATACTTGTACATAGAGTCATACATAGAAAATAGAAGCAGAATGAGGCCATTTGTCCCTTTGAGCCTGCTATACCATTCATTATGATCACGGCTGATCATCAAGTTCGATACCCTGATCCCGCCTAACGTTCTTTCCCATGAAAAATGGGGAAAGTCCGAACCTTAAATTCATGCAGGTCCCCAGAATGTCTGCGATAAACTGAAGAAAAACGTGCTGACAGACTGCAGCTCCCCATATGTGGCTGGGTGTACATCATCTTGACATTTTTATTAATTGGCAGTAAAACTGAACAATCACGAATCATATTAGTACTTGCTTTAGGGTAATCCCACTTAATCCAAAATGCAGAGGCAATACAAAACTACTCGGAATTAAAATTCTAGGGAATTCTAGGGAAACTACTTTTTTGCACAATAGATGAATTTATATTTTCAAATAAGACACCAACAAGCAAATTATTAACTCTTTTTTGAGGTAGTTTGTTCCAAAAAAAGAAAATTATCACCTGGAATTTTCTTAGCGGGTGCTCTGATCATAATGGATAGACATGTATATAATTTGTCTCTGCTGAAGCTGCAGTGGCCTATTTGGAAAACCCCCAAGGTTTTTATCAAATTCCTGATAAAAGCATTTAACATATTGAAGTGGCTGTTTACAGTAAGTTCACATTGACAATAAAATGTGAATTATTGCTGTTGTTAAGATCCATACTTATTAGCTGCTTCTGCAAATTGGTTTCACACTTAAAGATATTGCAGGTGATATTGAAATCTGCACATTGATTTGTACTAATACTTTGAATGATATTAGTACAAATCAATGTACATATTTCAATGGGTTTTGCAACTGTGGTCAATCTCCTTTGACAAATTACCATTCAGATGAGCCAGAGTGCAGTATCTATAGAATCCCTACAGTGCAGAAGGAGGCCAGTCGGCCCATCAAGCCTACACCGACCCTCTGAAAGGGCATCCTGCCCAGGCCACTCCACACTACACCCTTGTATGCTTCACCCGTGCCGGTGTTATGTAGTTACATTGTGTACCTTGTGTTGCCCTATTCTGTATTTTCTTTTATTTCCTTTTCTTTTCATGTACTTAATGATCTGTTGAGCTGTTCGCATAAAAATACTTTTCATTGTACCTCGGTACACGTGACAAAAACAAAATCCAATCCAATCCATAACTCCACCTAACCTACACCTCTTTGGACACTAAGGGGCAATTTTAACATGGCCAATCACATCTTTGGACTGTGGGAGGAAACCAATGCAGACACTGAGGTAATGTGCAAATTCCACATAGGAATTGTACCAGGGTCTCTGGCGCTGTAAGCTAGCAGTGCTAAACCATTATGCCAACAATAGATATCTGCTCAACCCTTGAGTCCCACTCACTTTCACCAAGATATTGAGCAAAGGCGCACTGTTATTCGTGAAAGATACCAATTCTATGTGTGAGATTGTCTGGTGTCATAAAGGTTCTGCTTAAATACAGAAGTGTGGTTCCAGTCATTTGGCACAGAGGAAAAGCACAAATAAGAAAAGACTGCATCAAAGTGATGTACATTTCTCAGCCTTGAGGTAAAAGAGTACATCATGAACAGTACAGACTATGTAAAGACTTATTTACTTATCTTTGTAAGTGTTGTATGTAAGCGAATAAAATGGTATATTTAGTTATCCACACTTGTAAAGAAAATACTAATTATTTATGTTTCAGGAACTAATTAAAAATGATTAAACTTCACTGATTTGCAGGTCTGAAATTTTAACTCAACTACTTCCACCAGTGATGTGCATCCCCCACCTCACTTCTGAATTCCCACAACTCTTCTCCCAAACAAAACATATTACGTTGGCCATAAGCAATGCCATGAGACATTTGCTTTATCTATAAGCTTTACATGTAAAACACTGGTTGTCCATTGCACTTTGGTGCTGTCAATTAAAATTATCCTGAAACAGCAACAAATTAAAACTGAATAAGTAATGAATCAATTAACACATAGCAAGCTGGAATAGAAATTGCTCATCAGTAATTTTAAACAAAATTATATAGTCAATTAAAAACAAATTGAGAAGTGCAGTCAGACGTAATTCATTTTTGTTTACAATTTTCTTCCAGCCATAATCTTCCTTCCACAACAAAGATATGCAGCAGAATAAAAATGTAAAATGTTAAAAAAATTAGAAGTCAATGGAAGTGTTAATGTTGTATTTGAAAGACCAGGGTATTAGCTTCTAATGAAAGGACATTACCTTGAAACTTCCATCCCGACTGATGCTGCCTAACCTGCTGAGTTTTTCCAGCATTTTGTGATTTCATTTCAGATTTATAACATCTGCAAAACATTACTTTTATTTAGTTTATGGCATTTCCCAGAGTCATATCTCTTAGTTGAAGCAACTCAGCAAGATAGCAGACTGCAGAATTCAGCATCTGTGCCTACAACATTCCGAATTTATGATTAACAGCAAGACTGGCCACTCACAGAGCACAGCAGAATCTGTTATTTCCAAGTCTGCACATTGATAGAAAAAACTGAGGACCAAGTTCCAAATAAATCCATTATTTAAAGCAACTAAGGTAATTCACATTTGTTTTGTATAAAAATATCAAAACAATGTGAAGCACAAACGTTGGAATTATATCTTGAAGTAGCCATCATAGGAAACCAATATAAGCCATGGTATTCAAAGCTCTGTTTATTTAGTAAATATGGCAGAATAGCAATCCTGGAGGACTGTACCATTATTCAAAATGAAAGTTCAGGAAATAAAATCCTGAATTTAGATTGCAATGGACGCAGAGGATGAAATATGGTCAATCTTGGCTCAGTGGTGTCCCTTGTTAGAGGAAAAAATGGAAATGTTCCACTTAATAAAAAAATCATTCTAAATGATGGCAGGATTTTAGTAGCAACACTATGGGTATTGTATCTACAGTATAAAACAGTATGTGTGGCACATAATGCAGTCTCTTTGTCAATTTTTTGGCATAGGCTATAAATTGTTACTTTCCGGAGTACCTCATGAATAAAACTAGTTAACATACTATAATGCTTGTAACTTTGTACATTCCATATCGAATCAGTTGGACTGAGGTCATTGCCTTGGAAATAATTTGGGGAAATGTCATTATTTATAGAATAGCATCTTTGTTCATAATTCAAATTTAAACATTAAATAATGTTCAATGTTTGGTTTTTTAATTGAGATTATTTTAGGGTCCTTCAGCTGTTTCATCTTTGTTGGAAAGGAATCGTTGGATTTAGTTTCTCATTGTTCAAAAATTATTTTTATATTTAGAACTGTTATGTTCTCACACGTCACTTGGGTTCTTTTTAATCGGAATTGAATGGCAACAATCTAGGGTCAGTAATGTGCGATTTTATGGGTGAAGTAGGGGTGGCAAGAGAACTGTTATAAAGTACAGGAAAGGCTAACTCACCATACAGAGGGGAGATTTATATGTAAAAATAGTCCTGATTTTATTGACAATTCTGTTTTTCTAGCCTATCTAATACAGCAATATGAGTTTGAATCAGATTGTGGCCCTATTTATATTCCCTCACTGGAATTCCATCACCCTGACCAGAGTTTAGCACATGCCTGGTTACACACATGTACAGAGCTCCCTTATACTCTTAATAGTTAAAATTTAAACATGTGAAGGAGAAGAGGAAGTTGCCTTTCATGACCTCAGAGCATCTCAAAGAGTATGGGTGAAAGCATCAGCACTGTTTAAACATTTAAATTAACTCCAGACAGGTTTCAAGAGTGTCTAGGAGGTAAGGGTGGATGCCCTGGGCAATGTTTAAATTTGGTTGTGTTCCTTGTGGTGTCAAATCTAACTGAAGAGAGATTGTGTCTTCCGTGCAACTTCAAACTGCTTCTCTTCACAGTCGGTTGCATTCAACTCCAGGTTTACATTAAAACTTTACTGGCCTTGTTC
This sequence comes from Scyliorhinus torazame, assembly GCF_047496885.1. Lineage (NCBI taxonomy): Eukaryota > Metazoa > Chordata > Chondrichthyes > Carcharhiniformes > Scyliorhinidae > Scyliorhinus > Scyliorhinus torazame. The sequence continues at coordinate 179,821,023 of NC_092715.1, forward strand.
TGAGGTGGCACTAAAATTGCAAAGTGAATACATCAGAGAAAGAGTTTTACCGACAATGGATTTTCAATGGCGGTGTTTGTAAAATGCCAGGTTGCATGTTTTCACAAATTAGTGAAAAAAATTCCTGTGGCTGTTTTAAGCATGCACGGCCGTAGGTTTACTCAGCTTATTTACACATGTATATAAAGACGAACAACTCTGATAAATTGTAATAATAACAAAAGGTGTATAATAAACTGCGATGCGAGGAGTCACAATATTGACAAATACATTTGCAGATAAGATGAACCATGGTCACTGTGATAATTTGTTTAGTTTTATTCAAAATAGATTTTTATATTTGGTGATCTCCAGCAGATTGTGAAAAGTGAGCTGTAGGATTTAGCGAACGATTGTGAGGAATGGTGGTAAAGTGAGATTATTTTACCTTGTACTTTGGAAATGGGAAACGATTCTTGGGAGTCTGAGAGATTTTGTATACTGAGAGCAGAATGGATTCTAGGATCTGTTGCCTCCAGGTAGCAAAGAGGGAGGGAGAGACAAAGTAGGAGGGTGCTATGTGGGGGAAGGCTGCGAGGGTGTTGTGAGGCGGCACGGTGGGAGGTGGAAGCAGATGTGTGAGGGATGGAGAAGAGAGGAGGGTGTGTGGGTCAGGGAATGAAAATTGGGGAGGGAGCTGGAAGGATGTTGTGAGGAGGTAGGGATGGACTTGTGAGAAGGGGTAGTACAGGGACGGAGGTGGGATGAGTAGAACGTGGTATCAGGGGGCAGTTAGGAAGGTGGAGAGAGGTTCCGATGGGGTGTAGGAACGGAGATGGGAAAGAACGGGGGTTGGGAATGTTGTATGAGGACGCAGGAAGGGAGGTAACAAGAGGGTCAGATGGGATGGCAAGACGGAGGTGGAAGAGGACAGGGGGTGGGGGAGTATGAGGAGGCATGAAGGGTGGTGGCGGGAAAGGAGGTGACAAGAGGGTCAGATGGGATGCCAAGATGGAGGTGAGAGATGACATGAGAAGATGGTATGAGGGGACAGTTGGGGAGGTGGGGAAAGGGACACAGTGGGTGGTAGGGATGGAGGTGGGAGACAATAATCTTTATTATTGTCACAAGTAACCTTACATTAACACTGCAATGAAGTTACAGTGAAAATCCCCTAGTCGCCACGCTCCGGCTCCTGTTCCGGTACATTGAGGGAGAATTCAGAATGTCCAAACTACCTAACATCTTTTGGGACTTGTGGGAGGAAACAAGAGCACCTGGAGGAAACCCACGCAGACATGGGAAGAACGTGCAGACTCCACAGTGACCCAAGCAAGAATCGAACCTGAGACCCTGGAGCTGTGAAGCTAGTGTGCTAACCACTGTGCTACCGTGCCGAGGAAAGGGGGTTGGGAAGGTGGTATGAGGGGGCAGTTAGGGAGGTGGGTGACAGTTGCTAAGGCGAGCACCAGTGTGCAAACCAGCAGCTGTGCGTCTGCGATGTCCAGGAAACGCTTCCAGGAAAAAAGACATTGCTAATGAGTTCGCAAGACAGGGATACAGTGGCCATCAAATAACCTTTATGCAAACACGGACTAAGAGAAAAAGCATCTTTTTAATTAATTTCTCCGCTGATTTAAGGTCACTTTACTTCACTTTTATAAAAAATGGGGAGAAAGCTAGAAAAGGAGAAAGTCTACATTCGATGGTTCTCCCGTTTCGTTTGCACCACCCAGTGGAGCTGTTGCAATGTGTGTCACTGAGGGAGCAGAGGGCGCTCTCTCCCCTTGAGGTAAGTCCTCCCCTAAGCCCACGTGCTTGTGCTCACTCTGCATTGACAGCAGCCAGTGAAAAGCCCCTGGTCGTTCTGCAGCCTCTCAGTCTCAGCTCGCCGGAGTGGCGGCTTTTTGCAAAGAACCTAGGCACGCTTTCGATCTCTTAAACAGGAACACCCTTTCTTTAAAAAAAAAAGTTCACATTCATGCATTTCCCCCCCTTCCCTACCCCAGTTTGATTTTTTGTTTGGGGGTTGGTGGTGTCCCTCTGCATTACTCCGCAGCTAAAGCAAAAGTTTTTAATTTTTTTTTTCTTTGCAAACTTTTTCTTTTTGAAAACCGCACGTTTACCAGATTTATTTTATGAGCAGCTGAAAAGAGCACGAGTTATAGTGTGAACGCTCGTCCGGTCAACTGACTGTGAAGTTCTTTTTTTAAAACAAAACGTGATCTGGAAATCCTTCAACAAGCCAAGGAGCCAAGTGTGTTCCCGGAATGGGGGTACAGTGCTGTTGGAAGTTTCTGCTGGGATGTGTAGCAATTGCAGGCATCGTGGTGGAAAAAGTGACTGGACAGCAATATCCAAGAAACTTTGAAGCACAAAGATTCAATCCAAATGAAATGAGGGAAGCAGCCAAAGTGAGGAGAAGAGGACATGATATGTTGAGAGGGTATTCTTTCATTTTTTTAAAAGCAGAATGCATATGGGTCCGAATATATTTGTAATTTTGTTCAAAACATAGGGACTGGAATATTACTTGATGTAGCCATAATGTTTTAGTGTAAAAGCAGACTTCTTGCTGGGCTGTCATCCACTAACCTTTACAGCAAAGTGAGAATTGAATGCATGATTGGAAATTTCCCGGATTCCTTTCGAGAAATTTCCTTCCGTCTGTGTTCATCGGTAACAATCATCTGTATTTACAGTTGGAAGGTTAAAAAAAATAAGGAAAAGCCCCAAGTTTTGAAAATACACAGACCGGTCATCATCTGTATCGAAAACGGAACAGGTTACGATATTTCGAGCACTTATTCTGACCAAACTGCGAATCATCTCGACCTTATTAGAAAACTATTCAGCAGCTTTACAAACCAGAGTTAAAAGTTAATCGGCCAAGCAGCTTTAATTGCTGTCTGCAAAACTCCAAAGTGAGCGACATTGGCTTTGCCAGTTTTAGTATTCGCAAACCTACAGAACTTTGCAGAATAAAATAATTATAGCCTCAGCTGTGAGAAAACTGGTCAGTCTTTTTGTATGGAAAATCTGTAGAGTGGGCGTACAATACAGAATGGGTTCGAAAGGTTTATTCAGATAAGAAAAGACTGCAATCATTTTGAAGAAAGTGGGAAGTTGCCTTATTTCAGATTTTTAAAAAATGATTTTTAAAGTGTCCTCTCCCGAGTAAAGTTGCGTAGAGCAAAATTGTTAGGGTTAAAAGTTGATGTAGTACTTAAAATTATGGCAGGGATAGCAGAAGCCAAACAAAATGTATGGCTTTCCTTTCTGCCTTCAAAAAGTAGCCTATACTTCTATACTTGTCGAATTTTCGCCCCCCTGCTTATTATTTATGGCATAGAAAGTCATTGTGGAAAAACCTGGGTTACTTTATCTTTAAGTGTAATTGTTCCTTTGATGCATTTTCTCTATCGTTGATAATTAAGCTAGAAATCGGTTTTGTTTTTACTTAACCTGTGATCCTATTTTTCTATTTTAAAGTGCTCTGTTTAATTTTTGAATGGTTTTGATTTTCAATGTATGCATCTCAGGCCAAATGTCTGTGGGTCTCGATTTCACTCCTACTGCTGCCCGGGATGGAAAACGTTACCTGGCGGAAACCAGTGCATTGTCCGTAAGTGCAGTTTTCTGTAACATCCTCATTTTATATTTTATTCAGCGGGATGTGATATTATATGATGCAATGTCATTTTTGAACATGTTTAAGCAAAATATCATATACAGCATGTATGTAAAAACCATCTGGGCACAATAAATGTAAAAAAGTTGTGACAAACGTCATACAATAGCTTTGTTATCATAATGTTTGAGCTATTATTTTCGCTACAGAACTTGCATTTCATTTCTGCTGCAGATGGAAAATTATTGTCTGTGGCACTACGAACAAATTTTCTCTGTCTTTAACAAAGTGAAATTGAATCAAGGGAAGATCCGAACTCTAAAGTGAAATTTGAGGACCAGGATGCTGAGACGTCAGTTAGGGAATTAGGTTAGCCAAAGCATGTATGCTTGTGTTTGGAATGCTGGCAAGTAGAAGTGCATATCAATTAGCATAGGTAGGTAGCCTTGTGGTACTGAAATGCAACCTAGTTTCTGTCTGCTTGAAAACTATTCAGTAAAAAATAAAATCACTGCCGTTATTACAGATTCTATTATTAAACCTATCAATGGAAGAGATGTTTTCCTGTTCTCAGATGGAGCTAGAGGAAATTAAAATTCAAAACACAGCAATTATAAATTTGTAATCCTTGGCATGTTACTGCTGAAACTCAGATTGGTGATGCACTATTCTAGGGCCACCAATTCAATCCTTTTCTGGGCATGCAAAATCAACAGGTGATAAATGTTATAGATTTGACCTGATTACTCTAATGATACGGCTAAATCAAATTTCAAAGTTTAGGCATCAGTTAGTGGAAAAAAATCCTCTGAAACCAGTTTTCAGCCAGCTAAAGAAGAATATTTAAAGATATGGGGGCAGCACACTGATTATCAGTGCTGCCTCACAGTGCCAGGGACTCGGGTTCAATTCTAACCGTGGGCGACTGTGTGGCATTTGTACATTCTCCCCGTGTCTGCATGGGTTTCCTACGGGTGCTCCAGTTTCCCCCCACAAAGATGTGCAGGTTAGGAGGATTTGCCATGCTAAATTGTCCCTTAATGTCCAAAGGTTAGTTGGGGTTACAGAGATAGGGCGGGAGAGTAGGCCTAGGTAGGGTGATCTTTCAGAGGGTCGGTGTAGACTCGATGGCCGAATGGCCTCCATCTGCACTGTAGGGATTCCATGATTCTATGAGTTCCATTTCTGGAATTCACAATGGGGCTTGGAAAGCACAAGGCAAAAGGTAGGTACAATAATTTAAATATGCAGCATCTAACAGAAAGATTTATTGTATAACCAAAAAGTTAACTGTTGAAGGATAGAATTGGAGACAACCTTTACACATTCTTATAAGTTTTATTTACAGAAATACACATTACCAATTTGCACCTCCTGACACAACAAGCCGGGTCTGTCCCTATTCATAGGAGCACAAGTGAAATTCCAGTTAATACCCATGACCTGCTACAATTATACACATCTAATATACAATTAACAGATTCAAAGACTTCCATATCTTGTGAAACACCTTTCCTCCTGAAAAATGTCTTTGTCCTCTTTTGTAAAATAATCCTACAGTTGAAAGCTCTCATGAACCCATTTAATTTTAGAGATATTTTTTCTTTCCAGTATTTGTTTCAAACTGGAAAGGTCAATCCCATAATCTTTTCTTCCTCTTTCCTTGGAGTGTACATTATCCCACAATGAATGATTATTTACATAACATTCAACGGTATACATTCTTAAGTTTGCCCACTCTATTTAGGATGTTTGACAAATATCCATATCCACTGCTTCTATTGCATCAAATGTTTCAGCAGCCAGAGTACTATCAACAAGCTTTTAACATTTTTCTTAACTTCAAAGGAAAACATTTCCCATTCTCACCTATCAGAAACCTTATGAAACAAACTGCACTAGAATACTCATCTGGAATATTAGCTCATGAATCATTGCTGAAATGTCTTTCTTCGTGTTTCTAGGGTCAGCAAAAGGATAGGAACTTAAGTGTGCATTTATCCAGATATAATTTTCTTCAATTACATTTCTTAGTTGGCCTTAAAACATTTCCGACTTTCGGGTTTTTCATCGTAGAACTTAACTCCAACATATCAAACTAGCATTGGGTCTAGTCTGAGTGCATAATCAATTCAGCCAATCAATCTAGTTTCGCAATTGCTCTGCCTCTTTAGATATAACAATCTTTCTGGGATGATCTGGAATGATTAATGAAGATTAGAATCGTGCTCTCTAAATACGATTTTTGATTTAAAGTTATTCAAGACTAAATTTGCTTCATAACTAAACCAAGGCCCCCAATTGACTCCCAATTTTACATGCTATTCTAGTCTTATTAATAGAACCCACTCAAATCTTCCAGTATCATCCCATTAGAAATCATCAACATGCATAAGGAAGATGACTGAAGGTTTTCCTTCATGGTACCAATAAAATTATATGGGATCCGCTTTTAGTTGAACACAGCCTATTTTCAGTAAAACAGATCTGACTGAAAAGTAATATATAAAATTAATGGGACCAAAAGCTTGCAGGTGGCACAATGGTTAGCATTGCAGTGTCACAGCACCAAGGAACCGGGTTCACTACCAGCCTCGGGTGACTTGTGTGGAGTTTGTACTTTCCCCTGGGGGCCCCGGTCCTGCGGTCCAAAGATGAGCAGGTTAGGTGGATTGGCCATGATAAATTGTCCCTTAGTGTCCAGGTTAGGTGCGGTTGCGGGGTAGGCTGGGGGTCTCGGTCTACCTAGGTGGGTCGTGATGGGCCGAATGGCCTTCTGCGCTGTAGGGATTCTATGAATGAAAACAAATGGGAATAAAGGCTGCCAAGTTCCCTGGAACTGATGGCCTGCATCCTAAGATAATAAATGAAATGGCTGCAGAGGATGTGGTGGTTGTAATCTTCCACAATTTCCTAGAATTTGGAACGGTCATACTGGATTGGAAATACCCCATATAACACCACTATTTAAGAAAGCAGGGAGACAAAGTAAGAAACTATAGGCAAGTTAGCCTGACATCTGTTTCTTGGAAAATTCTAGAATCCAAAGAGTTAGTAGCTGGGCATTTAGAAAATCATAATACAATCAGGCAGAGTCAACATAATTTTGTGAAAGGGAAATCATGTTTGACAATTTTATTGGAGTTCTTTGAGGATGTAAGGAGCAGAGTGGATAAAGGGAAGAATGTAGATGCTGTATATTTGGGTTTCCAAAATGCATTTAATGAAGCGTCATGTAAAATATTACTGCACAAGATAAGAGCTCATGTTGGGGGTGATATATTATCATGAATATAGGATTGGCTAAATAACAGAAAATGGAGTTGGGATAAATGGGTCTTTTTCAGGTCGGAAAACTAATTAGTGGAGTGCTGCAGGGATCAGTGCTGGCGCCTCAACTATTTATGATTTATATTAATGACTTGGATGAAGGGACTGACTGAAGAGATAGGCTGGATGAGGCTAAAAATTGGTAGATGGAGTATAATGTAACAAAATGTGAGTTTGTCCACTTTGGCAGGAAGAATAGAAAAGCAGAATATTATTTAAATGTAGAAAGACCACAGAATATGGAAGGATCTGTGTTCTATTGTACTTGTATCAAGTTAACCTGCAGGTGCAGTGCGTAATTCGGAAGGTAAATAGAATGTTGGTCTTAATTGCAACGAGGATAGAGTATAAAAGTAGGGAAGTATTTCTGCACTATAGAGGGCATTGGTGAAACCACATCTGGAATACTGTGTATAGTTTTGGTCTCTGTACTTAAGGAGAGATATGCTGAAGATGTTCAATGAAGGTTCACTAGGCTGATTCTTGGGATGTAACTTATTTTCTGAGGAAAGGTTGAGCAGGTTCAGCCTATTTTCATTGACATTTAGAGAATGAATTCTACCAATTTGTCTATGTCGTTTTGAAGTTCTACACTATCCTCCTCACGCTTCAGATTTGTTTACAAGTTTCATGTCATCAGCAGATTTTAAAATTGTGCCCTATACACCAAGGTCTGGGTCTAGGTCAGTAGTATATATCAGGTAGAGCAAAGGTCCCAAGACTGACCCTAGGGAATTCCATTGCAAACCTTCCTTCAGTATATAAAACATCCATTAATCTCTGCTCTCTGTTTCCTATTGTCTGCTAATTTTACATCCATGTTTCTACCATCCCATTTATTCCATGTGCTATAATTTTCTATTAAATGCTTTTAGGAAGTCCCTGCATATCACATCAACAGCATTACCCTCATCAACCCTCTCTATTACCTCTTTAAAGAACTCCAGCATGTTAGTTAAACACAATTTTTGCTTAAGAAATCCACTCTGGCTTTCCTTATTTAATCCTCATTTGTCCTTGTGGCTGTTAATTTTGTCCCAGATCATTGTTTCTAGAAGTTTCCCACCATTGATGTTAAACTGACTAACCTGTCGTTGCTGGGCTTATGTTTACACCTTTTTCTGAACATTTGCAAGTGTCCACTCCTCTGGCACCAGCCTGTGTCCTAAGGACGGCTGGAAATTTATGGCAGTGCCTGCAGTTTCCACTCTCACTTCCCTCACTAGCCTTGAATGTGTCTCATTAGGTCTTAGTGCCTTATCAACTTTATGTACCGACAGCCTATCCTTTACCTCCTTCTTATAAATTTTAAACCCTTCAGGTTTGTTGTTACAGCACCCTGGGCTAGTGTACAGTAAATTCCATCCCCGCTTGACCCGGAGTCGCAACACAATTGAAATTAACTATTTATTTTTAGAAAATACCCAAGTCTTTGGTCTTTGGCTGTCCGATAACTACAGTCAGCAGGTTTGTAAATTAAATACAATTAATTTTTATTAATAACAATAACTATAATTAAATAGGCAGCAAATAAAACTGGTTAGCTATTAATCTAATTCCTAACCTCCCTTCTTTAACTCGCCCCACCCTCTCTACACACACACAAGACAGACAAACACAGAGGGGAAGAGCGGTGTTAGAAAAAGAATAATATGAAAAATAAAAGGATAAAGATCTTTTTCAGCTGGACATCTTCCAGTTGAATGCTTTTTGTCTCGGCCTTCAGTTGGGTATTCTTGCTTTCAGTCTGTAATGGTTTTCACTGAGGATTCATCAGGATCCTCATAATTCTCTGCGGATTATGAAACAGCAAGCAGGAAAACAAATTTGGAGAAAGTGAATGAGAGAGGGAGCGAGAGAGAGTTGTCCTCTGAAAACCCCCACCAGGCTGAACCCAATCACAATCCGTTTCCGGGCACGATACGGTCCTTGGCCAATCCATTGGCAACCAGCCAACCAATCGAACCAAACTCCTCCAACCTCTCGGGTGCTCCGCGGAAAGTCTGAGTTATTCTGTTCAAAATCTAAATCTTCATAGCACAGTGTACTATTTTGCAACTTATGGGTTCTTCATTTCTTCTGCTTTACTTAAAGGTATATGTCCATTAAATATCCATGGATCAAAAATGATAACGACAAAGTAAAAGAAATAGGAAATAAGGGAATCAACAGGAAGGGCCATTATATTGTTTGCCTGCTTTTTCACCATGACCGAGGCAGCAGCATCTTCCTTGGTAACAACAGATACAAAATATTCATTTAATACATTAACCTCCACCTGTAAATCTCACTTTTGGCCCCTAATCCGCTGTACTTCTCCTTTTACTACCCTTAGAACAAATTCTGTGCCTATGAAGACTTGGGGATTCCCTTTAAGTTAGCTTCAGATTCTTTTCATATTCTTTGTTTTTTTACTTCCCCTCTGAATCTTCTATATTCAGCCTGGTTATCTGCTGTATTATCCATCTTAACATCTGTCATAAGCACACTTTTTGTCTTAATCTCTATCTTTCGCCATCCAGGTAGTTTTGGACTTGTTTGCCTTAACTTTCCCTTTCATTGGAATATACCTTGACCGTGCCTGAGTTATCTATTCACTGAAGGTATCCCATTGTTCAGGGACCCTTCTCCTTCGCTAACAATTTATCTGGCCCAGATCTATTCCTACCTCAGCAAAATTTGTTTGCCCCCCCCCCCACCGTGTTAATTAGCCAAACTCTAGATTGTTCTTTGGTCTTTTCCACAGCCATCCTAAACTTTATGATCCAATTATCATGGTCCCTTATACATTCCCAGACTGACACTTGATCCACTTGGCTCACCACATTACCAAGAACCAAGGGCAGGATTCACCGTCCAGCAATGCCTGAATCACGATCGGGCGGAGAATCGCGCCTCAGCCAAAAATTAAGGTCGGCGCTGGGCGCCCAACGGAGCGTAATGCTCTGGTGCCTCGATCGTGACATGAATGTGTTCCCCACCGCACGCCACTGTGAGCATGCAAATTGCACAGTAACTGCTGTTGGCATATTAATGGACCCGACCCAGAAGTCTCCGGCTTCCTGCAATGCTCCGCCTCTGCCAGCAGGAAGTGATGGCAGGACGGTTCACTTGTGGTATTTAAAATCGGGAAACAGGCGCTGTGGCTGATGAGGGTGAAAGAGGAGGTAAGCCAAGTCTTCTAAGGTACAACCGTGGGTTGCCAGTTGTGCTACTGGCTGGGGGTGCATCTGCCAGGGCCGTGTGGGGAGTAACTGGGCGACCAGTAGTCTGACCGTGTTGTCGAGGTGTGTCCTTGGGATTGGGATTGCTGGACACGGACCGCCATTGCAAGGCAGCCATCTGGCTGTGCACCCCTCTGACTGCCCACCATGATCCATAAATGCCCCCCCCCTTTTGCAGGCCAACCCGGTAGGAGCCCAAAAACCCCAGCTGACTGACCAACGGGATGGGCATGGTCCAGCGCAGCCTGTGGCCCACAAGGTGTTGGCATACCCCAGTGCACCCAACTTATGCACTGCCCCACTGCAGGGATGGCAGGAGGACCGCAGTGCGCTCCTTGACCGGCGGACACATGTACCATGGCCGTCGGCACCCCACCCGGCCCACTGCCCCTCGCAGGGCGGACATCTTGCCAGTGACACCCTCAGCTATCCCACCCCGCAGGACTTCAGGCTGTCACCAAGCCCTGGCTGCCCACTGCCCCCAGACAAGTAGGCACAACCTGTGTGCTGCATAAATGACCCTTCAGATACGGTCCCAACAGGCGCCCAACCCCCTGGTCGATCCCCACCCGTGGGCATGGCACCAAGCTGTCTTCTCTGGGGAACAGACAATGCACAGTGTGAGACACATACGGAAGTGGGTAGCACCTGGCTATGGCGTGTGGTACGCGTGTTGACAGGGGGTGGGGGTGGTGGGGTTGGACCATGATTGGTGCCAAGGGTACGGAGGTGGCGGTGACTCACTCTAGCTTGCCTGCGGTTGGCCCGTCCTCACCCAACACTGCCAGTTGGTCCCCCTGCTGGGGTTAGTGCCAGGAGCACGGTTGGTGCCGGGGGCAATGTGGCTCACCCTGGCCGCCTTGAGGAGGTCATGCAACTTCTTCCTGCACTGCTTCCTTGTCCTGGTGGTGGGGCCCATGGCGCTCACGGCCTCTACCACCTGCGCCCAGGCCCAGTTGACATCTGTAGGTGGCAGCTGTCTTCCCTCTTCGGGGAACAGGGTGTCCCACCTCTCCTCCATGGCATCCAGCAGTATTCCAGCTCTGCATTTGCAAATCTCAGGGTCGCTCTCTGGGGTGGCATCTTCTTGGCTGGAATGAGAGTGTGTGGGGAGTGGAATGCTTATATGCAGCTCCAGCCTGTCAGTCTCTCCAGTGCCAATCCCGACCGCAGCGAATCCGACGCCGGTGTGAATTGGAATTGCACTAGCTCCACGTGGCATCGGTGCTGGCCCATTAGTATGTCCTGAACGGCTCCGGGACCGACGCCGCCATCGGGACCCGAGAACACCTGTGATTTAGGCCCGGCGTCAGCATTTAGTCTCTGAAACGTAGAATACCGCCCCAGGTCTTTAGCAGCGCCTCCTTTCTTGGACTAGAAAAATATTGCTGTTGAAAATGTTCATCAACACACTCCAAGAACGCTTGGCGCTCTCTGCCCATTACACTACTCGCATCCCACTCTAGATTTGGATAATTTATGTCCCCATCATAACTACTCCATTGCCGCAATCTAACGGCCACGTTGAGCCTGGAGTGGATCTGCGCGAGCCAGTTAGATAGTGGGAAAGGCCAAAATCGAGTTTCGGCCAGGCGCGATTCGGTTTGCTATCTAACCAGCCTGCTCCTGATGGCACGATCCAGATCTCGCCCAAAGGTGGCAAGAAAATTGTAAACCTCAATTTGCAGTCATTTTCATCTCGTTAGCGAGATTAAAGTCAAATCTAATGGCATCCCAGGATCTAACCGGCGCCCCAGCGAGTAATCACACAGGTGCTGTTTCGTACTCCTTTTCACAACGTGAAACTGGTGCAATACATAGGTACATATATAGACACATAGAAGATAGGAGCAGGAGGAGGCCTTTTGGCCCTTCGAGCCTGCTCTGCCATTTATCACGATCATGGCTGATCATCCAACTCAGTAGCCTAATCTTGCTTTCTCCCCTGAGGGGGCCTGAGGAGTTGAGTACCGATTCCCATTCACGAACATGCAGCTCAAGGGCACCAGAGTTGCTGCCACATTGCTCGGCTGGGCAGGTGGGGAACACACCAGGGGGGTTGAGCTCCAGGATAGCCTGGTTCAGGAGCTCAGCCTGAGACTCAGCTGAGTCCTGGGGTCCTGCAGACCTCTGACTGCTGACTCACCTGGATGTTCCTGCGTCCACCTGATGTGCACCAGCATCTGTGTGGTGCTCATCAGATTGTAGCCCAGATGCTTGTCCACTAATGTTGCCCACCGAGATGTGTGTCTCTGCTGGTGGAAGGTGTGGATGAAAACTGTAGTGCATCCTCTGAGCTCTCCTCCGAGATGCGCATGGGTGGGGGTAGTGGTGGTGGTGAGGGGTGGGGGGTGGGGGTGTGTGGTTGGGCAGGGGAGTTGGACGGGGAGGGGGGGGGGAATGGGGGAGCACCCCTGATGGCTGGACCCCATTGGGTGGATATCCTTCTGGAGAAGGGACATGTGGTCTGTGAGAGAGAAGGATCATTTTGTCTAAATTGAAGAACTCATCTAAGGCAGGTCATTTTGGTGAAGCGGCATTGGCTCCTCACCTCTGTAACGCAAGCCAACCTTGCAGTCGGTGACTGCTCTTGTCTTCTGTTGTGCCCATGAACTTCAGGGCCTGTTCTTCGTGTTGGATGAGAACCCTGATGCCCTCCGTCAAGTCTCGTTCCCTCATGTTATGGACGAGCTTCTCTTGCGGGGACAAAGGCAGGGCATTGTGAGCCACACACTTGTAGGATCGCGGGGGGGGGGGGGGGGGGGGGGGGGGGGGAGAGGGGGTCTCTACAAGGAGAGAGGTGGCGATTACCCTTGCAGCTCATTGGTTTTCTTCCGACACTGGACGGCGGTCCTCCGGTACAAGCTGCGCACACTCACTGCAGCTGCCACTACCTTCCAGGCACCATTGCCTACCACACTGCTGGGGCTCTGAATCCCTCGGGGGAACAGGATGGCCTGTCTCGCATCCACTGCGCCCAACAGCCTGTCCAGGTCGGCATCACTGAAGCAAGGGGCTGGTGTGCGCGCTGCCGTTCTTCTGTCTTCTGTGTTGACTGTGGCGCGGGAGCGTTTAACAGCAGCTTCCTCTTAGAGGCAGGCAGTCGGGGCACACGTGGCGAATCAGACGGCGAGTTAGCCCGGAATGGCGAGAAGCTACCGGGGGCTCATTTCCGCCACTATGTGCTGTTATATACCGGTCTCGATCTCGCAACATGGCCACCGAGCAACGCCCCACCAATCGAGACCAAAATAACTCGGAATTTATTCGGTTGGAGGGCAGCCTATAATTCTTACACCACTTTGTGATTGCCTTGCAGATTGCCTACTCCCATACCTATTTCTTAAGATTTTATGATCTTTTTTCCTGGAGGCATTGCTCAGGCCAAAGATGCATTTATTTAGTTTCCTCGGTATTACTATTGTGTCTGCTGCCTCTTTGGACAGTTGTCAGAAGCATTTCTCTCTGAAAAGTATCATTCTGCAGAAATGTGGCTTTTGTGTTGATTGATTTACACTCCTCATGAATTTATGGCAAAAGAGTGAAAATGATTTTTTAGGAGTTCTTTTACACCTGTGGGAGTGTACACTCTTAACATCTGGATCACTTAGTTGCTCTTCAAACCCCAAGCTACTAGCCATCCTTTAACTGTATCAATCCCATCTGCAAGGGCGTTTTCACCATAAATCCACCTAGACAGCAAAGGGGCTTGATCCTTACGTTAGATTACCGAATAAACTCCAAGCTCTGAAGAAGAGTAAGGCGGGCTTGATGTTGCCAGACCTGCTGAGTCTATTCAGCATTTTCTGATTTTACTTCAGATTTCCAGCACCTGCAATATTTAGCCTTTATATAACCAGCTTTGTTTTGCTTCTTTTATTAGTTTATCTTCAAATGTATTGGCAGCCACCAGAACCTCACAGTCATGAAGACTTTTGCTTTTAATTCTGTCCTTAGATTGTTTTGCAGCTTTTATTCCGTTGCTTAATCTATTCAACAAATGGCTTTTCCCCGCTTCTTAGTCATGATCCTGAATAATTAACCAAAATTTAAACTTTTCCTGCATGTTCCACAATTCTCACATCCCTTCATTCACTAGATTCCTTTGGAATATTTTTCACCCAAGCATTCACTGTGTAATTGGCCTGTGGATGTGATCAATCTGTGATGTGTGTCATGGGGCGAGATTCTCCGACCCCCCGCTGGGTCGGAGAATCGCCGGGGGCTGGCGTGAATCCCGCCTCCGCTGGTTGCCGAATTCTCCGGCACTGGAGATTCGGCGGGGACGGGAATTGCGCCGCGCCGGTTGGCGGGCCCCCCCCCCAATGATTCTCCGGCCCGGATGGGCCGAAGTCCCGCTACTGGAATGCCTGTCCCGCCGGCGTGGATTAAACCACCTCTCTTACCGGCGGGACAAGGCGGTGCGGGCGGGCTCCGGGGTCCTGGGGGGGGCGCGGGGCGATATGGCCCCGGGGGGTCCCCCACGGTGGACTGGCCCGCGATCAGGGCCCACCGATCCGCGGGTGGGCCTGTGCCGTGGGGGCACTCTTTTCCTTCCGCCTTCGCCACCGTCTCCACCATAGTGGAGGCTGAAGAGACTCCCTCCACTGCGCATGCGCGGGGATGCCGTGAGCGGCCGCTGACGCTCCCGCGCATGCGCCGACCGGCGATGTAATTTCCGCGCCAGCTGGCGGGTCACCAAAGGCCTTTCCTGCCAGCTGGCGGGGCAGAAATCAGTCCGGTTCGGGCCTAGCCCTTCAAGGTTAGGGCTCGGCTGGTCAAGATGCGGAGGATTTCGCACCTTTGGGGCGGCGCAATGCCGGACAGATTTGCGCCGTTTTTGCCGCCGGTCGGCGGACATCGCGCCGATTACGGAGAATTTCGCCCATGATCTCTCACATTAGCACCACCCAGCCCTTTACAAAATTTATTTCTGAAAGGGCTTTCAACTGTGGTATACATGACCACAGAGTTCAGATTTTCACACGTCTCTGAACTCGCCATTGGCAAATTCCTTTCCATTATCAGCCAGATAATTTGATAGTGCCTCAGATTTGGTCATATTAATTTCTCCATGATTTTATCTGTGCTAACTCTTTAATCTTTGCTGTATATTAATGTAGAAAAGCTATATCTGGTCACCAGGGGCGTCATTCTCCGACCCCCCAGAGGGTCGGAGAATGGCCGTTGGCCGCCGTGAATCCCGCCCCCGCCGGTTGCCGAAGTCTTCGAAGAGAGAAAAGTCGGCGGGGCGTTAATGGCGCCGCTGCCGCGGAGAATGTCACTGGTCTGCGCAAGGCAGCCGATTTTCGGCCTGCCGATATTCTCCCTTCCGGATGACCGTTCACGTCGACGTAAATTAAACCTCCTTTTCATCGGCGTGACCCTGTGCTCCAGGTTCACGCCGACCAGCGTGGAGGTGAGTGACGGCCTGGGGGGTTGGCTCTGGGCAGGCGATGGCGTGGCCGCAGTCTGAATGCGTGAGGAGAGGTGTGTCTCGGGTTGTGTGTGTGTGTGTGCGGCGGGGCGGGAGTGGTTAGAGTAGGCTGGGCTCCGGGGAAGTGCCGGGAGGGGTCCGTGCCGGGGAGGCGGATGGGGGTGTCCGTGCCGGGGTTGAGGTTGGGGGGGGTTCCGTGCAGGGGTGGAGGTTGGGGGGGGGGTCCGTGCCGGGGTGGAGGTTGGGGGGGGTGTCCGTGCCGGGGAGGGGGATGAGGGGGGGGGGTCCGTGCCGGGGTGGAGGTTGGGGGGGGGGTCCGTGCCGGGGTGGAGGTTGGGGGGGTGTCCGTGCCGGGGTGGAGGTTGGGGGGGGTGGGTCCGTGCCGGGGTGGAGGTTGGGGGGGGTCCGTGCCGGGGAGGGGGATGGGGGGGGTCCATGCCAGGGTGGAGGTTGGGGGGGGGGTCCGTGCCGGGGTGGGGGATGGGGGTGTCCGTGCCGGGGTGGAGGTTGGGGGGGGGGGTCCGTGCCGGGGAGGGGGATGGGGGTGTCCGTGCCGGGGTGGAGGTTGGGGGGGGTCTGTGCCGGGGAGGGGGATGGGGGGGGGTCCGTGCCAGGTTGGGGGGGTGGTCCGTGCCGGGGAGGAGGATGGGGGTGTCCTTGCCGGGTGGAGGTTGGGGGAGGGTCCGTGCCGGGGTGGAGGTTGGGGGGGGTCCGTGCCGGGGAGGGGGATGGGGGGGTGTCCGTGCCGGGGTGGAGGTTGGGGGGGTGGTCCGTGCCTGGGAGGGGGATGGGGGTGTCCGTGCCGGGGTGGAGGTTGGGGGGGGTCCATGCCGGGGTGGAGGTTGGGGGGGGGGTGGGTCCGTGCCGGGGTGGAGGTTGGGGGGGGGAGGGTCCGTGCCGGGGTGGAGGTTGGGGGGGGTCCGTGCCGTGTTGGAAGTTGGGGGGGGTCCGTGCCGGGGAGGGGGATTGGGGGGGGGGGGTCCGTGCCGGGGTGGAGGTTGGGGGGATGTCCGTGCCGGGGTGGAGGTTGGGGGGGGTGTGGTCCGTGCCGGGGAGGGGGATGAGGGTGTCCGTGCCGGGGTGGAGGTTGGGGGGGGGGGGTTCTATGCCGGGGAGAGGGATGGGTGTGTCCGTGCCGGGGTGGAGGTTGGGGGTGGTGTCCGTGCCGGGGAGGGGGATGGGGGTGTCCGTGCCGGGGTGGAGGTTGGGGGCGGGGGGTCCGTGCCGGGGTGGAGGTTGGGGGGAGGTCCGTGCCGGGGAGGGGGATGGGGGGGGGGGTCCGTGCCAGGTTGGGGGGGTCGTCCGTGCCGGGGAGGGGGATGGGGGTGTCCTTGCCGGGGTGGAGGATGGGGTGGGGTCCGTGCCGGGGTGGAGGTTGGGGGGGGTCCGTGCCGGGGAGGGGGATGGGGGGGGGTCCGTGCCGGGGTGGAGGTTGGGGGGTGGTCCGTGCCGGGGAGGGGGATGGAGGTGTCCGTGCCGGGGTGGAGGTTGGGGAGGGGGTCCATGCTGGGGTGGAGGTTGGGGGGGGGGGTTCCGTGCCGGGGTGGAGGTTGGGGGGGGGAGGGTCCGTGCCGGGGTGGAGGTTGTGGGGGGGTCCGTGCCTGGTTGGAGGTTGGGGGGGGGTCCGTGCCGGGGAGGGGGATTGGGACGGGGGGTCCGTGCCGGGGTGGTGGTTGGGGGGGTGGTCCGTGCCGGGGAGGGGGATGGGGGTGTCCGTCCCGGGGTGGAGGTTGGGGGGGATCCGTGCCGGGGTGGAGGTTGGGGGGGGGTGCGTGCCGGGGAGGGGGATTGGGACGGGGGGTCCGTGCCGGGGTGGAGGTTGGGGGGGTGGTCCGTGCCGGGGAGGGGGATGGGGGTGTCCGTCCCGGGGTGGAGGTTGGGGGGGGATCCGTGCCGGGGTGGAGGTTGGGGGGGGGGGGTGCGTGCCGGGGTGGAGGTTGGGGGGGGGTCCGTGCCGGGGAGGGGGATGGGGGGGGTCCGTGCCGGGGTGGAGGTTGGGGGGGGGGGTCCGTGCCGGAGAGGGGGATGGGGTGTCCGTGCCGGGGTGGAGGTTGGGGGGGGGGGTCCTTGCCGGGGAGGAGGATGGGGGTGCCTGTGCCGGGGTGGAGGTTGGGGGCGTGGGGGGGGGTCCGTGCCGGGGTGGAGGTTGGGGGGGGGGGTCTGTGCCGGGATGGGGGGGTGTCCATGCCGGGGTGGAGGTTGGGGGGGGAGGTGGTCCATGCCGGGGAGGGGGATGGGGGTGTCCGTGCCGGGGTGGAGGTTGGGGGGGGGGGGGTCCGTGCCGGGGTGGTGGTTGGGTGGGGTCCGTCCCGGTGAGGGGGATGGGGGGGATTCGTGCCGGGGTGGAGGTTGGGGGGGGTTCCGTGCCGGGGAGGGGGATGGGGGGGTCCGTGCCGGGGTGGAGGTTGGGGGGGGGGGGGCTCCGTGCTGGGGAGGGGGATGGGAGGGCAAGTGAGTTGGTCCACCTGGCCAGGTGCCAGCCTCCAACAGTTGGACTCATGCGGTCCATGCCACCTGGCTGGGGGGAGGAGGGGTCCATGTTTTCAGATCATCCAGCGATGCTGGCCGCCGTGGCGGCAGCCGCTCATGTCTATGTTGCCCTGGATGAGGAGGAGGAGGAGGAGGAGGAGCGTGCCAGAGAGGCGGCGCAGGCTGCTGCAGAGGGGCAGGCGGCAGCCGCCTAGGCTGGAGGGACACCCGACCGACAGGACGAGGAGGGGGAGGACGACGTCGCAGCCCCACGGCAACGGAGGCACCCGAGGGCGCCCCGTGTGTACCGGCCCAGGCAGTCATACCAGGACCTCACGGACCGGGAATGCAGGAGGAGACTCCGGATGAGCCGGGAAACCGTTGCACACATCTGCCACCTGCTGGCACACCTGTCACCGTGTGGCACTGGCGGGGGACACCCTCTCCCCGTGTCCGTCAAGGTTGCGGTGGCCCTGAACTTTTATGCAACGGGGTCATTCCAGGCACCGAGTGGGGACCTGTCAGGCATATCGCAGACATCGGTGCACCGGTGCATCCGGGCAGTGACAGATGCCCTATATGCCATGGCGCACCGCTACATCCGCTTCCCCGTGCACCGGGCCAGCCAAGATGCCCGGGCCGTGGGCTTCTCTGCCGTGGCCGGGTTCCCCATGGTCCAGGGCGCGATCGATGGGATGCACGTCGCCGTGCGGCCACCTGCAGATAACAGGGCCGTGTTCACTAATAGGAAGGGGACCTATTCGATGAACGTACAGGTGGTCTGCGACCACCGCATGATGATCCTGCACGTCTGCGCCCGTCACCCAGGCAGTGTACACGACTCATTCGTGTTGTCGCGGTCATTCATCCCCGGCATGTACGAGGGATGCCATCCCCGGCTGAGGGGCTGGTTGCTGGGCGACAGGGGCTACCCATTGCGATCGTGGCTGATGACGCCTGTACGGAGGCCACGCAATGAGGCGGAGAACCGCTACAATGATGCCCATGTAGCGACAAGGGGAGTGATAGAGAGGTGCTTTGGCGTGCTGAAGATGCGTTTCATGTGCCTGGACCTCTCTGGGGGCGCCCTCCAGCATCGGTCAGATAGGGTCGGCCGCATCATTGTGGTGTGCTGCGTCCTGCACAACATAGCCCAACAGAGGGGCGATGTGCTGCAGGCAGAGGAGGGCGGAGTGGAGGAGCAGCAGGAAGAGGCGCAGTCCTCCCCAGATGAGGGGGATGGGGGTAATGGTCAGGGCAGACGGGGTAGACACAGGCGGGTGGCTGTCCACCGTTACCGGCTGGCCCAGCGGGCACGGGACAGACTGATAGACGCCCACTTCACTGACTAGATGGGCGTGGGAATCGGGTAGTATGGTCACAGACCGCACACCATGGCAACAGCCGACCACCCACACCCCCCACCCATCCACCCACCCAGCACCCTCACCCCCCTCCCCAACCCCACCCACCCCACCCGCATGCACACCACCCCCCCCCCCCCCCTCATTGCCGATCCACCTGCGGCACAACGGGCCGGGCTCACACAGTTGCGGGTGGACGCGTGCCTATCGCAGGCCATGGAGGATAATGACAACCCTCCCTGCGGTGAGCTCCTGGCTCTACATCGTTGGACTATGTCTGACCCATGGCCACAGTACCACCATCCACCCGGACCATCCCTGCATGTGGCTGTGACACTGCAGCGCACGGTCCCGTCCTCTGCCCGGGGGATGTTGATGGCGGCCCAGGGGGAAGGGGGCAGACTCACCTGGGGCTGAAGTAAGACCACCCCTCACACACACACTTGCGCTCAACGTACATGACACCCCCGCACACTTTGGACAGAGCACAAAGGCAGCTTCTGTAGGTGTAACATTGACTTTAATAACCAAAGGAGTTCATGCATGTGCCCTAGCCCCTAAAACTCATCTGTGCCCTGCAACCGTGCCAACTTACTCAGTGTCTAATTGTTTGGCCTTACGAGCCCTTTGACTACGTCTACGTGGTTCCCCAGACGGTGCAGCAGAACTGGAGGTGGACTCCTGTGATTCCTGCCCTCTGACACTGGATCCCTTTGGCGGCCGTTTCCTGGGGCGTCCTGGCCTAAATGGGCCAGGCTGCGGCCCGGGCGACTGGGATGGCGAGCTGCCAGCCTGTCCTGCCCGTTGCCCACCCGATGCACCTGGGACGGAAGGGGGGGAGTCCGAGGTGTCGCGGTGTACCGGGACCTCCCCTACAGAGGGAGCCGGGACGGACCACACCACCCCCTCCTCCCTCGGGGTGCCCGATGGCCCCCAGGCCTCTACATGGGTGGGGGATGCGAACGGACTGGCCATCCGACGCCCCCCCAACATCTGGCGCTGCCAGTCCTGGAGGCCCGTGCTGGTATCGACAGGGGTCTGCAGGTTTGCAGCCATGGAGCCCAGGGGGTTGGCAAACCCTGTCTGTGACAGTGCGACGCCGGCTCGCACATGGCCACTGGCGCCGATGCCCTCAGCGATGGCCTGCAGAGACTGGGCCATGGCCTGCTGAGACTGGGCCATGGCCTGCTGAGACTGGGCTATGGCGTTGAGCGCCTCTGCCATCTGGCGCTGGCACTGGCTCATGGCCTCCTGTGAGAGGGCAGCCATTTCCTGGACCACAGACGCCGCCTACACGGAAAGCCCCAGGCCTCGCAAAACGTTCCCCATGTCTGACACCGTCGCACCCATTGCCTCCACCGCGGACGCCACCCGTGCGGTGTCGGCCTGGGTGGCACGCATGACCGGCACCTCTTCCAGCTCCTGGACGCGGGTGGACTCCTCCACCTGCGACCGCAGCCGCCGCAAGCCGCCCGTCACCCTCTTCGCTTGTCTCCGGGTCGGTGGTTGCATCGGATCTATGTATGGGTGTGGTAACTCCAGGTACCCGGGATCCATCTGGGCGGCAGATGTTCGTTTGTGCTGGGCTGCCCTCCGACCGCCCGGCCCCTCTGCTGCTCCTACCTCCACCTGCGACGGCTGTGTTGTGCGCACCAGTGAGTGTACCAGATGCCTCATCACTAAAGTGCCCAACCGAGGTGTGTGTTTCTGCGATGGTGGAGGGTGTTGGTGACAGCAGTGGCGTTGTGTCGTGCTCTTCGTCCCACTCTGAGTCCATGGCACTTTGGGGTGGGGGTTCGTCTCCACTCATCCACTCTGAGTCACTGTCCGATATTTCGTCTTCCCGGGTAGTGGTGTCCCGGGTAGTGGTGTCCCGGGTAGTGGTGTCCCGGGTAGTGGTGTCCCGGGTAGTGGTGTCCTGGGTAGTGGTGTCCTGGCTCGGATGTGACGGGGGCCTGTGGCTGCCCCCCTCATCGCTGGGTGGTCGCTCCCGCACGTGACGGGGGTGTCGTCTCCCTGTTGCTCCAGGTCTCTCCGTCTCCCGTGGTGTGCGAGGGGCATCCTGCGGGCGTCGCATGCTGGAGGGTGCGGGTCTCTCCGTCTCCCGTGGTCTCCGAGGGGCATCCTGCGGGCGTCGCATGCTGGAGGGTGCGGGTCTCTCCGTCTCCCATGGCCTCCGAGGGGCATCCTGCGGGCGTCGCATGCCGGAGGGTGCGGGTCTCTCCGTCTCCCGTGGTGTGCGAGGGGCATCCTGCGGGCGTCGCATGCCGGAGGGTCCGGGTCTCTCCGTCTCCCGTGGCCTCCGAGGGGCATCTTGCGGGCGGTCTGCATCTGTGGGGATGGGTGCCTGGACGTTTGGTCCTGCGATACACAATGAAGCATGCATGGTTAGACATCAGGCAGTGATCAGGTGATACGGGGGAGGGGG